>NC_141685.1:1285259712-1285581078 GCF_964263255.1 Lissotriton vulgaris
CTCGATCACATACTGCGTGGTACGCATTTTATTCACGTTTCACATTGTTGGGTGACACGCGGTTTTGACATCCCTGCAGTAATCCAAGGGACATTTTTTTCCAGTCCATTTTGACTTCAGTGCGGGTGGTTTTCTGGTAGCAGGCACCCTGTTTGTTTGCTTTGACATTGAGTTCGTGTTGCTAACAGTTTGTGATTGCTGTTTGAGATTGACTAACACGTCTGCATTCACCCGGATGGAGCTCCAGTCGTGCACTTGGCGCCATCAGAGGGCTCTCCAGGTGCCACGAGCGTGTGGCTTTTTTGCTTCTCACCCCTGAGCAGCAACATTGTACTGCGGTTATTTGCCGTCATTTAGCTCTCGTGCTCTCAAGGCACAGTGCGCACATTGCACCGAAAAGTACACTAATGTCAACGCCTATTATTTCAACGCGGACGATGTGGTTTAGGACGGAAAACCAGAATGCTATTGGACGCGATTTAAGGAAGATGAATATTGAGAAAATGGATATTAGAAATTGTAGACGGGAAATTAACAACAAATACCATGAAAGAGAATATTTCTCCGTCTGCAAAAGGTCTAAGCAGACAGATGTGACGGTGCCTAGGTGGAATGGTGTCTCTCCTGGAGCTTGAAGTGCACTGTCCGTGTTTTCACCAGTATTTCCGTGTGGTTGCATTTCCGCAGCTGTTGAAATACATGCGCGTACTAATGATCTGAGCTGAACCCCTTTGTTGTGGTGATCGGGTACAGCATGCAGTCTTGTGTAACTAGTGATGATGTAAGGTTTTGTCTCGGAGTCCTGTCCTGGCATTATTCAGCTGGTCTCAGTTTCTTACAGCGTTACCTGCCTCTAATCACATATGCAGCTCAAACCCTGTTGCTCTATTCTTGTCACTCATGTAGTGGCAGGGTCGGATTAGGATTGAAAATCGGCCCGGGCACACAAAAAAATCGGCCACATTTGCATAATGCCTTTCCTCAAAGAAGGGGGTAAAAAAAATGCACGCATTCATTTGCACTGGAGAAACACACCTGAAAACAAGTGAGGCCCCTTCTATTCAGGCCCCCTGCCCCCGCTCAATATGTGCACACATTAATGGGCCGGCCCAGCGAGACAAAGGGAGTGTGACACCTCTTCCTGTTGCTAAATGGGGGTAATGAGCGCCCATCTGCCACTAGAAAGGCCACTCAGACACCCACTGGGCCGCTGGCGATATTCCAACAAGAACAAGCACTGGCGTTGCCAATAGGTCTCACAGTAGGAAAGTTGGAGCTATTGGTTTTGTAAATGAGAAAGCCCTTTATGTCTTTAAAATGAAAACAAAAATAAAAGGCATTGTTATTTGCAATTGTAATAGCTCCAACTTTCCTACTGCGAGACCTATTGGCAACGCCAGTGCTTGTTTTTCCTGCAAATATTATCAAGAAAGGGTTTGTGGTGCTGAAATTACCATATTTCCAGCTTTCAGGGACAGGAAGGCTTTTGTCAGGAAACCAAAATTGTTTTACACTGGGACATAGCCTATTTTTGCTACTTTTTGTGCTGTCACTCTCCTTCCAGATAGTGGTAGAAATTAGTATGAAAGCAATAATGGATCCTGGTAAGCTATACTTTTACTGAAAAGAAGACAACCTTCTGAATTATGCAAGGGGTAATTTAGGTAGATCATTCAAGGTTTTTTAAATAGAAACTAACAGTTGAAAATAAGAAAAATTGAACATGAGTTGGAAAAAAACTGCCATTTTTGCCAATGTTCACCTGTAACATCTTCTAAGTATGATATCTTTTTTAAAGCAATATATGTTACATCCACTGGACCCTTCTGGTTGTGGGAATATATAGGACTTATAGGTTCACCAAGAACCTGAGGAACCCAGAACCAATAAATGAGCTACATCTTGCAATTGTTTTTTTCAGAAATGTCTGGGTTTGGTAGGTTTCCTTGGATGGCCGCTGAGCCCGGGACCAAAAATGCAGGTGACCCGCTTGAAATGCCAGGTCGTTTTGTGATAAATAGGTGGGCACCTGTGTTTTTGGTCCTGAGTTTGCTGACATCTAGGGGAACCTAAAAAAAACAGACATTTCTAAAAACTAGACACCTGTGGGAGTCCAGTGAGGTGTGGCTTGCGTTGATCATTCCAAGAATCCGCTGCAAACCTCAAATTTAGCTAAAATGTCAAATTTTCCTCTAATATCTGTATGGGAAAGTTGTGGGATCACCGCACGGCACAAATTCCCAACCACTCCGCATTCCCCTCAGTTTCCCGATAAAAATTATACCTTACTTGTGTGGATGGGCCAAGTGCCTATGACATGGAAGTGCCAAAAATATGTAGAGATTGAGGGGCCCCAAAGCGGGTCCAAAAGGGCAATTTGTTTATACGTGTTTAGACTGACACTACTTTGTGCACCCACACATGTGAGGTATCATTTTTCTTGGGAGATCAAGGGGAATGCTGGGTAGTAGGAAATTTGTGCCTGCGAGGTGATCTTACAACTTTCCCACACAGAAATGTGGGGAAAATGTGACTTTGTGAGGACATTTGAGGTTTGGGGGGTTCTGGATAAGAAAAAAACTGGGGATCCATGCAAGCCACACTGCCAGCCAAGAGTCAGTACATGCACACCACCATCCACACACACCACCAGACAAGCACCATCCATGCACACTCCCAACCAAGCCATTTCCACGCACATTCCCAGCCAAGCACCATCCACGTACACTGCCATCCAAATGCTAGCAATGCACACAGTCAGCCAAGCAATATCCATGCACACCGCCATCCAAGCACCATCCCCACACACAGCTAGTCAAGCAGGGCCAGACTGGGAACAGCAACCAGCCCTGGCAGATTGCTGCTTGACCTGCCCTGGGATGGGGGGCTTGCTAGTAAAAATCTGTGCTCCCACGTTTGTTACTGATGCCTGATATTGGAGCACTGCTGCAAAACCGGCCCGGGTGACAAAATGCCCCCCACGGCCAGAAAACCAATCCCACCCCTTCAGCCCACCAGAGAAACTTCCGGTGCCCACAACGGCCAGTCCAGACCTGGAGCCAAGCAGCATCAAGGTACACAGCCAGCCAAGCACCAGTCCACATACACTGCCAGCCAAGCGCCACACCACGCACATCACAAGGCAGGTGCCAATCTACGCACACCATCATCCAGCACGAGTCCACCCACACTATTAGCCAAGTGCAGGTCCACACACACTGCCAGCAAAATGTCAGGCAAAGGTCAGTACACACAGTCCGTATCCAGTTTACACACACACAAACTCTCCCTGGTTTCTAGTGGTTTTCCGTTCAATATCAGAAACTAACAAAGCAAGTACAAACTTGTCCTTGCAAACCTACATGAGTTTAAGGCTTGGGGAGCGATAGCTAGCTTCAGCACAATAGAAGAAAGATGGGTTATTGTGTTTGCCTGCGCCCTCACACACCATACTCTTCCATTGTTGATAAGACGTTTATACTGATGCCATCTGTTTTAATGAGTGCCGAGATTAACTTTTCCCCAGCAATTTGTGGTTTCTTCCATCCTGCTTAAGAAAAATGATTAACTGCAGTCCATTATACTTAGACGCAACTGCACTGCCCTTAAGATGGGCATGGCTACAGGCAGAATCCCTCAATCGGAGAGAAAAGAAAAGGCTAGAATCCATTTGATCTCTGTGCTTTTCAGAAAAGATCATAGTTTGGAATAATGCTCCATTGACTGTCCTTTTAGAGCAAGATATATTTTAAATTCCTCAGCATCACCCAGATTTCTTGCAAGTCCCCATTACGCTTGAACAGCCTCTGAGGCCTCTGCTGCCTGTGTGTCTATTTATTATGGTACAGATGCCTTTAGGTTGTTCTCCTTCAGCTGTCTGAGAATTTAGAATGCGATACAGACAATACAACTTCCCGCTCCTTAGAGTTAAGGAAATAAACTTTAACATTTTTTTTTTCAGCGTCCCTGGTCTCTTGCAATCATGTATTTTTCTCCATTAGTAGAAGCTAGAAACGGTCTCAGTATTGTAAGCATAGTAAATTCATGTACTGCTGAAAACTCACCGTAAATATGGACATGTTGTGGACTGTGCTATACCGGGGAGATTAGAGTGCCGAAAGGTTTTATTATGAAAGCAATATTTTGGCACATGTTTGATTACTGGCCTTCAAACAACTTATCGTATGTTTTCTTGCTGAGCTCCGGCCCCAAGTAAACAAATGTGGTCTGCCCACCCAACCTCTCCCGCCCCCTCTTAAATGACATAACATGCTTATGTCTGTGTTCAGTGTTACACTTGGCATAGCACCTTAGAAGGTAAGTCGCTAAAATCTGTGGGTCCGGTTCACAAAGGTAAACTGCGACAAAAGTTTAACTTTGCGACTTTCGGTATCCATAAAGGGCATTCACGAGTAGTAAAGTTAGAATTTTGTCTTAGTTAAACTTAAGTTTTGGTCTTAGGTTAAACTTTTTGATCTCAGTTAAACTTAAGAGCAAATCCTAAGTTTAAATGAGACAAAAGTCTAACTTTACTCATCGTGAATGCCCTTTGTGAATACTGAAAGTCGTACAGTTAGACTTTAGCCTCAGTTTACCTTTGTGAATCGGGCACAAAGATGGCAGAAAAAATGATAGTCCATGGTGCATGCTCTAACCCTAGTCCTCAAAATAATAGAGGTTGGGTGGCACTGCATGCTTCCTCACACACATGGAACAGCCACATTACCGTCTCTAACACACACAAAATAGACACAAAGTCAGCTTTGTCTCTAGGTGCAGCACAGCTAGCTTTTGTCACACACATGACAGGTACAATTTTTCAACAGCAATAAAGCTTAATTCACAGATGGAACAAGTAAGACATAGCAACAGAAAGCTGAGGCTAGAGGTGGGGTCCTCATGTGTTGGGAGTGCTTCTGAACTCAACAGTGAATGTGTGAAGGTTTGGGGGACGAAGGTCTTCCGCAGTCCCTTCTGTCCCGGACGAGATGCTCCAGAGAGAGAGTAAAAGCAGCAAGGATCTACTCAGAGGTCCACCCCCCCCCCCCAACCTCCCACCCCCCAACTTTGTATTCTGTCGGCAGTATTGTGAAAGAGGCTTGATCAGAATGTTGGGGCAGGAGCTTTCGTCTGGTAGCTCTTTCATCCCAAGATCTCCTTTGTCATCCCTCCGAGTCCTTTGCAAACCGTCTAGCCAGTGCACGATACCATTCTCTATGGTCTTTAACACCATAAAAGATTTAAGACTAACTGCCTGGATATCCACAAGTACATCATCATGCCCTTTGATTGTTGTCAGCAAAGTCCACTGTAGGATTCCTTAGTATCTGGATGGATGGCATCGGTTCAAAACTGAAAAACAGAACATAGTTGCAACTAGGAAGGACACGTACACCCAGTCCAGACCTCTGCACAACACTTTTCATTCTGCATAGAGAATCTACCTAGCAACAAGGAACTGCCCTCCCAGGCTCCCATTTTCTGTATGTTCAGTAGACTATAATTAGCTCCATCAGCATTTTCTGTTTTTTTTTTAGAATCAGGTGTAGTTTTTCTCTTGCATTTCACTCTTTTTTTTAGCAACAAATGTGGTTTAATTAGTGTGTTCCACATGTAGCAGACTCGGCTTTTTGTTTATTTTGCACAATTTAATTACTGACATAATTCTTTGTAGCATTCATACTTTTTTTACTAGGTTTGTACACAAGGCTCTTAAATGTGTTGCATTACTTTATTTCCATGCTCTAATCCTTTCATCTCACCCCACCAGAAAAAAAACTATTTGTATTCTGTGAAATCATATTGTTTAATATTATGGGTAGCCACAGGAACCTGGAAAATAAGTCAAGTGGCTTTTCCCAAACCTTCTACCAGGGTCTGTTCTATTGTAGGAACTCAGTAAATCAACTCATTAATTAATTAGTCCATTTTGTCTATCTCTTCTATGGTTGGTCAATGGAGCAACCAAAAACAGCCATAAGAGGAAAGGCGTATTTAACATATCCAATATGAATATGTATAAAGAACATTTAATTGTGAAGAATTTCAAAGGAAAATGTTTGATTATTTCTTGATCTGTCTGATCCCGGGCTGGATTTTGCCATTTAATGGATGGAAGATCAGAGCCATGATCCGTCCATTGTTATCTATATCCTATCCTCTTGTAACACCTATCTCATTTACTCTATTGATCCACTCTTCCCCAGCTGCTCCTAAAAGTCTGCTTTTCTACTTCATCTGTGTCACCAGCTCTACTTTTTCGTCCCCGACTCTTATTGTCCTTTTTCTCTTATCCACACTTTCCTTCTCACCCTGTTTCCTTCTGTTCTTTTACCGTACTATATATCTGTCTCTTGCAGTCTTTCATATTTGCTTAGCCCTTAATCAATCTCCTATTTCAACCCGCCATTTTTATATATATATATATATATATATATATATATATATATATATATATATATATATATATATATATATATATATATATATATATATATATATATATATATATATATATATATATATATATATATGTATATATTTCTGCCAGACACTGTGCAATCTGCCTTTTGGTGATGGCAGCAGTCACCAATTAATTGTACATAATCCAGTCCGCAAAGAAAGGGATTTGGCACACCAAATCATTGCACGTAAGTGTATTATGCAACCAAACAGCGCGTTTCAGCCGAGACGGCATTTGTCAAGTTACGTAGAGTATCCAACGCACCCTAGAAATTCATACAAATCATCATAGACATACAAGCAATACTTTGAATTCAAATTAATTTCAATAATTGGATAATCAAACAAATGAAATCTTTTGAAATACAGGATAAACAATGTGTAAATGATTATACTGATTAAATGATCATAGTACATCTGAAAATAAAAATACATTTCATATCATTTCTCAGTCGACATAATAGACAGACTATCTCTTTCATATATATCAAAATTCATTTATATACACATTTGATTTCCCAGTGCTTAAAATGTCAAAAAAGGTATTGCTATGTCTAATACTTCCTGTAATTCATAGAGTATCGGGTATCGCATTGGGAGCAACTTTCCTCCCAGTTTATCACCCAGGTAAAATGTGCATAAAAGTGAAATACTTCAGGCTACATGATCATAAGACTAATGGTGGCAGCAGCAACATATTTTTTCATTTAAAGAGATTATAAAATGAAGGTTTTTCAACATGTTCTTGCACAGATCGGTATATTCAAAATATCCAGCTGCATGGTCCCTTTATCTGTATATAATTTCAAACCATAACGGGCAAGTGTCCAAGATAATCATGTCACCATGTATGGACAAGTGTCCAATTATATCAGCAGACCTTTACAGCCACTCACAGACTTATTCAGATACTCATGCACCCACTCACAGACCTGCTCAGACACATACCCCCACTCAGACCCCTCAGACACTTATGCACTCACTCACAGACCATACAACCCCTCACACAGCCATTGATAGACCCAATCAGAGACAACCACCCACTCACAGGCCACCTTGGAGACTAAGGCACCCCTCTCACAGACCCACTCACACTCATGCACCCACTCAGACTGACTCACACCCTTATAGAGGCACTTGCACTCGCAAACCCACTCAGACACTCTCACACCCACTCAGACACTTACACACCAACTCATACACCCAGTGAGATACTTATGTAGGTACTCCCAGACCCACTCAGACAATCACACACCCACATCCATTGGGCCACTCACTCACACACCCACTGAGGCACTCATGCACTCAATCACACACTCATTTTCAAAGGTTATATGCTACAGTTAAGAAATAAAAAAATTAAAAAACCTTAGAAATTTACTCATGAACCAAAGGTTACAGGGATGTTATAGTTTGGAAATAACATTAAAAACAACAGAAAGTTACAACAAAAACCATAGGTTCTAGGGATGTTATAGTTAGCAAATAACATAAAAAAAACTTAGAAACCACCTGAAAAAAACAAAGGTTACAGGGGCATTAAAGTTAGGAAATAGAATACAAAAATTCTTAGAAATTCACTGAAAAAAACAAAGCTTACAAGAGCATTATAGTTAGGAAATAGAATAAAAAATACCTTAGAAATTCACACACAAAAATTAAGGTTACAGGGACGTTATAGTTAGGGTTTTAGCACCAGAGACCTCAGCACCAGGGGCCCGGCCAAAATGTAATGAGGGAGATGGGCCACGTGCCCCTCGGGCCAATTTGAGTCCCGGGGACCCCGATCCTTATAAGTGTTACTACTTCTAAAATATATTATGTGAGTGGCTGTTAGGGTGTATGAGTGATTGTGTGGCGGTGTGGGTCTATGGGTCTATAACTGGGGTGACTGGTTATATGGGTGAGTGAGTGGTTGTGTGAGTGGCTTTATGCATGAGTGAGTGAGTGGGTGTGTGTGTGTGTGTGAGTGGGTGAATGGGTTACTGAGCAGCTTTGTGACTAACTATTTGAGTGAATGACTGGGTGTGTACTTGTCCATAAGGGTGAGTGAGTAGCTGTTTAAGTGGATGTTTGGTTAAGTGAGTTGGTGTGTGAGTGGCTGTATTGAGAGTAAGTATTTGGGTGACTAGTTGTATAGACCACTCACTCACCCATATAACCCTTCACACACTCACAGAATCACTTACATACCCATGCACATATCCATACAACCACTGATATACCCACTCACTCTTACATGCACTCACAGAGACATTCACTCTCCTATATAGCCACTCACAATCACTGACTTACCTATATACACACTCAAACAGCTACTCACTCACCCATACAGCAGTTCACACACCCACTCCCTCACCAAACAGCCACTCACACAGGCACTCAGTCATCCATACAGTCACACACACACACACATATAGGCCACTCACACATGTAGCCACTCACACACCCACTCACTCTACAATACAACAACTCACTCACCCACACAGCTACTAACATACCCTCTAACATATCCATACAGCCACTCACACACACACCCATACAGCCACTCAGACATCCATTCACACACTGATACAGACAGTCACACAGCCAGATGAGATAGGTTAGAAATAGTGTGACTAATTACTAGTACAGAAAGAATAGTAATGTAATTTATGCTGTAGCTTAGTATATATCTTTAAGTCTCAGAAATGTTTACAAAACTCTCACTCACTGGATGATGTCATCAGTGATGTCATTTGAGATGTCATCAGTGATGTCACTGACCATGTCATGGGTGATATAATATGTGAGGTCATAAGCAGTGTATTGAGGGACTGTAAATTATAGTTAGCTCAGGTAACTATAACTGCTGAATTCCTATAGTTTTGTACGAGTGAAATCTGAACCTAACTGTAACTTCCATGAAACCTTTGTTTTTTTCAGTGAATTCCTGAGGTTTATTTTAATGCTATTTCTTAACCATAATGTCCCTGTAATCTTTGTTTTTTCTGTGAATTTCAAGTTTTTTAAAATTCTGTTTCCTAACTATAATGTACCTGTAACCTTTGTTTTTTTACCTGAACGTCTAAGGTTTTTAAATTGGATTTCCTAACTGTAACCTGTAACCTTTAAGAGTGAGTGAGTGGTCGTGAGAGTGTCTGAGTAGGTCTGTGAGTGGGTATACGTGCCTGAGTGGTTCTGTGAGTGGGTGCAGAAGTGCCTGAGTTTGTTTCAGAGTGGGTGTGTGACTGAGTGCATCTGTGAATGGGTGTGTGAGTGTCTGAGTGGGTGTGTGAGTGCATGTGAGAGTGTTTGAGTAGGTCTGTGAGTGGGTGTTTGAGTTGGTGTATGAATGGATGTGTGAGTGGGTCTGTTACTGGGTGTGTGTATCTGAGTGGGTCGTGAGTAGGTATGTCAGTGGCTGAGTGCGTCTGTCAGTGAGTACGTGATTGGGTATCTAAGTGTCTGTGTGGGTGTGTCAGTGATTGGGTCACAACACAACCACACCTGCCCCTATCCAAAAATAGTCCACAGTTTTCCACAAAATATCTTCCCAAGTGGAGTAGTTTCTACTGGTTACTTAATACTTGCTACCTCCTTGGCTAAATGTCCATTACATATTCTGCACTACAGCTGCATAATGGAGCATGAAGAAATGTCACTAGTGACCTTGTGTGCGTGTTGGCAATGTGATTGTTTATCATGCATCTGTATCCAGAAATTTGTGATAACATGAATTGGCTTATAGAGAAGACGACAGGAGCAAAAAGAGGGAAATATCACTAAACAAGGGTCCTTCCTCTTAACTATATGAAGTAAGTGCTTCTTTGTTTGGTAGAGATGCCCTCATATTCCTCAGCATCAAACCTCCCCACCAAAATAGATGGGAAATGCACTGGGGGTGCTTGTGAAGCTGTCTATCATCCTGGGAAAAGGTAGGAAGACCTTTGCATACTACTACGGTGGTTTGGGCCAAACAGGCAAAGCTTCCAAGTGATTTGCACATTTCTATACTCGTAGTCATTTAAAGGGAGAACTATGGACTCTGCTCTCACCAATATAGGACAAGAAAGAGCTCACTTGTCACAGTCACATATAGCTTGCGCTCCACTAGATCAACAATGCATTCACTTCCACAAAGCATTTCAGATTATTTTTCAGTATGGAATTGGCGAGAAAACACACTTGCTTTGCCTTCGCCAAGCTCAGAAGTTTGTTAAATAGTCCTTTACAGAAGTGGAGCTTCAGCAGGGACACCTGCTATTTTTATACTTGTAAGTGCCTCCTGTTGAGCTTTAATTTCTGTGATATGAGCATTAGGGCCACAACTTAACGCATGAGGCGGCTGCACAGCTTCCCTCCAAGGCTGGTACCCCATCAACTTAATGTGGGAGGTGTGCTGCAGGGGGACCATGAGGCCCCTCTTTCCCTGTCCCCTGGGCTGATTTTGGCCCCGGGCCACACCTTAATTCAAAGGCAGAGGTGGACCACATAGTCCCCCATCCCCAGGCCTGTCTATGGGCAGGGAAAGAGATGAAAACTCCAGTTCCAGCAAGCGGGAGCATTTTGACAGTTCCTATTTGCTGGAACCAGAGTGCTTGCTTTTGCTTGGCTGGAGCTGTCACAGGTCCTGCCAAGCAAAAGCAAACTGCTATGTCTCGAGGGTGGGCACCCCAAGGCATAGCAAGAGGCAACCCTGAGGGGTGGCAGTCCCCAGGGCCATATATGGCTCCAGGAGCGGGCTGCGCTGCCTTCTCCTTTCTTGTGCACGACCGGCCCTGGGGAGGTGGTGGCTCCGGGGACCGTATTTAACCCCCTCCAAGCTTACATTTTGGCCCAGACATGTGGTGGTCCCTGGGCCCGGGATCTGTGCAGACCTCCTCTTTAAAGTAAATGTTTTCCTTGAGGAGGTGGAAGTCCCCAGGGGGTCTGCGTGGGCCCCCATATAATTTTTTTAATAGCCCTGGGACGCGGCGGGTCCAGGCAGCCTCCTGCTTAATGTTTACTCAGGGTGGGGGGCATGCGCAGTCCCCCTATGTAGTTTTTAAATTTAAAGCCTCAGGGCAGATCCACTTGCCCCGCACATTAATATAAACAAGAGCCCGGAGGAGATGGTGGGCGCTGAGGCATAAATAAGCCCATGCAGGATGGCCCCATGCGCTCTCTCCTTATTTATTTAAATACACATGCCCCTGGGACCTGGTCCACCCAAGGGCAATATTAAAAGCAAGCACAGGAGACCGTGCTTGTTTTTTTTTTATTCAATGCCATATTCGCAAATATATTGTGAAAAGTGCCATAAATTAAAACAAAAAAACTTTTTTGCTCTGGAGGGCTTCTTCTGGGACACCAGCACCAGAGCTAGAAGGTCAGGGTATTCCTACCCTGCCCCCTTTCTTTTTTTCTGCATTAGTTTTGACAGCCAATCAGAGCTCTACAGATCTCTGTATGGGCTCATCATTATTCACAATCTTAGATATACAAATTTGAATTTCTCTTAATTTCTCATAAATTAGTGAATAGATAACTGAAAGCATGATCTGGGACCCAAAAGATACCTTTCTGCCAAATTCTGTGTAATTCTGTTCAATGGTTCGAGCTGTAGTCGTGTTCAAAGACCCTATGGGAGTTAACATGAGAAACACACTTTTGTTTTACGCCCCACCCCTTTTTCTTCGCCCCTGCTTGACGTATCACCCCAAAACTTTCCATGCACAGCTAGAATTACCAATGCACTTTTTTGAAAAATTCTGTAAAGATTCGTCAACCGGTGCCAAAGATATAGGCAAGTCAAAAAACGCTTTTCCTATGGAAACATGGTCCTAACTATATATATATATGTATTTATTTATTTTACTGGCTGTCGCCAATAGGTTGTTATAGTTATGACCTAGTTTTTTGGTTTGCTTATAACTTTGCTGCCATTTGACTGATCGTTATGAAATTTTTAACAAAAAGTGGTCTACTTTCACATCTAGAGACCCTAACCCTTTTAAGATCCCCCGATGGAGGACTCGCAAATTCAAGCACCAACAGCAATGCCGTGATTGAGTGACCACAACCTGACTGGGAGGTTGCAGCCACTATTTTGAGTTTGGGAGAAGGGTCCCAGGGTGTTGAAATTTATCTGAAAAATGATTGAGAAGGTCAGGGAAGAGGTACCCTGACCCCATTGGTGTGTTAAAGGAGTCTCAAGGGGACCTAGGTTGGTAACATAATTGTTACATTTTTCCACCTTGGGAATCCGTGGATCCATTGCAGGGCTCAGCGCAGTCCCTGTGTAAATCCTTGACAAACTTGCGGATCTCGTTAACTTTGAAAAAAATCACTTTCAGACCCACTAAGACACCCACACAGGCACTCTCACGCCCATTTACAGATGCACACAGGTAGTTACACTCCCACTCAAAGTCCTATGCAGGCACTCAGAGACCCACTAACAGACCTACATATGTACTCAACGATTCAGAAAAGCGGGTGGCGATGAACAGAGTGTCTGAATTAAGCAGACCACTCTTGCCCAGTCCAAAGATCAGGGCTTGATCCATCACCGTTTTTTAGCTCACTGCACCATCCCAGCTCAGAACCTGGCTACATGCAAATTAGTCTGTCCCTGTCCCAGTGCATCATGGGAACAGGGCAGACCAGACTACCAAGCCAATTCTTCACTGGCAAGGAGACAAGCTTCCGGGGACCGGTTTCTGGCATTTCAGCCGTCGTCGGCCCGGCTTGCTTGAATCCTGATGGTGCAGTGAGCAAGGGACTCATGTCTGAGTATACCCTGCCACACCTATAGTGGCCAAAAACGATTCAGAAAAGGGGGTGGTGATGAACAGAGTGTCTGAATTAAGCAGACCACTCTTACCCAGTCCAAAGATCAGGGCTTGATCCATCACCGTTTTTTAGCTCACTGCACCATCCCAGCTCAGAACCTGGCTACATGCAAATTAGTCTGTCCCTGGCCGAATGCATCATGGGAACAGGGCAGACCAGACTACCAAGCCAATTCTTCACTGGAAAGGAGACAAGCTTCAGGGGACCGGTTTCTGGCATTTCAGCCGTCGTCGGCCCAGCTTGCTTGAATCCTGATGGTGCAGTGGGGCAAGGGACTCATGTCTGAGTATACCCTGCCACACCTATAGTGGCCAAAAACGATTCAGAAAAGGGGGTGGTGATGAACAGAGAGTCTGAATTAAGCAGACCACTCTTACCCAGTCCAAAGATTAGGGCTTGATCCATCACCGTTTTTTAGCTCACCGCACCATCCCAGCTCAGAACCTGGCTACATGCAAATTAGTCTGTCCCTGGCCCAGTGCATCATGGGAACAGGGCAGACCAGACTACCAAGCCCATTCTTCACTGGAAAGGAGACAAGCTTCCGGGGACCGGTTTCTGGCATTTCATCCGTCGTCGGCCCGGCTTGATTGAATCCTGATGGTGCAGTAAGCAAGGGACTCATGACTGAGTATACGCTGCCACACCTATAGTGGCCAAAAACGATTCAGAAAAGGGGGTGGTGATGAACAGAGTGTCTGAATTAAGCAGACTACTCTTACCCAGTCCAAAGATCAGGGCTTGATCCATCACCGTTTTTTAGCTCACTGCACCATCCCAGCTCAGAACCTGGCTACATGCAAATTAGTCTGTCCCTGGCCCAGTGCATCATGGGAACAGGGCAGACCAGACTACCAAGCCAATTCT
Source organism: Lissotriton vulgaris (assembly GCF_964263255.1). Classification (NCBI taxonomy): domain Eukaryota; kingdom Metazoa; phylum Chordata; class Amphibia; order Caudata; family Salamandridae; genus Lissotriton; species Lissotriton vulgaris. Next base: position 1,285,273,858 of record NC_141685.1, read on the forward strand.
TCACTGGAAAGGAGACAAGCTTCCGGGGACCGGTTTCTGGCATTTCAGCCGTCGTCGGCCCGGCTTGCTTGAATCCTGATGTGTAGTGAGCAAGGGACTCATGTCTGAGTATACCCTGCCACACCTATAGTGGTCAAAAACGATTCAGAGAAGGGGGTGGTGATGAACAGAGTGTCTGAATTAAGCAGACCACTCTTACCCAGTCCAAAGATCAGGGCTTGATCCATCACAGCATTTTAGCTCACTGCACCATCCCAGCTTAGAACCTGGCTACATGCAAATTAGTCTGTCCCTGGCCCAGTGCATCATGGGAACAGGGCAGACCAGACTACCAAGCCAATTCTTCACTGGAAAGGAGACAAGCTTCCGGGGACCGGTTTCTGGCATTTCAGCCGTCGTTGACCCGGCTTGCTTGAAACCTGATGGTGCAGTGAGCAAGGGACTTATGTCTGAGTATACCCTGCCACACCTATAGTGGCAAAAAACGATTCAGAAAAGGGGGTGGTGATGAACAGAGTGTCTGAATTAAGCAGACCACTCTTACCCAGTCCAAAGATCAGGGCTTGATCCATCACCGTTTTTTAGCTCACTGCACCATCCCAGCTCAGAACCTGGCTACATGCAAATTAGTCTGTCCCTGGCCCAGTGCATCATGGGAACAGGGCAGACCAGACTACCAAGCCAATACTTCACTGGAAAGGAGACAAGCTTCCGGGGACCGGTTTCTGGCATTTCAGCCGTCGTTGGCCCGGCTTGCTTGAATCCTGATGGTGCAGTGAGCAAGGGACTCATGTCTGACTCTGAGTATACCCTGCCACACCTATAGTGGCCAAAAACGATTCAGAAAAGGGAGTGGTGATGAACAGAGTGTCTGAATTAAGCAGACCACTCTTACCCAGTCCAAAGATCAGGGCTTGATCCATCACGGTTTTTTAGCTCACTGCACCATCCCAGCTCAGAACCTGGCTACATGCAAATTAGTCTGTCCCTGGCCCAGTGCATCATGGGAACAGGGCAGACCAGACTACCAAGCCAATTCTTCACTGGAAAGGAGACAAGCTTCCGGGGACCGGTTTCTGGCATTTCAGCCGTCGTCGGCCCGGCTTGCTTGAAACCTGATGGTGCAGTGAGCAAAGGACTTATGTCTGAGTATACCCTGCCACACCTATAGTGGCCAAAAACGATTCAGAAAAGGGGGTGGTGATGAACAGAGTGTCTGAATTAAGCAGACCACTCTTACCCAGTCAAAAGATCAGGGCTTGATCCATCACCGTTTTTTAGCTCACTGCACCATCCCAGCTCAGAACCTGGCTACATGCAAATTAGTCTGTCCCTGGCCCAGTGCATCATGGGAACAGGGCAGACCAGACTACCAAGCCAATTCTTCACTGGAAAGGAGACAAGCTTCCGGGGACCGGTTTCTGGCATTTCAGCCGTCGTCGGCCCGGCTTGCTTGAATCCTGATGGTGCAGTGAGCAAGGGACTCATGTCTGAGTATACCCTGCCACACCTATAGTGGCCAAAAACTATTCAGAAAAGGGGGTGGTGATGAACAGAGTGTCTGAATTAAGCAGACCACTCTTACCCAGTCCAAAGATCAGGGCTTGATCCATCACCGTTTTTTAGCTCACCGCACCATCCCAGCTCAGAACCTGGCTACATGCAAATTAGTCTGTCCCTGGCCCAGTGCATCATGGGAACAGGGCAGACCAGACTACCAAGCCAATACTTCACTGGAAAGGAGACAAGCTTCCGGGGACCAGTTTCTGGCATTTCAGCCGTCGTTGGCCCGGCTTGCTTGAATCCTGATGGTGCAGTGAGCAAGGGACTCATGTCTGAATCTGAGTATACCCTGCCACACCTATTGTGGCCAAAAACGATTCAGAAAAGGGAGTGGTGATTAACAGAGTGTCTGAATTAAGCAGACCACTCTTACCCAGTCCAAAGATCAGGGCTTGATCCATCACCGTTTTTTAGCTCACTGCACCATCCCAGCTCAGAACCTGGCGACATGCAAATTAGTCTGTCCCTGGCCCAGTGCATCATGGGAACAGGGCAGACCAGACTACCAAGCCAATTCTTCACTGGAAAGGAGACAAGCTTCCGGGGACCGGTTTCTGGCATTTCAGCCGTCGTCGGCCCGGCTTGCTTGAATCCTGATGGTGCAGTGAGTAAGGGACTCATGTCTGAGTATACCCTGCCACACCTATAGTGGCCAAAAACAATTCAGAAAAGGGGGTGGTGATGAACAGAGTGTCTGAATTAAGCATACCACTCTTACCCAGTCCAAAGATCAGGGCTTGATCCATCACCGTTTTTTAGCTCACTGCACCATCCCAGCTCAGAACCTGGCTACATGCAAATTAGTCTGCCCCTGGCCCAGTGCATCATGGGAACAGGGCAGACCAGACTACCAAGCCAATTCTTCACTGGAAAGGAGACAAGCTTCCGGGGACCGGTTTCTGGCATTTCAGCCGTCGTCGGCCCGGCTTGCTTGAAACCTGATGGTGCAGTGAGCAAGGGACTTATGTCTGAGTATACCCTGCCACACCTATAGTGGCCAAAAACGATTCAGAAAAGGGGGTGGTGATGAACAGAGTGTCTGAATTAAGCAGACCACTCTTACCCAGTCCAAAGATCAGGGCTTGATCCATCACCGTTTTTTAGCTCACTGCACCATCCCAGCTCAGAACCTGGCTACATGCAAATTAGTCTGTCCCTGGCCCAGTGTATCATGGGAACAGGGCAGACCAGACTACCAAGCCAACTCTTCACTGGAAAGGAGACAAGCTTCCGGGGACCGGTTTCTGGCATTTCAGCCGTCGTCGGCCCGGCTTGCTTGAATCCTGATGGTGCAGTGAGCAAGGCACTCATGTCTGAGTATACCCTGCCACACCTATAGTGGCCAAAAACGATTCAGAAAAGGGGGTAGTGATAAACAGAGTGTCTGAATTAAGCAGACCACTCTTACCCAGTCCAAAGATCACGGCTTGATCCATCACCGTTTTTTAGTTTACTGCACCATCCCAGCTCAGAACCTGGCTACAAGCAAATTAGTCTGTCCCTGGCCCAGTGCATCATGGGAACAGGGCAGACCAGACTACCAAGCCAATTCTTCACTGGAAAGGAGACAAGCTTCCGGGGACCGGTTTCTGGCATTTCAACCGTCGTCGGCCTGGCTTGCTTAAATCCTGATGGTGCAGTGAGCAAGGGACTCATGTCTGAGTATACCCTGCCACACCTATAGTGGCCAAAAACGATTCAGAAAAGGGGGTGGTGATGAACAGAGTGTCTGAATTAAGCAGACCACTCTTACCCAGTCCAAAGATCAGGGCTTGATCCATCACCGTTTTTTAGCTCACTGCACCATCCCAGCTCAGAACCTGGCTACATGCAAATTAGTCTGTCCCTGGCCCAGTGCATCATGGGAACAGGGCAGACCAGACTACCAAGCCAATTCTTCACTGGAAAGGAGACAAGCTTCCGGGGACCGGTTTCTGGCATTTCAGCCGTCGTCGGCCCGGCTTGCTTGAATCCTGATGGTGCAGTGAGCAAGGGACTCATGTCTGACTATACCCTGCCACACCTATAGTGGCCAAAAACAATTCAGAAAAGGGGGTGGTGATGAACAGAGTGTCTGAATTAAGCAGACCACTCTTACCCAGTCCAAAGATCAGGGCTTGATCCATCACCGTTTTTTAGCTCACTGCACCATCCCAGCTCAGAACCTGGCTACATGCAAATTAGTCTGTCCCTGGCCCAGTGCATCATGGGAACAGGGCAGACCAGACTACCAAGCCAATTCTTCACTGGAAAGGAGACAAGCTTCCGGGGACCGGTTTCTGGCATTTCAGCCGTCGTTGGCCCGGCTTGCTTGAATCCTGATGGTGCAGGGAGCAAGGGACTCATGTCTGAGTATACCCTGCCACACCTATAGTTGCCAAAAACGAGTCAGAAAAGGGGGTGGTGATGAACAGAGTGTCTGAATTAAGCAGACAGCTCTTACCCAGTCCAAAGATCAGGGCTTGATCCATCACCGTTTTTTAGCTCACTGCACCATCCCAGCTCAGAACCTGGCTACATGCAAATTAGTCTGTCCCTGGCCCAGTGTATCATGGGAACAGGGCAGACCAGACTACCAAGCCAATTCTTCACTGGAAAGGAGACAAGCTTCCGGGGACCGGTTTCTGGCATTTCAGCCGTCGTCGGCCCGGCTTGCTTGAATCCTGATGGTGCAGTGAGCAAGGCACTCATGTCTGAGTATACCCTGCCACACCTATAGTGGCCAAAAACGATTCAGAAAAGGGGGTAGTGATAAACAGAGTGTCTGAATTAAGCAGACCACTCTTACCCAGTCCAAAGATCACGGCTTGATCCATCACCGTTTTTTAGTTTACTGCACCATCCCAGCTCAGAACCTGGCTACATGCAAATTAGTCTGTCCCTGGCCCAGTGCATCATGGGAACAGGGCAGACCAGACTACCAAGCCAATTCTTCACTGGAAAGGAGACAAGCTTCCGGGGACCGGTTTCTGGCATTTCAGCCGCCGTCGGCCTGGCTTGCTTAAATCCTGATGGTGTAGTGAGCAAGGGACTCATGTCTGAGTATACCCTGCCACACCTATAGTGGTCAAAAACGATTCAGAAAAGGGGGTGGTGATGAACAGAGTGTCTGAATTAAGCAGACCACTCTTACCCAGTCCAAAGATCAGGGCTTGATCCATCACCGTTTTTTAGCTCACTGCACCATCCCAGCTCAGAACCTGGCTACATGCAAGTTAGTCTGTCCCTGGCCCAGTGCATCATGGGAACAGGGCAGACCAGACTACCAAGCCAATTCTTCACTGGAAAGGAGACAAGCTTTCGGGGACCAGTTTCTGGCATTTCAGCCGTCGTCGGCCCGGCTTGCTTGAATCCTAATGGTGCAGTGAGCAAGGGAATCATGTCTGAGTATACCCTGCCACACCTATAGTGGCCAAAAACAATTCAGAAAAGGGGGTGGTGATGAAAAGAGTGTCTGAATTAAGCAGACCACTCTTACCCAGTCCAAAGATCAGGGCTTGATCCATCACCGTTTTTTAGCTCACTGCACCATCCCAGCTCAGAACCTGGCTACATGTAAATTAGTCTGTCCCTGGCCCAGTGCATCATGGGAACAGGGCAGACCAGACTACCAAGCCAATTCTTCACTGGAAAGGAGACAAACTTCCGGGGACCGGTTTCTGGCATTTCAGCCGTCGTCGGCCCGGCTTGCTTGAATCCTGATGGTGCAGTGAGCAAGGGACTCATGTCTGAGTATGCCCTGCCACACCTATAGTGGCCAAGAACGATTCAGAAAAGGGGGTGGTGATGAACAGAGTATCTAAATTAAGCAGACCACTCTTACCCAGTCCAAAGATCAGGGCTTGATCTATCACCGTTTTTTAGCTCACTGCACCATCCCAGCTCAGAACCTGGCTACATGCAAATTAGTCTGTCCCTGGCCCAGTGCATCATGGGAACAGGGCAGACCAGACTACCAAGCCAATTCTTCACCGGAAAGGAGACAAGTTTCTGGGGACCGGTTTCTGGCATTTCAGCCGTCGTCGGCCCGGCTTGCTTGAATCCTGATGGTGCAGTGAGCAAGGGACTCATGTCTGAGTATACCCTGCCACACCTATAGTGGCCAAAAACGATTCAGAAAAGGGGGTGGTGATGAACAGAGTGTCTGAATTAAGCAGACCACTGTTACCCAGTTCAAAGATCAGGGCTTGATCCATCACTGTTTTTAAGCTCACTGCACCATCCCAGCTCAGAACCTGGCTACATGCAAATTAGTCTGTCCCTGGCCCAGTGCATCATGGGAACAGGGCAGACCAGACTACCAAGCCAATTCTTCACTGGAAAGGAGACAAGCTTCCGGGGACCGGTTTCTGGCATTTCAGCCGTCGTCGGCCCGGCTTGCTTGAAACCTGATGGTGCAGTGAGCAAGGGATTTATGTCTGAGTATACCCTGCCACACCTATAGTGGCCAAAAACGATTCAGAAAAGGGGGTAGTGATGAACAGAGTGTCTGAATTAAGCAGACCACTCTTACCCAGTCCAAAGATCACGGCTTGATCCATCACCGTTTTTTAGCTCACTGCACCATCCCAGCTCAGAACCTGGCTACATGCAAATTAGTCTGTCCCTGGCCCAGTGCATCATGGGAACAGGGCAGACCAGACTACCAAGCCAATTCTTCACTGGAAAGGAGACAAGCTTCCGGGGACCGGTTTCTGGCATTTCAGCCGTCATCGGCCCGGCTTGCTTGAAACCTGATGGTGCAGTGAGCAAGGGATTTATGTCTGAGTATACCCTGCCACACCTATAGTGGCCAAAAACGATTCAGAAAAGGGGGTAGTGATGAACAGAGTGTCTGAATTAAGCAGACCACTCTTACCCAGTCCAAAGATCACGGCTTGATCCATCACCGTTTTTTAGCTCACTGCACCATCCCAGCTCAGAACCTGGCTACATGCAAATTAGTCTGTCCCTGGCCCAGTGCATCATGGGAACAGGGCAGACCAGACTACCAAGCCAATTCTTCACTGGAAAGGAGACAAGCTTCGGGGGACCGGTTTCTGGCATTTCAGCCGTCGTTGGCCCGGCTTGCTTGAATCCTAATGGTGCAGTGAGCAAGGGACTCATGTCTGAGTATACCCTGCCACACCTATAGTGGCCAAAAACGATTCAGAAAAGGGGGTGGTGATGAACAGAGTGTCTGAATTAAGCCGAGCACTCTTACCCAGTCCAAAGATCAGGGCTTGATCCATCACCGTTTTTTAGCTCACTGCACCATCCCAGCTCAGAACCTGGCTACATGCAAATTAGTCTGTCTCTGGCCCAGTGCATCATGGGAACAGGGCAGACCAGACTACCAAGCCAATTCTTCACTGGAAAGGAGACAAGCTTCTGGCATTTCAGCCGTCGTCGGCCCGGCTTGCTTGAATCCTGATGGTGCAGTGAGCAAGGGACTCATGTCTGAGTATACCCTGCCACACCTATAGTGGCCAAAAACGATTCAGAAAAGGGGGTGGTGATGAACAGAGTGTCTGAATTAAGCAGACCACTCTTACCCAATCCAAAGATCAGGGCTTGATCTATCACCGTTTTTTTAACTCACTGCACCATCCCAGCTCAGAAACTGGCTACATGCAAATTAGTCTGTCCCTGGCCCAGTGCATCATGGGAACAGGGCAGACCAGACTACCAAGCCAATTCTTCACCGGAAAGGAGACAAGCTTCCGGGGACCGGTTTCTGGCATTTCAGCCGTTGTCAGCCCGGCTTGCTTGAATCCTGATGGTGCAGTGAGCAAGGGACTCATGTCTGAGTATACCCTGCCACACCTATAGTGGTCAAAAACAATTCAGAAAAGGGGGTGGTGATGAACAGAGTGTCTGAATTAAGCAGGCCACTCTTACCCAGTCCAAAGATCAAGGCTTGATCCATCACCGTTTTTTATCTCACTGCACCATCCCAGCTCAGAACCTGGCTACATGCAAATTAGTCTGTCCCTGGCCCAGTGCATCATGGGTACAAGCAGACCTGACTACCAAGCCAATTCTTCACTGGAAAGGAGACAAGCTTCCGGGGACCGTTTTCTGGCATTTGTACTCACACACCTACTTACAGACCTAGACAGGCATTCACAGACCCATGCAGGCATTCACACACCCATGCACCCACCTACTCTCAGACCTATATAGCCACTCACACAGCTGCTCAGACCCATATAGGCACTCTCACAACAAACTCACATAGCCACACACACACCCACTCACAGAGGCACACAGACAGTCTCACACCTACTCACAGATCCACACAACCACTCACCTACCCACCGGCAGCCACTTACACATCCACTCACAGACCCACAGGTGCTCACATACCCATGCATGCACTAATAGACCCACTCACAGACCTACACAGGCACTCACAGTCCCAGTCACAGACACATGCAGGTACTCACTCACCCATTCAGAGACCCATCTGGTACTCACAAACACACTCACAGACCAACACAGGCACTCATGCACCCACTCACTTAACCATGCAAGCACTGACAGACCCACTCACAGATACAGGCTCTCGGGCCCAGTCACAGACCCATGCAGGTACTCGCACACCCATTCACTGACCCATGTGTCCACTTACACACCCATTTACAGTCCCGCACGGGCACTCTCACTCACTTACAGACCCACATACGCACTCACATACCCACTCTCAGATCAATGCAAGCACTTTCACACCCACTCATACACCCACGCAGGTACTAACAGATCCACTCATCCACTCACAGTCCCATTTACAGACCTACAAAGGGACTCATATACCCACTTACAGACGCATACAGACACTCACACACTCACTCACAGACCTACACAATCACACATCCACTCACAGATCTATTCATGCATTCACACACCCAGTGACAGACCCACACTGGAACTCACACAGCCACACAGACATTCACACACCCACTCACAGACCCATAGCGCCACTCACACACACACACAGCCACTCACACACACTTCCATACACCCATACAGGCATTGACACACCCAGTGACAGACCCACACAGGAACTCACACACCTACTGATAGACCCACAGAGACACACACACACGCATACCCAATCAAGAACTCACATGCCCACACAATCCCATGCCCACAGACACACACACACTCACAGACCCACTCAGAAATTCAGACACCCAGTGACCGACCCACATGGGAACTCACATACCCAGTTACAGATGCACACAGACACTCACATACCTACTCACAGACCCATACAGACACTCACTCACTCACCCACAGACCCATGAAGGGACCTACACACCCACTCACAGTTCCACAAAGGCACACACACACTCACTTACAGACCCACAGAAACACTCACCCACCCACTCACAGACCCACTCAGGCATTTACAGAATCACTCAAACACCCACTCACTGACCCATACAGCCACTCACACACCCACTCCAGATCCATATAGCCACTGTATACAACATTGGATAGATCTTGGTCCAAAAAAAGTGCTCTTTGTAATTTTGTATAAATCTGTTCAGTCGTTTTGGAGTTATTAAAGAAAAATGATTTATGTATATCTAGAGACATCGATCCGCCACAGTGGATCCGTGGATCTAAGAACCAACAGCAATGCTGTGATTGCATGGCCACAACCTGAGAGAAAACTTGCTGCCGCCATTTTGTTAATCAGGACACAGTTCCGGGGGTGGGGGGAGAATAAAGTAGAAGTAGAATCTAAGGTGTCAGGATTGTGGTATCCTCATGGGGCTGATCAGGGGGCCTATGAGGAAACCCTCATGGAGAAGTAATTGTGGGGAAATGTTTTTTGTGCACGTGTGAGGTTCCGCGTTCCACCGCGGCACCCAGCACAGCCCCTGGGTGAATCTGCAGCTGATCTGCGCATGACACTAGTTGAAAAACAAACACCCACTTTCAGACCCACTTGCACACTCTCTGACTCCCACACAACCACTGACATATCCACACACCCACTCACATACCCATACAGTCATTCACACACCCATACAGTCATTCACACAGTCATTCACACACCTAAACAGTAATTCACACCCATACAGTCACTGATATATCCACTGACAGATCCAGGGACCAACTCACAAACCCACTCACAGTTCCTCCACAAAGACACTCACACACCCACTTACACAACCACTCACACACCCACACAACCACCCATACAGCTACTCACACACACACTTACAGACCCAGAGAACCACTCATACATCCACCTAGACTCTGACACACCCATGTACATACTCATACAGTTAGTGACTAACCCACTCACAGACCCAAACATCCACTTACACACCCACGCCCAAGCACCACCTCCTGAGTCATTGAAGGCCCCAGGAGATTCCTTAATGGGACGAGGGGCATAAGGGAGTGGGCCCCTCTCCACTTTAATTTTAGTAGTGGCATGGGGGATGAGGTCCTTAGGGCCTAACGAGGCCTGGAAAGGGGTGGCCACACAGCCCCCCTCCCCTTTAATTAAAAAAATTAAATGGTCCTAGGGGATGGGTCCCCCGGGCTTAATAAGGCTTGGAGAGGGGAGCCATGCGGCCCCCTCCCCTTTAAAAAAAAAAGGCCCTGGGGATGGGGTCCCATTGGCCTAATAAGGCTTGGGAGTGGGGCCCCTTGGGCAGGGATGCCCAGGGCCTTATGGATTTGTCTCAGGGAGGAGGGCCTTTAAAATACACACGTCCCTTCAGCCCAGTGCTGTGCGGGTTACCTTTTTGAATGGAAATCAAATATTACTTTTTGTTAAAAAAACTAAAAATTCACTGAAAAAAACAAAGATTAAAGTAACGTTATATTTAGGTGAATTTATCAGTGACGACTACAACATTTTGAACTAGAAAAAAAACACAGAAATTCACCAATTATAGTTAGCAGAGCTAACTATAAGTTGCACCCCCACCATCCACTGCTTATGACCTCATGTATTACATCACTCATGACATGTTCTGTGACATCATATATTACATCACTGATAATACCTCAAATGACATCACTGATCTCCATATCCAAGCTGTGAGGTAGAAAGATTACCAACACTCACTGGAGTAGTTTTACCCACTTCTCATTTCTCCTGTCCTTTTTTTTCACTTCACACGACATTGGTACAGATGTTTTTTTGTTTCTTTCACTCTTCCTTTCTGCTGCTCCTCCTTAATTTGTATTAGCTCACTCAGTCATCAGTCCCTTCACCTTGTGATCCTCTCTCTTACCATCTCTCTGATTTCCCTCCAATTCTCTTGCATGTTGAAACTTCTTTGTTACTCTCTTACTTTGTTAGCAAAAATCTCCCCATATTAGATTTCTGTCCCCTCTTGCATATCTCATGCTCTTTCTCTCACACTCTCTTCCTCTCCAAGTGAGAGAAGAGAATCCACATATAGGTATGACACTGCATCCTCTGATTAAAAGAATCCACATGTAGGCATAACTTTGTGGTCTTGAAAAGTCGTAGTGCGGCAGCTCTGTATACATGTGACGACAATGGAACTATTTGAATTGCGCTTCTGGAGACACAACATTGGATGAGTATTGGGGAAAGACAAAATACCCCAAATGTAAACGAAAACAAAAATGTGAAAACAACTGTTTGAGCAGTTTTGGTGTGATAAGGAACACATGCACTGCGTCATTAGAATTTTTCTTCGCAACTGTGCGTGCATTTGTGAGGATTCCTCTTGAGTTAGCGGTATTCTGTGTATGCGATGTCTCCCCAAGTCCCAGCCATTAACATGCGTCTCATGTAATTCATGCAGTGTGATGCAACAGAAGCACTTTTGGATTGGACCTAAAACCATACCCCATTAATATGGAACTCAGTATTCACTGCCATTTAAAAGAAAAGAAAATTACCTACATTCATTGTTTGATGGCTGCCATACATTTCATGTTCTACTACTGTTTTTTTTTGTGATGATGAAGAGACGACTAAGGGCAAAAGCACCTGCACCATCCTTAGAACTTGTCCACTTATAAAATATAAATTTGGCTAACATAACTATTACAGTCAACCCACCAAAAGACTTTCTGTGTATTACAGGGGAACCACCAATCTTTTGGTCACAATAGGAGTGTTTTTAAGTTGCATCTCAACAATTGACTTCAATGTAACTTTAACATCAGAAAGCAAATAAGGATTGTTTTTAGATTCACAAAGGACTAAGAATTTATAGTCAACTTTCAAATGAAGATATAGTTAAAGACAGTAATTTTTTTATGAAGCTAACAATTACACACATATGTTTCTTCCAAAGTATGCAAAGCTATACCCAGATATAGATTTTTTCCACAGGAAGCAACAAAAGAATGAACCAATAGATGAATGTGTCCCAGATTTGTGTAAATTGTCCTTCATTTCCAGATGTTACACTTTAACAGAGGAATTAATGGATGTAAAAGTACTATGAATTTGGCATACAGTAACAGTTGTCTTAAAAGATAAATGTGGAGTATGTGGGAAGGTAGGGCACTATGCTCAAATTTGCAGGTTAAGGACTAACAAGTATGGTATGGTAAAATGTATTTATGATGGTGACATAGGTACTTCTAATAATGAGGAGATTATTGGGTGTTCTGATTTTTTTATTCATAAAAGAAAAAGTTGTGCTACATATTTTGGATGATGTCAAAGGTAAAAACAACAAACCCATATGGTTCATGAGAATGGAGGTAGTAGGCATACACTTTACAGCACAAAGTGAACCACCCTACCGAATTGTAAATGAGAAAGTATGGAGATATAATTTTGAGAAAAATGTATGACCCAATTTGAAATGTCAGATATTTCCCAATCAGGTATATGGGTAAAATTATTGATAGGCTAGGGTAAAGGAACCACATTTTCAGAATTAAAAATAGAAAAGCATATAGCAAACTGTATGTGGCTAAAAAATAACCATCATTGTTGGGATTGCTAGATCAAAGGAAATTACATATTGTGTTATATTCGAACAGTGATGAACAGGTACTGATTTGGATAAAGGTGAGGTCACAGGTAAGGATAGCCCGAGAAGATTTCCTCATGTGTTTAGTGGAAATATTGGTAGGCTGAAGAGATTTGAGCCCAATATAATTCTGAAGGATAAGGCGGTCCCCCCAGGCCACAAAGTTATGAATGTCTCTAAGTCTATAAGAGTAGTTGCAGCAGAGTTGTCACGACTGGTTGAAGCTGAGATTATAGAACCAGTTGAATCATCAGTATAGGTGTCCCCTTTAGTTGTGACCCACAAGGAAAGAGACATGGTTAGGCTGTGCATACACTTGCACAATTTAAATAGTAATATTGTAATTGATTGTTTACTACTACCTAGATTGAATGAAATGCTGACAGAAACTAAGGGCATGAAGGTTTTTTCTACTGTAGGTCAAGGCTCCGTAGCATCAGTATTTCAACATTTAATATTTACTCCATTTCAGAAAATGTACTGTTTTTTTCAAGATGACATTTAAGTCACGTTCTAAGGATTGGTAGAACATTTTTCAAAATTTGTAAATATTTTTTTCATGAGAACCTTTCAGATACAAAAGTTGTTGAAGTTTAATTTAAAATGAAATTGCTCAAATGATTGTGACCTATAATGTAATGATATTGAAGAGCCTATATGTTCCGCAGCTGCATCACAAGATTTTGATCCCCAGTGTACAAGTATTACCCAAGATACCAGTAGCAGGGGTTTAGGGGTTGTGCTGTCACAATATAATGAAAAGGGTACAGAAGAAATAATCATGTTTGCCTTTAGAGCATTATCTCCCGCTGAAGAAAATTCTGCAGTAATTAAAAGGGAAGCATTAGCTTGCTCTGGGGCCAGGAACACTTTTGAACGTTCATTTTAGGTAAGGACGTAACCATAAGATGTGATCACAAACTCTTGGTAAAAGTACTGACAACTGTACGAATGTCTAAAGTGTCTTCAAGTTTGTCTCATATCTCCAAGTGATTACTAGACTTAATTTAGAATATCTATACTACTATAATAAAGCAGAAACTTTAAGGCTTTGAGGCGGGTAAACTCGGGAACCACTGTGCCAATCTACACACCCGATACACCGTTGAGATCGGCAGGGTGTGTAGATGGTTATAGGCTACATAAATTATAAAAATAAACGTTATTTAAATTTTTTTTAAAAAAGTAGTCCCTCAAAAGTAGCGCCGGCCGCGACGTGCGTGGTCACGTTAGGAGCACGGGGAGGAGCGGCGTCCAAGGAGCGTTGGGCATGGCGTGGCGGCGGAGCGGTGACGTCAGGAGCAGAGGATCGGCGGCGGAGGAGGAGCGGCGGACATGGCGCAGGGGAGGAGCGGTGGTGCGAGCGGACAGGCGGGAGCAGCGCCGGCGGGGGTAAGGGCGCTCATGTAGGGGCAGGCGGGGGTCGGGCAGGCGGGGGACGGGACGGGCCGGGCGGGGGACGGAACGGGCCGGGCGGGGGACAGGACGGGCGGGCGGCGGTCGGGGAAGCCTGAGGACAAGAAAGAGGAGGCAAACGGTGCACTACAAATGTCAGACAAACGGTGCATTACAGGAGGAAAAAGTGACGTGTGGCCGGGCGGGGGACGGGACACCTGCGTCCCTTGGGTGGAGTGGAGGGAAGGGGGTGGATGACGTGTGCACGAGGAAAATGTGGCATGTGCAGGTTACAAAAGTAGAGCGGGCGGGGGCCCTGAAGCAAAGTAAATTACAGGAGGAAAAAGTGACGTCTGCAGGTTACAAAAGTGGGGTGGGAGGGGGCCCTGAAGCCTAATTGCTCCCGGGCAACGTCGGGACGGGCTGCTAGTAGAGTATAAACCAGTTAAAAGGAATGCCACAACTGACTTTTTGTCCAGAATGCTCACTACATTAATAGAACATCAGGGCGATTTAAGAGAAAACATGAACATTGCCTTATTGTGTGATAGTGAGCAGCAACCTTTTGAAAAAGAAGAATGGCAGAGTGAGTGCGCAGTAAACACTCGTTGGCTAAACAGGTGTGATTTGGTTAATGCGAGACCCTTCTGGAAAGTAAATAACAAGTTATTTGTGCTCATAATGCTTTGGTAAGAGGAAATTAATTAATTCAGGCTCTTTCAATGAGAGGTAGAACTATATCCATTTATCATGAAGGGCATCTTGGAATCATAACGACCAAAGCAACTGTTCAAAATAGTTATACCAAGGATTGTTTTTGTTGGCCAGGCATTGCCCTAGATGTAGAAAGAATGGCAAGGGAATGTAATGATTGTATTTCAGCTGACAAATCTCTTAAAACATTCAGACCACCTATGAGTGAGTAGGAGAGTCTGAGTACTTCATGGAAAAGTGTTGCTGTAGAGATTATGGGACCCGTAGAAAATAGTCAAAAGTGCATAATGTATTTTCCAAACGGACATACATTAAAATCATTAATAGAATAGACACTGATACTGTTCTTACGTTTTTGATGAGATATTTCAAAGTGAAGGTATTCCCACGTATCTGATTAGTGATAATGGAGTGCAGTTTACTTGAAATAAGGCAAAGAAATACATGAAAATAGTGGATTTTTTAACAAAACCACTTTTAGGTATAATCTTAGTGGGAACGGAATGGTGGAACGCTTTAACAGAGAACTTAAAGATGGCAACACGCTTCCCTTTAATGGGGAAGCTTCACTGGCTCCCTGTAATACAACGTTGCGCTCTCAAAACCGGATGCTTCATCTTCAAATCTCTGCATGGCACCTGTCCGACATTTGGCTCCAACCTTATCCAGAGAAATGGACCTGCTCGCAATTTGCGCTCAACCCATCTTAACCTCCTAGTTACACCGACCTACAAACTGAAGAGGCTGGGCGGTTATAGATTTGTGGTTTTACCCCCTCATTTTTGGAACGCCCATCTGTTATGGCTGTCTTTTTGCTAGCTCTTTGGAGAAGGAGAATGATGGAGAGTGACTCCAGCCTATCACCCCCATAGCATAGGGATTAGGCCGATAGACAGGGACCCTGTCTTACATATATAAAGGCATTTTCGTATTATTTCCCTTAGAGTAAGGCTTATGAATTTAAGTTAGGGGATAGATATATAAGTATTAGTCATGATTCATTCATTTGCTAACATGCTGAGCTGTTTTTCATGGAGCTATGCATATTATGGGCTCCGTAGGCCTTAAACGAGACAGACTCCATTTTGCTTTCTGCCCGGTAGCTCGGGAAGGCTTTCTAGGTGAAGAGTAATGTTTTAGTTTTAAGCTGTTGTTCGCTTGGAGAGAACCGGTTCAGGCTGACCCTTATCGAAGGAATGTATTTTTCTCCACTCCGAAGACACAACTTCAGGCCGGCCGGCTGGGAAAGTGTCCTTGGTACGGGGAGGTACAAGAATTTGGTGGGCGGCAGGTTACTGGCCGTAACTTTCCATGAAGGAACGGGCTTTGATATTAGAGAAGGTGTTAGTCAGTTTGTCAGTTAGTTCGTAGGCGGCATCTAGCCGTTAGCATCTCTGCCATTATTCACTTTCATGGTGGATGAGTCGCCATCTTTGAAGTCGGAGAAAGATTTAAGACCGAAAACTCTCTGAGATAGACTGAACGAGAAGTAGCGCGGAGCGCACTAATACAGAGAGAGAGAGAGACGGTAGCTAATAAACAGCAAGGTTCCGAGGTCCTGAGGGGAAGCAGACGAGATTGAGCCTAGCGGTGCAGACGTGTACTTGTGACGGCTGAGGGTGACTGCAAGACGAGCCAGGACCCAGAGACGAAACAGGAGCCTAGATGACTGCCGAGTCCAGACTTCCCACTAACCAGGTGACACCCGCCCAACTTATCTAGGATGTGCACTCTAATCTTTACCTTTTTCTTGCAAATGTTATACTGCATAGTAATGTGATTTATGTCTATTGTTAATAAATACCCTAATTCATATAGAATTATCGTGTGCCTGGTGCTCATGTTCAATCTCGGTAAACTGCACTTCTAGTCGAAAGCTGTTTGGGTGAACGGATGAGAAATCCCGATCAGGTAAATGGTGATTGAATAAGGGAGTGGGTGGACCTTTGATGCCAAGAGCAGGGAGTACACTCTACAATCTGAAACCCTATTCAAAGTTATTATTGTAGTTTTATCCCAAGTAGACCACTGAGATAATACCCCAAATAATGGTTCATAGGAATGTGGTCGTCGTTGATATGCGGCGTTAGTGACAACACTGGGTGGGAGACCAGTGCCAATACCCACAGGATTGTGGCTTGAATAAGTGAGAACGCCAGGGAGGATACTGGCGCTTAGTTTCGCAGGATTGCGAACAGTTTGGAAAAGGGAGCATTGGGTTCTGCAGGCCCATGTGTAGTCGCACCGGATTGTGCGCAATATCTGCCCTAGGGTAGACCGGTCTGGGTCTGAGTGGCCGCGAGACCAACTGATGTGAATAAGATATTGTAGAAAATCTGTACATACATATATTGTCATTCCCCATCCTTAGGTGCAACCTGCATATTTATCTACTCATTGTGAATACGATCTGAGGAGGGAAGGTGAGTACGTTTTGGCTGGGTCATAGGGGCCCCTGGGGGCTGATCCCATCTAAACAGAAAATCCGGCCATTACACCATCCACTTAACATCAGGTCCTGTACAAACGTCCTTACCTTCAGGAGACTTCTTAAGACCTGGCTGTTTATCCTGGTCTATGAATAACCTACCAGGCTATCCCTATATTTAGCGCCAAGAAACCGACTGGTGAACGTGTGCTCAACAAATATTTTTAACATAACATAACATGCAATACAATTAGCAAACATAGAGGCTTTAATGAATATTTTGACAAGATACTTGTTGTTAAACCCACAGGAGTAAATATTGGACAATGGGTAAGAATTAGGAAACCTGGTAAAGTTCCAAAAGGAGTTAGTGTTTTCTATTAACCCAAATGTGTTATGCAAGTGTTAAAAAATTCAGTACGCATTGATGATGGTAGATGTTGGCAATTGGACAGCGTGGATCCATGCATCATATCCATGTCAAACAAAAAAGTAAAACAACCAATGCAAAAATGGGATATAGTCAAATCTTAACGTAGGTAGGAATTAGATTACCGAAAACTACTAGATGATTTTAAGTGTGATTATTGATTATTTGTATCAATCTAGTATATAATTTTATTCTACATTGAACAACATGCAGATTGCCTGTGCATTATTGTATTTGTATTTTTTTCATTTAACATCATACAGTGTACTTGATACACATCTGGTATAAATCATACTATTGTCAACAAGAGATAGCAATTCTGTGTGTGGCATTACTTAGTGAGGTACTTTATATCTGCTGCCTCACTATGCGGGGCATATGAAACCCAGGTTCCTTTAGGTAAGAGCCATTGACAAGCTTAGACATATATTTGAAGAAAGATGTGTGGGCAGGAAGAGCAAGTTGTGCTGCAGCAGCATCGAGGTCTGCATTTGTGGTGCTTTTGTCAGTTTTCGAAGCAAGGTATGTCCTAAAGGGTTCCAATATGTTGCAGGGGCAGGCTTGTGCTTGTTGTAGCTCTGAATAGTTGTCAGCTCATGTCTGAGAGATGGTGGCCTTTTTCAACCAGTTTGCAATCTTGGGAGGGCCTTCCTCCAGCAACGGGCCAGTTGCTTTTTGGTCAGTAATAACAACACCCTCACCAGTTGTCTGTTCTGGCACGGAACATGTTTGGTGTATCCCAACATAGTAATTAGCGGGGTCCACTCAATTTCCATCTCCACTATGTCCGCTTTGGTGCTGCGGACCTCCCTCAATTTGGCCTTATAGGTGAACATTCCAATGTCAAGTGGAAGAAACCTGCAGGGACAGCAAAGGCCTCGGGCCTTTCTGGGTTTAGCCTTCTAAAACTTGAGGGGTGCAGTAAAGTCTGTTAATGAACTTAAAATGAAGTAGTTTGTGTTTATAGTTAATTGAGACAAGTTTAATTTGGGTGAGCAATATTTCCAAAGTTCTACGTTTATATCTTGGGCTAGGTCCGTTTGGGATGTGGAGTATATCACATCACTTGTGGAATACTGAAGGTGTCAGGAGCATGGAATGTGGGACACAGAGAGAGGGTGGATGTCCGATGAAGAGCTGCAGCTTCTTGGTCGCAGAACAAAGGACTTTCTTTAACTTTGTGTAGAATACATTATTACTACAGTCCCTTTGTACTAAGTTTGAACCTACAGAGGAAAAACGCTTTCGAGTGACATGACATTCCCTGACAAACTCTAATAAAGGCAGAACCTGATTACTTGTCTGGTTCTGCCATCAGGCTCATCCTGGGCATGCGCCGGCCTTGCTTCAGACTGGTAGGGCTTGTGGTGTGTGTGCCATTCAGGGAGGCAGAGGGTCTACCACTTTTAGATGGCAGTATTCACAGAGGTTATGCAACCATATATTATATTTTGATGCTTGAGCACTCATTTTCCACTATCAACAAGGTCTACTTTTAGGCCAATTGGAGCCTTCTTGTGATGATTTGTGGTGGCTGTAATTTGTACTTTGATTCATTATCTTTAATGTGTTACTCTTATAGAGTTAGGAATTGGTAATCTGTAAATGATGATCCAATGAATCCATAATCATCCATTTGTAATTCTTCCCTTCTTGGAGTACAAAGCCAGTTATCTATCACTGATCTTTCTCTAAATCCGGAATCATCCTCCTGAAATTGATTTGTTCTGTAAAATGAAAATTAGCTTTACTAGATGATGGGTCAGTAATCCTGAATTGAATCCTTGCCCGGACCAGGAATCTGTCATCTGCAACCGAATATCAGGGATCAGTCTTCACCTCTAAGTAGGTCTCTGTGCCAGAATTCAATCACCTGTAATTGATTACAGCTCTGAACTGGTAATTGGTATTCTGTTGCTGGGTCCTTCTTTGAGCATGTGATTAGCAATCTCCAAGCATCCTGTTTGTTAGGCTTTACTGCACCAAAGTGAAGTTTAAGTGAACAAAAAGTAATTTTGTGATTTTGAATAACCATCACTATTCACAGACCCCTAAAAGACGGGAATTGTCAACTGCACATTTATAACAGCAGAAACTCAATCAGAGGAAGGGAGGACAATGCTCTAATGGACAGCAGCGCAGGGGGGGGGGGGGGGGCGGGGGTTGGAGGAAGTTGGGGTGGGGGGGAGGGTAGGGAGAGACCCATGGGGATTGGGAGATGCTCGTTGTATTGTGCACTAAAAATGCTGACTTCATGATAATGATATGCGGACAGAACGGGAGTAAAATATGTTAAATGCATTTCTGTTAAGAAGTCTGTTGTAATGATTAACGCACATGCTTACAACTGTATACAAAAGACAATAAAATATGTTTTTTTAAAAACTGCAGAAGCTCCACCCGCTTGTTGAAACAAGCATATGGCACAATAGGCCTGGTTTATGAAGGAAAGTTCTTTTTGTGTCATTGATGGGTTTAGGTACTCAATATGTCATCATACATGCACTCTGTAACTCACCTTTGCACTCATGTGTCCATTCATCCATCTACTGACAATAAAACACACACAAACTCAACAACATATACAAGCTAAATTAAAAGCATATAAGTAGAAAAAAGAAAACATGCTTCCATCTAAGCACAGAGGCTTATGCATGCAATAACAAAATTAAACATTGCAGGAGATGTCCGTCTTGTAGAGGTATTGTAAATAGTTTGTTGTTGTTTTAAAGCTCCAGCGTGGCAGCCACATTTAGAACCCACAGGTTGACCATCTTGAAATTGTAAAACAATTATATGCTATGGACAACTTCATTCCATAATGGTCTCTGGGTTTAGCCAAAGTGGTTATGTGAGATGTGGCGCACTGCAGAAGAAGTGAGCGGCAAGCATGCAACCCGTTATCACTGTCTGGAAAGCTGTAGTATCTTCTTAAGGAACATTAAAATAAAGAGAATAAGCAAAGAAGTGTGAAAGGAACTATAAAAGAAAAAATTGAAAACTAAAGGACGGACCTATAGCCTGGACATTAAAGCACACTCATTTTCAGGTGGATGTACACATGTGATCAGAAAATCCTGTCATTCAAATGGCAAGATAGATAATGACTAATGTGGATTGAACTATTACCCCATGCAGTATGCTGCCTGGAATTTTCTGCTACAATAGTCTGTGAGATTCCATGGAACAAAATACTTACCTCTCTAACCTTTAAACACAATGTGATGATAACCAACTATTAAAGGCTTACTGGCTTAAAACATGTTTTTCTCACATAACAATATAAACCAACTGCCCTTGTTTAAACTTTGCATCATAAGCAGGCTAGAAATATGGCTTAGGTCATTAAGTTTATCAGTACATTAATCAGTCCTATAGCTTGTCATAATAACCAACTCAGGCCCACAGTCTTGAGCGTAAACTTTTCTACAAGGCAATCATCACACATACATTAGAATGGTACACAAAATTTGACTTAGTTAAACAAAATACTGTCTTTCCTACAAGGAACTAACAAGGGTTCTCACAGAGCAAATCTTCCACATCCAAGGGTTGTCACACAGTGTAACCATGACCAAAACCATGATCAACTATGGAATAATTCTGACAATGCAAATCTTCTATACCTACGGTTTGTCAGAGGGGACAACCAGCACCAAAATCCTTGCCTACTACAGTAATCTATGAGATCCTATATAGTAAAATACCTGTCTGTAGGCTTTAATATAGAGTAAAACGAATCCACACTGAAATGCCAATTTACTTTAACGCATGCTTTTCACAATAAGTATGACATAACATTTCATAATAGACACATCAGGCCTATAGCCATGATCTTTAGCTTACCACCATAACCAACTCAATCCTGCTGTATCAAGGATAAGCTTTACACCCAGCTAAAAAGTCCAATACAAGCAGTCTTTTTAGTGGAAAAACAAATTCCGCCCAATCAAATCCTATACTCAGGGAAAACAACATGTGAGTAAAACCTAGGCCCCTTTTTCAGTAATACTTTGAAAGGCAATTTTTGTTGAAGACATATGGTTGCACTGTCAAGCCACACCTAAAACTCCATGAAGATGTGTGTAGCCCTGGCCTTCTCCTACTGCTCTCAAGCACAAAATTGCAATCTGAAGTTAATTATGGAAGGAGAGGGTTCTGGGCCTGCAACACATTTCTCATGACTGCCCTTCGTGGCATCTGTGCTTCTGCCAGAGAAGACCATGCACTGTAAAATATCTAGTTATCTAAGGCACTTAACAACATTACAATGTGATGTGTGTGACCTGAATGTTCAAGCTTGGGCAGACATACTGCTGCTGGTTAGGCAACTCGATAAAAAACAAAATAATTGCAGCTGTGTTTAGGAGAAACACTTTTTTCTATGAAAGCATACAACTTCTGCCAAACCAAAACATGTACTCCTGGGGACCAACATATGGGTGGAGCCAAAGGCTTTCTCTGTATAGCACCAGGATTCTTTTTTTAGGTTGATCACATTACGCCTGGAGACATCTGCACTGTTAAGCCAGCTTTAAAAACATAAAATGCCTGGTAACAGCTCTCCTCTAAAGAAAGTGAAACTGTTTCTTCCAGAAAGCGCCTTCAACACTGATGGTCCAGCCCTCATAATCTAGCATCTGGATGGTAGTAACACCCTGCCTCATGGCTTCAGACTCCAAACAGGCTCCCATTAAGGGCATCATACACACTGCAGCATGTCTTATCCAGGTCCTGAAGAAATTGGATCACATCACCCCATCCTGATGAAACTCCACTGGCTCCCTTGCCTGCCCACAAAATCTTCAGAACTAGCTGCATCATTTAAAAACCTATTGCGACCAGTACCACTGCTCATTTTACAGACAAGCTCACCATCTCTGATGAATGTGGACCCAGGAGCAGCTAGGACACCATCAGACTGCAGACTAAGAAGTGTAGAAAAAGGAAAATTCTAAGGATGGGGCTGTTTACCATCTATGCACCCAGGACCTGTAACAACGCCTGAAAGCTGCTCTGATTTAGGAACAAGAAGAAGTTGCACCTCTTTAAAGAACACTTCCTCACAATGAATTTCCGTCCAGAAACCAGCTATCTCTCCTACCACTTTTGGCTTGTCTTTGACCCAGTACAGTGCTGCGGGGAGTCTCCAGGCTAGGTTAGCTCTATAAAATGTCCACATACATTCCATTTTCCACCATCATAGATGTACAATTTGTACTAGGAAGTAGTACTTAAAAACACAATGAGCGTCTTCGAATTTGGAAGTATGTAGACATGCACAAATATTGTGCTGATGGTTTACCCCTATGATAATGTGCTCAAATGACATTTAAATAGTTAATGGTAAAAAGCAGACTTTTCACCAGAGAAAAATGCATATTTTGCCATCAGATAGCCATGCGATTTTCGACGTTGTGAAAAATCTGCCTAAATATGTTTAAGGCAGTAGAATATTTCCAGATATCTGCCACTGTTATCCCTTTCCAGGAATACTGATAGAATTATTAGCAACTAGCCAACATACAAAGTCTAACCACCAAACCTGAGCAGTAAACAATGGCTTTTGCAAGTAGGGCTTTGCAAATCGAGCACATATTAATTTTTCAAATATGGAATCTGTATTATGTAAGTGATTTGTTCCCTAATTTGAAATCAGTACGCTCTGGACTGAGTACGCTCAGTCCAGTGACCTTTGATTGATTTCTTCCTCTATAATACTGAATGAATTCGGTGATTCGTTCTGTAAATGGGGAATTGGGAAACGTTGCTGTTTCTAATTTAGGAATCACTGAAGTGCGTTTCCTTCTCTTGGCGAGGTAGCATTAACATATTAGTGTGTTCTGCTTTGAGCCTGGTATAAACCATCTGGACCAATCCAAACTCTGAGCCTTGATTCAGATTTCTCCTATTTTTTAGGACTCGCCTTTAGGAGTGACCATTAGAAATTGATCAGCTCTTTTCAAGCACTCGAGCTTGTGCTGGCATCCACCTTGCGGGACCGAGCAGCGGCGTGCAGGGGCCATCTGTTGTCAATCAGCGTCGGCGCGCACGCGATTGCTCCTCCACTGCCTGAATCGCCCTTGCTCTCCCTGGTTAACTTTTCCTGTAGGCCTGGAAGTGTGACAGTGCAAGGTGTGAGTGACTCAAATGCGCAATGCATCCTTCACAGCTAGTCAACCATCGGATTCATTTTATGCCACCGTTAAAGAACATGTATCACGCAGTTATCTACTTAATGGGAAGGTGGGAGAGTTGAACGTACAACAGAAACAAACTGGCAAATGTTGGAGATAGGTAAACGAACAAAAGTTTTCCTTTCGCAGCAATCGTTTATTGTAGATTCACAGGCTGTGTATACACTGTAATGTAGTACCGGTCCCTTTCCTATCACAGCGAACAAAGGCAGAAATGTGTTAATCGTTTTAGATTTATGTGTAGTAGGAAGATAACTATTAGCATGCTTGCAAAAGATTAATAAAGCAATTTATTAAAACAGTATTCTTCTTCAGCAAACACCACAGCGCTGCATGGTGTAATCATCGTACTCCGAGCCACACATTGAGTGCTCAGCCAGTAACTGTAGATTGCTTTTAAAGCATGCGCGCAATTTTACTGTATGAGTCATAAAAAGGCGACACTAACTTAAAGAAAAACTTGAGATGTGCACTAAGAACAAGTATCTGTTTTAAAGTAGGCCTCTTCTTGAGTGTGATTTTAACTCACCAACCTCATGTAGTGTTATAGCAACTAAAAGATTATCTTTAAAAGTGCTTTCGAGTGCACTTGTATTCGGATGTTCAAATGGAGCCCATATTAGTCGCGTTAATATGACATCTCATGGCAGAGTTGGAATGAGTCTTTTTAGGCCTTCCAAAGAAGTTTGAATGAACAGGAATATGGAAAATTATTTTTCTCCCAGTTTGGTATTATGCCACAATAGCTGTTAAATGTATACACACCTGTCAATGTAATGCACGGTTTAATGTTTGTAAGTACAATAGTATGCTCTCAATTTATGCATGTTAAGGAATAACCTCCTTTGCCATTTAATACGCTGCTAAGAGCTTCCAATTACTCATGTATAAACTGTGTATTTTGGGAACCAAGCTTCATTCAGAAAGGGTAGGCTTAAAAAGCCGGATTAAAGCACATCAAGAGCCAAGAAGCCACACTCAATATCTCTAAAAATACTCTTAATAGTGCGAGTTGCAGCTATATTTATTTTACATTCGTATATACATTAGAGGATCTGTAAAATTGCTTTTAACGCCT
Source organism: Lissotriton vulgaris (assembly GCF_964263255.1). Lineage (NCBI taxonomy): Eukaryota > Metazoa > Chordata > Amphibia > Caudata > Salamandridae > Lissotriton > Lissotriton vulgaris. The sequence continues at coordinate 1,285,298,639 of NC_141685.1, forward strand.
GGCAAATAATTAGCAAGGAGTTGCAGTTATGTACGCAGACCTCATGTCAACTTTTATGTGCTACCTCCAAGTGGAGGTGGGCATCCAGTGATGTTTTGAAAGCTGTGAGAGTCGGAGACGAGTTCCATTTCCAGTCGTGGAGTTTACCCTCTGACCTCCACATCTCTCCATCACCCTTTCCGTTGGTATAGATGGGGAGAAGAGTGCATTAGTGATAGATACATGTATAGCCGCGACCCACCCCGCCCCAGCAGGCCTCCCCAAAGAAGCAGTGTCCTACCTTTAACTCGCACCCACACTCACTGTTCAATGTGTAGGATTCTCTTCAGAGTTATTATAATCCTGGAGTGCACCTAATGATGCGTGGTAGAAAAGCATGCGTGGTAGAAAAGTATACAAACATAAAATGGAAGGTGCACACAATTAGAGTCGAAAAAGCAGTGATGTATTAAATATCTTCTTCTTTATTTAGTAGTATTCATTGGACATAGGCACAGCCAACGCGTTTCGTTCCAATTGCCTTTAAGGAACTTCGTCAGGGCAAAAGAATGTAATTCAGTGCTGTTACCAATGTTGGACAAAGTTATAGGGATCAAACACGCAGCTACAAATTGTGGGTCAAAGTCTTATGACCTGAAGAGACGGTGTCCTCACTAAGAGAGATGGGTCCAGTTGGGATCCTAAGGTGTCTTCCAAAATAGCCAAGGCAGTCTGGTGTCAGGTATGCGATCAGATGATATGCACAGTTGAATTATAGCTCCACAGGAGTTCTAGTAGATCTCGTGGGGAGTTTTTCAATATGACTCATAACTTCGTTCTCCAGGAAGAGCCAAATGTGTAGGCGTAACTGCCACCAGTCTGTAATCTGGTAGCGTGTTTGTGGCAATAACCACCAAGCACCTATTATAGGGTGCTCGTATCTCGTAATCCTGTTTCCCAGGACGCCACGGGAAACAGGATTACCGCAGCTGGGTTGTGGTGAGCGGTCGCACTCGTCCTCTCTCCTACCTTGAGCTGTATATGCAGTAAGAATCAGATATGCTGAGTACCCCCCGATGGCCTCGGAGTGTTGGGTACATACAGGACTAAAGGGCTACGCTACTATCAGGAAGCAATTTGCGCAGCTTAAGTGGAAGCTACTCTGGTACCCGCTCTGGATTAAGGAAAAGTTTGTTGTCCTGATGAGCGCGTTTGGACCCAAAAAGAAGCAACAGCAAGCGGCTAAAATGCCCCCGTGGCCTGTGAAGCAGGAGAAGGGGCAAGAAAAGACAAAAGAGCAGGCGGATCCGGCACCAGTAAAAACTACCGTGGCAGTGACAACAGGCGAGGAGGCAGTTAACACGGGTGGGCTGGCACGATCCCTCGGAGCAATTTGGAAAACGGTGGCTCCCCTAACGAAAAATATATTTTTTTAAATCAAATTAAAAAAATCGGACTTTACACTGTTTGCCCACAAGATTTGCTCCAGGTGTTACTTTGTGTAAATTGTGTGGCCTCACACCCAAGGGGAGCGTGAATTGTAGTCATTATTCGGGGGAAGACTCCTGTTTTTGCACCACAATTGGAAGGAGGACATTAGTGTGCAGTGTTTGGATGTCTAATACTATACTCATTATTCAGTTTGTTTGCTTAATTGTGACTTAAGCATGTTTTGGCTGCGCTGACATACTTTGATACCTTTAATGCGTGATGGATTAACTTGACAATCCCTATAATGGCTGCATTCGATCAGCATTTTTATTTAATACAAATGACTGCGAATGTCTTCTCAGTTAATTAGTTCACAATTTCACCGAGACAGGTGCAGTTCACGTAAACTGGAAACAGTTTTACCATCAGAGATGTCATCTGTGCAATCCGTCGAACGTTAAATGCAAAAGATTCTCTTTGAGCAAATCACAAACGTCTTAAGAAGGATCAGAAAAGGTTTAGGAGCGCATATAAGTTGTGTGGTGGTACAGAGTGAGGCGTGCCCAAGGCTTGTGTGATTCACTACAGAGAATACTCCGACTTGGGGCCCAGGCCTACCCTGACTTGCAGTCACTCAGGATGAGGGGCACGCCATAAGTGTCTTTGGCAGCTGTCATTCGAGACCAAGCCGTTTTAGCACAGAAGGCAGCCAGGCTGGCTCTTATGGGCTTTGAGATGATTGAAGGGGTAGGGAGAAGAAAACAGAGATGCTGCGGTCCATGGGCCTAATTTATGAGGCTGTGCGTCACTTTTACGCCGCCGGTGCGTCACTTTTTCTGACGCACAAGTGGCGTAAAAACTGTGCCTTGTTGAGCCATATTTACAAAGTGACGCATCTAGGTAGATGTGTCACTTTGTAAACCCCTGCGCTACATTATACCTGCGCCAGGTATTATGTATGCAGGGGGGTGTTCCCACGCAAGAAAGGGTCGTAGAAGTGACGCAGTGAAATCTACCAGATTTCACTGCGCCACTTCTAGGACTCAAATGCGTCAAAATCTTACGCCTGCCTCACAGCAGGCGTAAGACTGACGCAAGCCCGTTCACGTGGTGCCTGCCCCATGTGAAAGGACACATTGCTGGAGTTGCTGCACTTTTGTGACACACTCCAGCAATGCGTCACTTTTGCGCCATACAGATACGCCAGAAATACTGACGTATCTGTAACTCCTTGCAACATGATGCGTCATACAGTAAATATGACGCATCAATCATGTCGCAGGGAGGGCACACTGAGAAGTGACGCATCGCTGCTTTCACGCAGCAATGCGTCACTTCTCATAAATGAGGCCCCCATATCTTCCCTCAGGGTGGGGCATGCCTCCTTGCCGGGCCTAAAGGAAGCCTTAATAAAGGGATCGAACTAGGTTTGAGGTAACAGAGTTTCCTATTGCTGGTTATGATGGATTTTCTTCGTTATCTTTAAAAAAAAGTCCATGATTTTTTTAAATTATTATTGTTATAGCTGTACATCGAAAACTGTAGAATCCCTAAAATGTCCTAAACCAAATATAAATAATTCACTTTAGATAGCGGTCCGAATGCTTCTCTCATTCTTGATTTATCAGCTGCGTTCGATATGGTATGCCACTCCCTTTTGCCTCAAAGGTTGGTGGATTTGGGAGGTTGCAGCCAGGCATTTAAATGGTTTCAGACTTTTTTTATTGGAGAGATATCGAACGGTCGAGATGTCCCAGTACTCTTCAGAGAATAGGAGGCTTCAGTACGGTGTTCCTCAGGTCTCTTCCTTGAGTCCACACTATTTAATGTATATATGGCTCTCCCGGCTGCGCTGATCGAATCCTCTGGGATCAAAACGATATCTTATGCAGATAATACTTAGCTCATCTGGCATTTCAGAATCACCTTTTATAAACTGTTATTCACAGGTCATTACATGGATGCAACAGAGTCACCTGAAATGGAATTCAGAGAAGACAGACATATTAGTTATTAGTCCTTAGGAAAGCCAATAACTTTACCTCTGATGAGTGGTGGCCAGCAGGTCAACTGACTGGTCATACCCGTCCCCCACCCCACCCCACCCCCCCCACCCCACACACACACACTGAAAGATCCCCCCTGGGATCAGTGATTAAAAATCCTGGGGTGAAAATGAACATGATAAGTGCTTTGACATATTACAGCCTCTGAAAATAATTTCATATCAAGCCCAGAGAATAACGTAATGCTTGAATATCTTTTAATACCACTCTGCAGCACCTTTAAAGAACACAAGTAACAACAATCTAGAGTTAGAACACTGCTGTCTATAAATAATCACATCTCAGAACTCTCCTCCTCTTTTTAATACTGCTCTGGAGAGATAAGCACCTTTACTGTTTATATTACTTATGTTAGCTGTTATATTAAATAGACTTAGTATTGAGAATGTGTGTGCGCTTTTAATGTATAGAAGTATATTTTCTTAAAATGTTAGGAGAAATAAATATATAATTTAAATAGGGAAGCGCTTGAGGTTTGTTGAAACAATATGGTCTCTGATGGCTTCTACATATATATTTTTATATTTGAGTGTTGTTTTTTTTAATAAGGGCTGAAAATACTTGTAGGCAGTATTTGAATTGGGCATGTTTGGAGAAGTTTTAAGAATAAATGCTAGTGCAGTGCTCTTTAAACGATCTTACCATGTGCTGTTTATTTTTGTTTCTGAGAGCAGACGCGGTGATCACTTACCGTATGCTCTGTTTTTCTTCACATGGAGACGTTTTCTTTCAGTACGAGCTGTGCCGCTGATCTCCTCGCAAGAACTGGGCACCATCTGGGTTTGGACATTGTTGGATTTTGTTAAAAGACTGAGACGTTAGCGCGATGTGCGTTACATCGGTTAAAAAAACCCAACAGTTTTTAGGTCGAGGACCGTAGGCTGCGCTTGCGCAGTCTCGGTGAGAGATTAAATGTTTTGTAGTATGGGGGCTTGAACCCGCTTCTCTCCTCTATTGGCTGGCTTCCTAAACGGAGGCCAGCCATTGGAGGAGAGGGGCATCACTCCGTTCAAGCCCCGTCTCTTTCGGATTCGGGGACGTGTTTTTTGCGTTCTTTCGCCCTGTGACGTCATCCATCACTCAGAACGCAAAAAACACGCCGCCGATTCCGAAATTTTCAGAGCTTTGCGGCCGCCATTTTGCTGCTCGGTAAAACCAGGAGAGCAGCATCTACCGAGGACATGAAGTAATTATCCCTTGTTTGTGTCTGTTTCTAAAGTCTAATTAAATATTAAAATGGTTCCGTTCGGCCCGTGGCAGCGCAAACTGTGTCGTCGTTTGTGACCCTAGACGCATCCGAGGGATTTTCCGTTTATTTTATTGATGGTTATTTTTGCGATTCCACAAGCTTTCCTTAATTTAATACTGTGCCAGCTTGCACCCCTTCACTGCGGCTCGGAAGGAGGACTCCCAGGCTCAGGGGAGTTTCTCCCTCTTAATCCGGCGGGCAGTGTGTTGTTCCTCGGACTGTCCGAGCGCCGTCTGAAGTCTCGCCGCCCTCCCCTCGGGGGTGAAGTGTCCTCCCAGTTCATGGAGCAGGCTGGGGCGGAGACAAGAGCAGTAAGCGGCCCAGAAGACCCAGCCCAGCTGCTTCAGTCGGGCGCACGTGTGAAACACTCACTCACACTTTTTTTGCGCTTTTATAATAGCGCCAACTCGACAGGAAGGTATTCAAGTGCTTGACATGAGCACCATATTTTAGGCAAACAGTGGGAGTATAAGTTATTTGCCCAGAATCGCAGAATGCTTAACGTGGTTCCTCAATTCCAAAGTCGGCGGCTCTGGCCATTAGGCCACATCCACTCATGTATATGTTCTGCTACTTTACATGCATATATATAGCGCTATTACCCTTTCCTTCACGATCATAGCGCTTTCTTCCTCAGGGTTAAGTTGTCACTGCATTCTGAGTATCACAACTTGATGCTGTATGTCGTGAATATTTTCTAAATAAGTGTTGCAGTCTAGGAGGGTATCTCTGATGCAAAGCTGTGTGCGTGTCTCTGGTGCAGAGCTGTGTGCGTGGTATTTCTTCTGATTTTATCTATTCGGTTCCAAGATGTGTGTTGGTGTTTCCAAGCCAGTGCTTGTCATAAGGCAAGAGTGGCCTGAGGGATGACTACATTATCAGATAGTGCCCTGACTGGGACCTGTTTACAACCAAGAACTTACGCACTAAATGGGGGTAAGTTGCTTCTTTCTTTCCCTGCTGAAGACGGAAGAGTCCCTAAAAGCACATTTTGGGGCACTACATACTATCCATAGCCCCGTCTATCCCCGTGTATTGCTTGAGTAAGATTGTTGGAGTGGTGGGTGGTGCGTTCTTTGATTACGTGATACTTCTCAGAAGCAGACCCTTGCTTTTCCTTCCTTCAGCACAGTAGCCCTAACCCTGTTTTTACTTAAAACCTGCTTTTAGTTTTTAAATATTTTGTTGTCTCTTGTAAGATTTTGCATCTTTTCTTTCCAACTATCATTTCTGGCACCTCGCCCATGCCCACTTCAGCAGGAGATGAAGAATAAGGATCAGGAATCTGTGACTAGTATTTTACGTAAGAAGAGAAGGATTGGAATGGATTCAGGTGAGGAATTCTTTTCGTTGTCTGAGGAGGATGACCTGTCAGTGGGAATAGGGGGAAAGAAATTTAAAAAAAATAAACATAGGGAGGATTTAGTTATGACAAAAAGAGGAAAAGGTGCCCTAAGTGGCATGGCGAGATTAGTTGTCCCAAGCGACACACAAAGGAAAGGTGTCCACTGCAGCACAAACAGAGATGAAAGCATTATGGCTGATAGAAGTCTAACTACAGAAAATGAAACAGAGTGGGATGAGTATAGTTTAGATCCGCAAAGGGATGAGTATGACGAATTTGACAATTTGGAGGATTGTAGTTTTTTAGTGAAGTACTTAAAGACCCTTTGGGTGAGGAGAGGTTTTTACCCTTTAACATAAAACATCCTTGTGGTGATTGGTGGCCAATGGACCATGTGGGCAAGCTCATTATGGAATGGATATGCAAACCTTTGTACAAGGAGGTGAGACATGTTATGAGAGCAGAATGCTCTAGGCCTGTGATTGAGGAAAAGGTTTGCAGTACGTCCAATTTAGACTCCGAATTAAAACGTTTTCTATTTAAACTAGGTAGAGATTCCAGAAAGAGTCTAGAGCATTCATTATAGATCTGAAAAGGACAAGGACTTGATGTGGTGGTGCCTATTGCCCGTATTATGGATATGGTTGAGAAGGCGTATATAAATGAAACGACTATTGATTTAGAGTTGCTCTGAGGTTGGAGCCAGAGGGCTGTGGTGCTTCTGGGAAATGCTAACGCTGGATTGCTTACAGAGAGAAGGAAATCAATTCTTATGAAAATAAGCCATAAGTTAGGAGATAAGGTGCAGAGAGAACCCAGAGAAGATGCTAAAGGGTTACTCTTAAGTGTGGGCTGAAAATCCGTTCCGCTTGCGGAATTTGCAAATTTTTGGCAGTTTTGCGGTCCGCAAATCGTGCGAAATTGTCCAAAAATTCCCCATTCGCAAGCTGGCGGATTTTTTTGCTTGGTCGCGCTTCAAAAATACAATCTCGCGCGCGCGGTGTTGACTTACCGTGATTCTGAGTTCACGAGTTATTTTTCCTCCCGGTTTGCGTGCGCTGCGCCATTTTGGATCTGGCTGCGTGATCGCACGAGACTTTTCGACCGCAAGTACGTCATCTTGCACTGCGAGAGTTTGAGAATGCGACTACGTCATAAGGGCCCGCAATCACGCATCGCAGGAGTAAACAATTGTGAACACGTAGATGCGACGCGCAGCTGACTTCCGGCGGGAGATTTGAACAGCTTGCTTTCCCGAACTTGCAAAAATTGCAATTCTGCACAAGAAATCTACCGCAGGCAGCATAAGCCTTCTGAAAATGATGATTTGGATCAGAATAACTCCTCAGATTGACATTTAGCTGCACTTTTTTCGTGCAAGGAGTCCATTTTTGGGGGGTGGGAGGAAGGAAGTGCCCCACAGTCTCCAACTTCCTGTTCCTGTCCAGCAGGCTCCTCCCAGTGCTTTGTCCATGTCCTGGTCACTTTTCATTTGGATCTGGAGCTGGAAGGATTACTTTTTGTGGCTGCTGCTGGATATTTGTATTTGAGGACTTTTTGTTTGGGTCACTTTGGGATTACTTTTGGATTTGAGATTTTACAAGTAAGTTGGTGTTGTTTGTTTGGGGCATTGCAGTTGCTGCAACTACAATTTTTAAACTTTTTCACAATTTAAAAAACAAATATTGTGGGTAGGCACAGTATCAAGTAGGCCCAGGGTTAGTCATGGGTGCATGATACAACTGTTTCTGTGAGTTTTGTTGAACTTATGTCATGGAATTGAATAGCTCACTGTTATATGTGGATTTTTTTTTATTTTGGGGTGCGTGTAAAGCCACACTAGCCAGTAGGCCCAGGGGTAGTCAGTGGTGCATGGACCAAGTCTTTCTGTGGGGTGTCTTGAATTTAAACATCATTTAGGGCATTGATGGCATTGGATTGTGGTGATTTTTGTGTGTTTTTCGCTTTTTTGCGGTGTTGTTGGAGCCTGGCCATGTGGGTGGGGGTCATTTTTAGGCCTGGTCCAGGCAGGGCCTGGCCAGGTGGGTGGGGGTCAAGGGTCCATTTTGAAGCCAGGCAGTGTGCTTTGTGCCATAGGCCTGCACCCAGTCTGCCTTGCTTTCATCCATTATGCCTGGGGGTACTCAGTGGTGCATGGACCAAGTCTTACTGTGGGGTCTCTTGAATTTAAACATCATTTAGGGCATGTATGGTATTGGATTGTGGTGATTTTTGTGTGCATTTCGATTTTCTGAGGTGTTGTTGGGGCCTGGCCATGTGGGTGCGGGCCATTTTTAGGCCTGGTCCAGGCAGGGCCTGGCCATGCGGGTGGGGGTCAAGGGGCCATTTTGAAGCCAGGCAGTGCACTTTGTGCCATAGGCCTGCACCCAGTCTGCCTTGCTTTCAACCAGTATGCCCAGTGGTACTCAGTGGTGCATGAACCAAGGCTTTCTGTGGGGTCTCTTGAATTTAAACATAATATAGGGCATGGATGGCATTGGATTGTGGTGATTTTTATGTTTTTCGCTTTTTTGGGGTGTTGTTGGGGCCTGGCCATGTGGGTGGGGGCCATTTTGAGGCCTGGTGCAGGCAGGGCCTGGCCATGTGGGTCTGGTCAAGGGGCCATTTTGAAGCCAGGCATTGTGCTTTGTGCCATAGGCCTGCACCCAGTCTGCCTTGCTTTCATCCATTATGCCTGGGGGTACTCAGTGGTGCATGGACCAAGTCTTACTGTGGGGTCTCTTGAATTTAAACATCATTTAGGGCATGTATGGTATTGGATTGTGGTGATTTTTGTGTACATTTCGATTTTCTGAGGTGTTGTTGGGGCATGGCCATGTGGGTGCGGGCCATTTTTAGGCCTGGTCCAGGCAGGGCATGGCCATGCGGGTGGGGGTCAAGGGGCCATTTTGAAGCCAGGCAGTGCACTTTGTGCCATAGGCCTGCACCCAGTCTGCCTTGCTTTCAACCAGTATGCCCAGTGGTACTCAGTGGTGCATGAACCAAGGCTTTCTGTGGGGTCTCTTGAATTTAAACATAATTTAGGGCATGGATGGCATTGGATTGTGGTGATTTTTATGTTTTTCGCTTTTTTGGGGTGTTGTTGGGGCCTGGCCATGTGGGTGGGGGCCATTTTGAGGCCTGGTGCAGGCAGGGCCTGGCCATGTGGGTCGGGTCAAGGGGCCATTTTGAAGCCAGGCATTGTGCTTTGTGCCATAGGCCTGCACCCAGTCTGCCTGGCTTTCATCCATTATGCCCAGGGGTACTCAGTGGTGCATGGACCAAGGCTTTCTGTGGCGTCTCTTGAATTTAAACATCATTTAGGGCATGGATGGCTTTGGATTGTGGTGATTTTTGTGTTTTTCGCTTTTTTGGGGTGTTGTTGGGGCCTGGCCATATGGGTGGGGGCCATTTTGAGGCCTGGTCCAAGCAGGGCCTGGCCATGTGGGTCGGGGTCAAGGGGCCATTTTGAAGCCAGGCAGTGTGCTTTGTGCCATAGGCCTGCACCCAGTCTGCCTCCTTTCATCCATTATGCCCAGGGGTACTCAGTGGTGCATGAAACAACTCTCTCTGTGTGGTCTCTCTTCAATTAATGTAAACATCCATTTTTGATTAGAAATAATTGCAATTTTTATTTTTGGTCTTTACGTTTTTGGGTGTGTTGTATTAATAATAATAAATGCATAGTTGCAAATATTAATTGAAGCACGACATATGCAACATTTATTTAACTGATGTTCCTATGGCTTCCTTTGCTTTTAGGTGCACAAAGAGAACCACAAATCATCCTCATCGTTCATCATCAGTGCCAGGAAGTAGTCCTGCTGCGGTGTGTGCAGCACAATGTCACGTGACGTCACGTGTGGCCACAGACAACTCTGCAACTCGTGCAACTGCGGCCTGCTGTTCTGACATCTGAAGAAGATGGGCCCAAAGAAAGGTGGCCATAGCTCCTCTACCAAGAAAGTTGCCAGTGCCACTGCCAGTAAGAAGGAGCAGAAGAAGCAAGTGGTGCCACTTACCAAGGAGACTGGTGTGCCCACAGACACTTTTTTGGGGAAAAAAACTACGCCTGCAGCAGCGGTGTCCGCCGGGGACCAAGCTGGGAGCAGCACCTCAGCTTTATTGGTCTCAGTGCCACCACGCCAAGTTAGGTCCAAGGCCATGAGTGCCGCAGAGGCAGCCATTTTAATTGCTCAATCACCATCGACCAGTGATGTTGGCGTTGACTCATTGCAAAAAAGTAGCATCCAATCAACGCAGGGTGTAAATCATCTGACGAGTGTTCAACCACAGCCGCAACAACGACCACAGGTGCAACAAGGAGATGCGCAAGGAGAGGTGCAAGGAGGGGCACAAGGAGTGGCGCAAGTAGTGGCGCAAGTAGAGGAGCAAGTAGAGGAGCAAGTAGTGGCACAAGGAGTGGCGCAAGTAGAGGCGCAAGGAGTGGCGCAAGTAGAGGCGCAAATAGAGGTGCAAGGAGTGGGGCGAGTAGAGGCGCAAGTAGAGGTGCATGGAGAGGTGCATGGAGAGGCGCATGGAGAGGCACAACTGCCCACAATGCTTGTTCCTCCAGAGGTAGGGGCACAAATCTGGAAATCGATATTCAAGCGGAGGTATCATCCGAGCATGCCGCTCCTCCTCCTGATGATCCATTGTCTTCCAGATCCCCAGCAAGAAAAAGGTCAAGGAGGGCAAGTACAAGTTCTTCTTAGAGCCCCCTTCCTACTGATGATCTAGATCTTGATTGGAACCCACCAATGCAGTCTGAGAGGGAGGTACGCCCTGAGCCGACTAAGGTAGGTAAGCCTAAAAGGAAGGTTCCCACAAGGCTTTCACTTATGGGTGATGATGACAAACAAGAAGTAGAAGTGTTGGATTCTGCTGATGATGAACAGTCTGACGATGACGACCCAGTCATCACAGTCGTCACTCCAGCCCCAGCGGGCATGCAGTAGACAGGCATTTTAAGCGGGCTGTGGGCTGTGTGGAACTGGTACCACCACCAACCCCGGTAACTACTGCACCAACACGACCTACAGCTTCCATATTTTCTCGTCAGAAGTGCCAGCAGGGACCTCCATCCAGCTCGACCTCAAATAGTGGTGCTGTAAGTGCACAGCAGAGTCAAATTCAGCCACGCCCATCATCCACTTCTTCTGGCATTGAAAGTAGCACCTCCACCACCACTAGAAATCTCCAGCCCCCAGTTTGGGACTTCTTTAGTATTAGCAAAAAGGAGGAAGACCTAATAATTTGTTCGATTTGTAAACAAGTAGTTAGTCGGGGTAAGCTTGGTACCAACTATGGTACCCGAGGCCAGAGAGGTCATCTCAAAAAACACTACATTATCCAGTGGGAGGCGCACCTAAGTAACATCCGGAAAGCCAAAAGTACAAATCCAAATGTAGACATTGATATTGCATCTGATGACGAAGAGGAACTGATCGTGCAGGGGGAGGTGAACAACCGAGAGACATTTTTTCTGGTACACACAGTACCCCTGGCAACAGCACTGCAGTGTTAGCGCCCACACCCTCCTCTACCCCAACAACATCAAGTAGGTACAGTAGTCTGGTAGAGACACCAATGCGAAAAAGTACATCAATGAGCCTAACTGGGTTGAAGAGGTCTAGATCCTCCTCATCACATATGAAAATGGCCCAGACCATCATTAAAAGCATGTTTTGGTCGGAGGCGCCATTTGAATGTAACCATCCAATGGCACGTCTTTATAATGCAATGCTGGCTAAAATGTTAGCGCTGGACCTTCTCCCTTTTTCTTTCGTGGAAGGGGTGGGTTTTTGAGAATTTGTGGCAACAGTCTGCCATAAATGGAAGGTTCCTAGCCGGTCCTATTTTGCCAGAGTTGCGGTTCCAGCACTACATCAAGATGTGCTGGAGGTGATTGGGGCAGCTTTGCAGAAGAGTGCTGTTCAAACTATCCATCTGACAACAGATATGTGGACCAGTTGCCAAGCCCTTGATTACATGTGCATCACTGCACACTGGGTCTCTTTTGCAGGGGTTAGAGACAAACTGTCTGCTAGTGTTGACACTGCTACAATTTTTCAAGCTAGTCGGAAACATGCAACAGTAGCCATGTTTGCCATGGAGAAATCTCATACTGCAGTAAACATTTTGGAGGAGTTTAACAGTAAGATCTTTGAATGGCTGCATCCAAGAAAGCGCATGATTGGTTATGTTTTCACGGATAATGGCAGTAATATAGTTAGGGCCATGAATGATGGTTGCTATTTCAGAGAGCCATGTTTTTGGATCACAGTATTAACATTGTTGTTCAAGATTTCTTAAAAAAAGAAAACACAGTTAGCAAGTTACTGATCACCTGCCGAAGAATATGCACACATTTTAGCCATTCTTTTAAGGCCCGGAAGCAGCTGAGGATCATTCAACGTGACAGTAGAGGGCCAGTCAGAGGACTCATTCAGGAGGTGGTAACACGTTGGAGCTCAACCTTCTACATCCTTGAGCGTCTGTCTGAGCAGTGCTTGGTAATCAATGAGTATGTCTTTGCACAGGGTTCTTCTATGAAAGACATGAGGCTAGAGTTGGAGGAATGGGGCCTAGTTAAAAGCCTGACAGACATGCTTCGTCATTTTGAGGTCTTTATGCGTGAAGTCAGCAGGGAGGACTGTACTTTGGGCAAAGCTATCCCATTGTTGCGCATGCTAGAGCACCAACTGAAGGTGGTGTCTTCAACGTTCAAAGATGATACTGACAAGCAAGACCTATATCAGTTGGCGGAGAGCTTGTTAACCCGCCTAGTTGACAATGAAAGGCTTAAAAAAATACATACAGAACAACATTACATTTGTGCCACTATTCTGGATCCACTGTACAAAAAGGCACTGGCCAGCAAAGCATTCATTCCTTTTAATGAAGCAGATGTTTCAAAGTACAAACATTGGCCAGCTCTGTCAGCCACTCGGTTAAAAAAAGAGCAGCAGGAAGTTGAAGGAACCGGCAGAAGTACTACTGAATCAGCAGGCCATCCGGCGTCAAGGTCCACTTCTGTGGCCGAAGGCAGTCCCTTTCCCTCACACCCGTGCCCGAACACCAGCAACCGTATCATCATCCTCACCTGCACCAGGCCCAGCCATAATATTGTCGGAAGCGGATTGGATAACTCATCAAGGGTTTGCTCGTTCCAGTGTTGATGCAAAGGCCTCAGATGGTACGCAAAGTTCAGCACCCCTGGAGGACCTTGAGTGAATGGTGCAGGCCTATCTGGATGACCCAACAGAGGTCTACATTGATCGTAACCCATTGTTGTATTGGTATGGGAAAAGGAGTCAATGGCCACTGATCACCAAGCTGGCTCTAAATTATTTGTCTTACCTACTCGCAAGTGTGTCTTCTGAACGTGTTTTCAGTGCTGCTGGTGCCATTGTAACTTCAAAAAGGACCCGCCTCTCACCCAAAAATGTGGAGAGGTTAACAATGATCAAGATAAATCAGCACTTCATACCACCAGATTACAAAATACGTGAATCCACGCAGGAAGAAGAGGACACCGACTTAGGTGACAGAAGTTCTTCTCTGTTTGCTGACCTACTCCCGCCTCAATTCACAGGTTTGAGGACGATCTCTACTTCCCTGACATCTAGGCCTGAAACTGACTTCCTTTTTTTCCGTCCTGACTCCTTATTCACTTTTACTCCTGTGTGTCTTTCTTTGTCTTGCAACTTTTACCACAACAAAACTCTAATCACAACAAATCCATCAGCAGGACTGTCTTTGTCTTATTTCCTTATTGAAGGTGCCGCTGTCTGCAATCCTGAAGTTCACAAGTGCACAACTCAGTCATGCTCCTCTTTCCTCCTCCTCCAGACTCCCCCTATCCATTTCCCTCAAGGCAGATGGGTGGATTAAGCAGAATGAAGAAACTGCCGCTTCATAGACGAGTCCCCTCAAAAGAAGTGGGACTAGAACTACTGACTATATGCTGATTTCTGACAGTTACTTCTGAAATTGACACGAGAGGCTGCCCTGTGGGCATTCACTTTAAAAACAAGATGCTGACAAAAAGTGGAACAGGTAATGAATAATGAAATGGCATGCAGTGGACAGCACTGGCTGTCTGGCTCTGATGAAAGCAATTGCTGTTTGTTGTGCATGAAATGAATCATATGTCTTCTGTTATTATTTAATCCTTTACACACTAAATGCAACTCAAGTCTACTTTTTACCTTGTTTAATTCAAATTGTACTTTCACTGCAGGGGCAACTATGTTGCATTTTTTAATATGCAAAATGTCCTTGGACTCACTGTGTGTGTAGACTGCGACTGCATGAACAACATTGAGTTTGCCAATATACCATGATGATGATGGGTCTTGATGATAAAAGGTACATAATATATTTTTTCTTTACAGTCACTCACTGGGATGGATGGATCATCATCGTCGGTTTGCGGAAGAACTATGGCCATTTCGCGAGTGGCAAACAGGTAAACCAGTCAACAACAACCACAGCAGAACTACATGTCCGGGTGTCTAGTCGTGGTATGGAGTGGTCGAGCCAGTGTAGTGTTGTTATGCCAGAGTCCAGACAGCAGTTCATGTAAAATTGTGGCTATGTGGCTCGCTGCATACAATTAGATATGCTTTGTCTGGCTGTGTCAAAGAGGTATGCTACATCAGGTTGCTTCACTCAGTGGTGACTACCTTGACCGTCTGCCTGGCCCTGGCCTGCTGTGTGCTAATTACTATCCTTGAAAAGGAGACTCAGATTATGCACTTTAGAAATTATGCTTGTATGTAATACTGTCGCCTCTGAAACTGAAAGTGTTATTTTTGCACTACACACTGTACCTTATATTTTTTTTCTCTGTGGTGTATTTTAATATCACTTCCTGTTTTTCCATCAACAATTACAGGCCTGCTTTTACCCTGTGCGATGGGAAAAACGATTAACTCAGGCTTACCATTAGCGATCCGCAAATCTGCATCCGCCAGGCAGGCAGTGGACAGTGTTTCTGATCATCACCAAGATTGATTGACCGAGCGTCAGATGGAATGGAGGAGTACCGCGAATAAGAGGAATGGCTGGATGCATGCAACTTCCCAAATTGAACAGGACAACTACAACATACAGTTACAGTATCTTCTTCGCTTCTCCTTATCTTTTAAATAATGTTATTGTTGTGAACTTCTATGAGTGCGTTTGTTTGCTCTCTGCTTCAAATGTATCCCTCCAGCTATTTGATAAGTTTCTTTGCTAATTTAATGTACTAATAAGTGTTTATTTTCTCTGAGGGCAGATATGCAAGTGAAATTGCGTAATTACTGCAACCCTGTACTGTCAAATTGTTTCTTCATTGTTAGTAAGTTGTAGTAAGTACTACTTTTCAGTAACCTAACCATCCATTTAGCAACTTCATGCATGCAGTAGTGCACTTCCTTTATGTCCCTTAAAAGATTTATGGATATCTTTGTATCCAAAGATTTGTTTTTCTTTATTTGTAGTTTGTCCATGCAGTGTTTTTTTCCCCTCTCCACAAAACTTTCCCAAAAAACTCCATTCCCATCCATTTTTCAAACCCTAACCCTCTTCCCCCGGGCTGTGTGGTTTTCATTGAGGTGTGTGAATAATTGACAGCAATAATTCCACACGCTTGCTGGGGAGGATAAGGTCAAAGCAACAGAAAATCAATTCAAAGGCAGGTCAGTGAAGGAATCCGAGGATATATTCCTATTCTGCTTGACATACACCCATTGCATTTTGCAAATCATTTCAGAATTTCATGTCCGCCATCAAGTGGATTCATCAACAACAACCTCCTCCTACATGTGACGAAAGTTTACACTGCTGTGTCCTTCAGTACTAGTTCTTGTAGTAGCCATAATCCACGCAACTACTAGTTAACTAAACTTTTGAATGAATACTTTAGCATTGCTTAGACTACAATTTAATTTATGGCACTGTTCTTGTGTACTGTACTATTGTACTGTTCTAACGCTCCTCTCAGGCCACTCAATGTATCATTTCCTTTTTTTTCATATGCTGCTACTGCCAGTGTATACCACTACTACTACCACCACAACGATGCCATTTTATCCGTCCAGGATTCCATTGCCAACCTTAATCGCCATTTGCCATGCAGCCAGCCCTGTGCCTAGCCCTATTCTCAAACACTAATGACAGGTAAGATAAGCATTTTGTGGGAGGAAGAATAATGGAGTAGGAGGAGAGGAGAGACTGATAGTAGTACTAGTAAAGTAGTAGGACAATTGAATTCACTAACTCTGTCAGTGGCACTTTTGTAGAAATTTGGGCGATTACTTAGATAATTAGAATCAAGAAGCCAGTTAAGTTTCAGGAAAACAGACGTACAGTTGAGTTAACCCCAACCTGCCTCTCCCACAAAACATAAAACGTGTATGCTATGTTTCAGTAGAAAATAAATAATTATTTTGTCCCTAACAAAGATAAACTATCCCGCAAGACCCAACCCACCCCCCTCCCTAACCCCAACCAATGTCCATGAAATCAAATGTCCCAAAAGTCCAAAAACCCCAACGCCCAATTCCCACCCCTGCAAAAGTCTTTAAAAAAGGGGCAAGGGACAGTCTCTCTCCATCTACTTGCGCCGGCGGTGTCCTGTGGCCAGGTGGTCGCAGACCTCTCAACGGAGGGCCTTTAGCTGGGCTTTCTGCCTTGACAGTTGGGCCACCTGCTGCTCAAGGTAGGCCACTCTCAGGGACAAACGGTGCATCCTTGCCTTGCAGGCACTGTTGGAGGCAGCTGTTGTTGTTGCTGCTTGGCGGCGGCGGGTGGCTGCCAGACCACGGCGCCGTACCGCTGGAGAATTGCGCTGACCGGATGACCCAGGGGGAGCGGAGGAGGATGCAGCTGTTGTCGATGTCGACTGCGATTCCTCCTCCTCCTGGGCCACCAGCCGCCGATATTCGGCGACAATTGCCTTCAGCTTCCGGCGCCTGGCCCGGATAGCCAAATCCCTTCCGAGGTAGTTTAGAAGAAGGAGTATCTAGAAGAAGAAAAAGAAAAATTCTGTAACCAAGTCCAATACTCCTTAAGATTAACACAAAATAATTCAACAGAAAGTTGTGTCACAGTAGCACTAGCAACTTGCAAGCACAGTACATAAAATTTTTGTGGCATGTATCTATCGAACCTCCAACTTCGTTGGCCTCTGCTCTAACATTAGTGGGAGTTTCAGAAATTCTACGAGCACTATATGGACTCACTACATTAGACTCAGACAGTACACCAGTCTTCATCTTCTCTCTTGTTTAGCAAAATTGGTACGTAAACTTGTGGAAGCCGGCATAATGCCAGCGCAGTCAACTTGCACCTGAAAAAAACAGACGCAAGCCATGATGACATAGACTTGTATTACTGTTACCAGTCCAGTACATGCAGGTGGTGAAGCTCTTACTTTTCTATTACGGGTGGCACTGGCCATACTCTGTTACAAGGGCTACTGCTCAATTAATTTAACTTTCACCCTGCTCTGCCCCTGACTACTACAAATGGAAAATAAAGAAGATAATATGATCATCTATCCCTTCACAGGATATTTGCTTATATAAGGGATGACTTTACGTGCTTTCTTTTTATTGATTGAGTGAACACCGATAGGCCACACATGAATGACAGTTGGAAAAAAATGATTAACAGAGGTAGTGAGTGGTCTCCGTAATCGCCGGAGGAAGGCACTTGTGACTTGACTTGATAATGTGAACTATACAATATAGATACACAGTATATGCTGTGCTTGCAAACTACTGTTAGTCAAGGGAGTATTCTGAAAAATTACAACTTCTATTTTCCTCGGCTTTGCTACTCTGGCATGGACGTGCGGTGTTACATGTCTTCAAAGTAACACTCTTAGTCTTCATCCAATGACTGTCTACTCTGTCTACTCTACATACACCTATGCTATCTATGAGGAAGATACCATTCAGGCGTCCATTCATTCAAAGTAAATGTCAATCATTCTTCTTAATGGACAACCCTTACTTTTTCTCACCAAAAAACACCCTTTTTATTTGTTTTTTGAAAGCCGCCATCCATGCATCCGTGCTTGACTTGCATTTGAATTTGCACCAAAGGATATATTGCGCACACATACATTTTCTGTTTCACCCACCCAGGCAGTCCTCTTTTATTTCTCCTTCCACCCATCCTTGCTTCAGCCTTCAAACGGCCATGCATCAGATTCAATTTCACTGCCAACTGTGCCTGCATTCAAAAACACATATCATTCTTTGCCAGTCATTAATTTCTCTCCCTCGTCCTTCCTTACACTCTTCTTTCCCTTTTCGTTCATCCCATCCATCAAGTTCATCGCTGATCTGACTTGGCTTCTCGATAAAACTTTCACAGCTGAGTTGAAGTCAAATTTAGAGTAGGCCATTGGTTACTCGTCAACTCCTGCCGCTAATGCTATTGCTAATGCGAAGTCAAGGTTGACTGTCTTCAGTTCTAAGTTCTACCTGTTTTACAAAAACTAACTTCTAAATTTGTAAGTCTTCTTAACAGTAAAGTGTACTTACTTATACTGTACAACATATACACCCCTGCAGTGAGCCCACTCTGCAATCTCAATAAGGAAGGAATATAATAGCTTAAGTTTACCACTGGCCGCCAGCACGTGGTATCCCCCACAGCAGTTCCTGCTGGCACCGCATCCGCCCCTGGAGTGACCGTCTCCGCGCTGGCCCTGGCACTGGTGGTTGGCTGTGCCGATGGTGTTACGCCTAGAAAATACATGTGAAATTTTTAGATGCCATACACCACTCCCTATTTTGTCTAGGAATGAAAAAATATGTTACTAAACAAATGTAATTATTTGTGACTCTCTAGTCTAAACTAAAAATTTCCCTTTCGGAAGGGTAGGGTGTTTTTATTTAATGCTTAGCCATGATAAGAAGCTACACTTTTTTGCACAACTGATGAATACTTGCTTTTTAACATGCACCATTTTTCTCACAACAGACAGAAGCTTCCCTTCTATGAGTACGAACAAGAGCAAGATGTTACTCGGAGTCGACTCGTCAGATTCACCACCAAGACTTTAAGTTCCCACCAGGTGAGGGGTCTCCCACAATTAATGTGTAAAATAAATCAGCCACTGTTCAGTTTCAAAGACTTCACTGTTTAACTTATATGAATGAATTTGATTGTAATACATTATATAATGCACAATTGAAATGTAATGTACTGACTACTGAGTACACACGGAGCTAGTTGTTTTACTTTTAATAAAGCTTTAAAATGTACATAAACTGTAGTTTTTTGGTCATGAGTGAGTGAGCGAAAAGGTTTGCAATTTGAAAGCATGATTCCGTGACTCTGAGAGGTCAGGAGCGGACTCTGACTCTGTAGTCTTATGTTCTGGGTTGTATAATCTTTGGGGATCATCACTGCATTCGGGAGCTAAATAAAGACTCTGACACACTAGCTAGACTCAGTATAAGGAGATTGGGGGTTCAACTTCTGTTATGACTGAGGTATGTGGAAACTGGAAAGTCTAACTGCGCCTATTATCTCCAATGCCCTATTTCTTGTCCATAGTTCTGTATGTGTAGAATAGTCCCTGCAACAGTAGTAGTATGTCCTCATATCAAATCAAAATGTAAACTAGTATCTTATTCTTGGTGGCCACTGACATTTTATTGTTGGGAATTGTCAAAGCATAAACACTAAGAAGACTTCAATAGACATTATGAACAACCCAGAGGACTGCACTCAGAGCCTAGAGCTATTGCTGAATAGGAATTTTGTTTAACACCTTTTGCCAACTGTGCAAGTTTAGCTAGCTACACAGACAGACTAATAATAATAATCTAGTAGTAGCACAGAGAGTCATGGTAGAGGCAGGACAAGAATTTAGAAACAGTCTACAAGAAGATCAAAGACGATTTAGGAAAAAATAGAATTATGAGGAACGTTTGGAATAAATAGGTGCTGTAAAAGATAGGGAAGTATAATTAATAATATTAACAGGAAAACTTACTGGGGCCATCAGAGGAGCCCTTGGCGGACCTATCCTGGCCTTGCCGTTCCTGCTCCGCCGGCGCCGCTACCTCCTCCTCTGTCCTCTTGCCCCTGGGGGGAGCTGATGTACAACATGAAAGAAAGACACAAACATGGATGATTGTTGTCAGCCAAATCAAATATTTCAAAAAATCAACAACAAATTATTTTAGGGAAATAGACAACAATTGCACTAAATGTATTGACCTATCTGATGTGGTCTACTAGGATATTAGTATTGCTGGATTCGCGGACCGTCTACTTGGAAAGTTATGTAACTCACTAAACCAACTACAAAAAGGTTCTACTAGGACTGGCAGGCAGCACTCCGCTGCACGGGAAGTGACAGACACAGTCCGTCATGATTGCGGACCACTAAAGTTTCCTACTAAATAGTAAATAACCTGTCATAATATACTCAATCTATCAATCCACCACCACTATCTCTTCTTAGTGGCAGGAGTACAAAGGAAGGACTGGACTTGAGTCTCTAGTGTCTAGCATTACGCAGTTCTGTAAAGTACACTCATACATAATCACTCAGGCCAAATGAGCACAAAATTGAAAACAAGTAAGCATAGTAGCACCGCCAGTGAGCAGGCGAGCACCTGCAATCACAGAAGCTTTTGAAACATAATTTACCTGCAATGTAATCGGCAGCATTCTTGCTCTTCGGAAAAAAAAAAATATTTGCACTATCATAACACAGTGCAGGAGAAAACAAAGTAGTGATTAAATAGCTACTACTACTCACCAAGCCCAGGGATCTCCACGCCAAGCAGGTCGAGCAGGTCGTGTTCCCGGTCCAGGATGTCGGACCACCGGTGCGTCGCCTGGTTGTAGGTGCGCCAGACCCCAGACTCCTGATACATCACCCGGCACACCTTCCCCCATAGCTGGAGACGCTCCCGTACCTGTACCCAACACCGGGCCTGCCGCCTGCCGCGACGGTCTTGGGGAGGTGGCGCTGGACGAAGAAAACAAGTGCGGCCACCTCCAACGCGCTAAAGATCTCCTGGGCAATTACATCCTCCCGGCTACAGGGTGCGGGACCCTTCCCCTTAGACTTGCCGGCTCCCTTTGCCATGGTCCTGGATGAAAAAAGAAAAGAATAGGGAAAAAAAGTAAGTAAAAGAAAAGAGAGAGTTAAACAAATAAAGTAGTTATTAAAGTAACAAAAAGTTGAAAAAAACACAAAATATAGATGTAGAAAAAGAGAGGGATAGATAAGGAGTAAAAAAGATTAAAAAAAAGTTCAAACAAACAAAGGATTGCAAAGATTAAAGCAGGATAGAAAATGCATGCCCAGAACCATAGCAATGAATGAAAAACAAGATGGCCGCGCCCATTGCGACCACGTGGGTAAGTTCGCACAATATTTTCACCGCGAGCAGGCAAAAACGGACGCGATCAAGTAACTGCGCCCCGCACGTAGGAAATGCCCAATGCGAGCCTGCAACCCGCGCCCGGAATAGGAAATAAGCAATGCGAACACTGAAAACAAGATGGCAGCGCCCATGTACGACCGCATGGGTAACTTCGCGGGCGCTGCGCTGAAAAAAAAACAGCGAACACAAAAGCACCCCACAAAATAAAAAAATTCGCTGATTTTGCAGACCGCAAATTTGCTTTCGCGCTAATTCGCGTACCGCGAATTCGCAAATTTCGCTCATACTTAGTTACTCTTTGGAGAACGGCCAGTTAAAAGACTGGGCAAAAATGTAGTCACTTTTATAGCTTTGGATAAGGCTCAGTCAAATATGAGGAATGCGTTTGGAAATGGAATTTTTGGACGGGTCAGCAGAAGACTACTGGCCGGGGCATGCCAATGTTCCAGTACTACTACCAATGCAGAGGGAGAGGATTTCACACCTCTCAAGGTTTCTTCTCGAATTGAGGAACAACTTGAAGGATGGGTAGAGGCCATTTTTTCCGTAGCCAAGGACAATCTACTGGAATCCAAGGTGAGTATGGAGATTATTATTGGTTCTTTCCCAGGAAGAGTAGGGAGTTGTTTAAGAGATTTTATAAGTCAAAGGGAGAATTTAACTCAGGATCCCTGGGTATTGCAACCAGTCAAAGGTTATGTGATAGAGTTTTTGAGTTTGCCATTTCAAAAGAAAGAGCCAAAAGAGTTCACAGTAGGAGACCAATTAATAACAGAAGTAGACTTAGAGATAGAGGCAGTGCTTCAAACGGGAGCAAGCTTACGCTTGGAAGAGTTGGAGAAATTCTTCATAAGTATCCTTTTTGGGGTAAAAAAGAAAGACAAGGCAGGGAGACCAGTAATCAATCTCAGGGAATTGAACAAATATTTAGTATACAGACATTTCAAGACGGAAGGTATGCATTGTCTGAAGGGTTAGTTGTTAAAAAAAAGACTGGTTAGTGAAATAGAACTCCGTTACAGCACTTCACAGCGGGAGAGATTATTGCTCCCAGGTAGCATCTGGCCACAGGAGGGCCGCATCACTGGCATTCCTGGTGCAGGAGCGCACATGAACAGTGTCGGAGGCCCACTGCAAGGGTTTCAGTTACAGCAGTTCACAGCGGAGGAGACTACTGGTCCCAGGTAGCATCTGGCCACAGGAAGGCTGCATCACTGGCATTTCTAGCCCAGGAGCGCACAGGAACACCGTTGGATAGGGACTCCGTTACAGCACTTCACAGCGGGGGAGACTACTGCTCCCAGGTAGCATTTGTCCACAGGAGGGCCACGTCACCGGTATTTCCAGCGCAGGAGCGCACATGAACAGTGTTGGAGGCCCACTGCGCAGGACTCAGTTACAACACTTCACAGCGGAGGAGACTACTGGTCCCAGGTAGCATCTGGCGATAGGAGGGCTGCATAACTGGCATTTCCGGCGCAGGCGCGCACAAAAACACAATCGGAGAGGGACTCTGTTACAGCACTTCACAGCAGGGGAGACTACTGCTTCCAGGTAGCATCTGGCCACAGGAGGGCCGCGTCACTAGCATTTCCGGCGCAGGAGCGCACAAGAACACCGCCGGAGCCCTGCTGCGCGGGACGCGCCCAGGCAAAGCCCAGGCCAAGGGCGGGCCCGCAGGAGCCCGGAGGAGTCTGGGGTGTGCCACCCCACTGATGGGTGAACAAAGAGGAAGACCATCCATTACACAGTGCTGGAAAGAGCGCACAAGATAATGGGTAAGCATGAGGCTACAAGTGAAGTCGGGGGGGGGGTAATAGTGAACACCCTGGATGACTTCATAACAAGGGCTGCAAATATCCTTTCTCAAGAAGTACAGCTTAGCGAACAACGGTTTTCCCTGGAAGAGGGTACACAAAGAGCTGGCTCAACTCTCTTCATATCTGAGACCTGCGCTGACCCTACTGTCCCAGTTATGATTCAGACACAAGCTCCCCAGTGTGATAGCTACTTGGGCATGGACCTTGAAGCTGAGCCCTCCACTACACTGGAAGTAAACATCCAACCAGTGGTTAAGAGGAAAAGGTCTGTGAAAAATGCAAAGCCCATTTTGACTAAAAACTTAAGATCCAAAAGAATCTCAATACCAACAGAGGGAGTGCCCTGCACGAATCAGTCATCTACTACCAATTTTGCCCTGCTATTAAACAACGAGGCTGAATGGCTCAGACTTGAAAATATGGTTAACCTCTTACTCCAGCAGTTAACACATAGACTGACAAGAATAGAGGAAAGCGTAGGTTCCCTTGGAACCAAGGACGCATAAAGGTGGGAGCGGTGGATATACAATTCCAGTCTAGATCAATTATAAAAGATGAGCTCAGTCCCCTGGTATCACGAGTAGACAAGTTGGCAGAATTGTTTGAAACCAGGGTTGGAAGGTCAGTCTCGATCACTGGGGCCGGGGGGCTGACAGTAGCTGTCTGATAGATATTCCTACGTCAACACCTGGAACAAGGCCAGAACCCTCACATGTCCATAACCCCATCCCTCCACTGACACCAACATGGCCAACTATGAGGGCAAGAGTGGAGACTCAGTGCATCCCAACATGATAACCAAAAAAGACCATATGTACTTGCAAGGGTTTGGGTCCAGAAGGGATAGGGCTGGGTAAGAACCTAGTATAGAGGATAGGGGTGAGAAGAGCCTTTTGCCCTGCATTAACCTACCCCCTGCTTTGTCCCCGTACATCATTGTTCTAGTAGGTGTACCCAAGATCAAACCAGGGCAGAGGGAAACTCTCCTTGAACTAAATAATAAATTCATGTTTTGGTCTGCCCAGACAGAGGCAATTCGCCTACGAAAATGCAGGCCAGATACTCATAACTCATTTTGTCAGTTGGGTGGGCAATAGACTGAAAATTGTGCAAGGGGATTGCATAGTGATCAACTTAAAAAACCCTATGACTGTCCATAGCCTTTTATGCTTAAATCATCATAGACAGGATGTGGGAATCAAGTCCTTACCGCTAGGCTATTTCTACACTCCATGCCAAGTACCAGCAGCCAGGGTGCAAATCAGTCATGGGCAGGGGCTGTGGAATAAAAAACACCAGCAACCGAGGGAGGGGTATTAACCCCCCAGACCCTTGCTATTTAACATGTCTACAACCAACAGATTTGGGGTTCTGGAAGAGGTCGATTGACTCATAGAACCACATCACTCAGAGCAGATAACCAACTGTCATGGGGGAACCTGGAAGAGGGATCGCCCTATCAGGTAGCTGTACAACCCAAGCACCACATCAGGGTTGGGGCTGGTGGAGTGTGGGAGCTCCCTGAAACACCACAACTAGTTTGGGATAAGTGTGTGAGATGTGTAGGGCATACTGGCCTGGGGCATTTGCTTAACGGAATTCTAATAAGCCCACCCTTGAGATCCCCACAAGCCTCTGTGCGGACCAATGTTATAGAAACTCCAGAGGAGCCAAACCCCCTAGCAACTTCCACTTATAGTAGTGGTGTTCTTACAAGATCTGTGGTGAAGAGTGCAAGCGACCATCTGAGGGAAATCATGTCACCCAATGCGGACATCTTGATACCCTTCCCAGATAATCACGCAGAACGAACCAAGCTAAGGGTCCTATCATGGAATGTTGTGAGTCTTAGAAACAAATTGGACCATCCTGATTGGGGGAGGTTTGTGGACTAATACGGCATATGCATGTTCCAAGAAACCTGGGCCTGGGAGGCCTTTCAGTGGATTGGATTTGCATCATACAGAGTAGCTGCCACCACCAGGGGCAAGGGCAGGCCATCACGTGGTCTCTGCCTATGGGTGTCAGGGCACATCAGCCTGGAGCACACTGACCGCCAGTAATCATACAAAGCAGGAAAAACAAGACCTATAAACTACATTTCCTGGCATTCCTGACGATAGCGACGCCCCACGTGATCTGGACGCTACAGCAGGAAAACGGATATAGTCAAGACGGGAATTCCGAGCGCTGCCTATTATTTTGGTGATTCCAGGCTTAGCAGTGGTTTGGCTCCTTCAAAGACCAGAGGCGGTAAAGGTGCTTGTAGCACCAGCTTTCCCTTCTCTGGCCATTTCGTGTAGCTTGTGTTCGCTGTGTAGCTTCTTTCCCATCTCCTCCGTTGGTGAGACCGCGTTTTCAGTGATCTCTTGCGGAGGAGGATTTTGAACTGCTTCTGGGCATTGTACTCTTCGTTTCCCTGTTGGCGAGACCTGCGGTAGTCCGCGGTCTCATGCAGGGAAGAGTCATTTCAAAGAAACATACTTTTGTTCCTTGAACTCCTTCTTTTGGCACACGCTCTCATATGTACAAAGAGCGGGAAGCGCATTGCTCTATTTGACTTTTGTTTCATATTTTGACAGAGCCTTCCGGACAACCTTGCTTTGTGGTTATCTGTCCATCTGGTAATTGAGGACTCAGAAGTAGGCTTTGCCCAGCATGCATGATAACATCGTGCTCTACCAATTAGAGAATTGTTAAACTCTATTCAGGCTTCCTTTGACTGCTGTATTTGCCCATACCTTGAGATAGTATTCTCCCCTTACTTTGGTGCTGTTGGAGTCTGAACTAATCAAAGCTTTATTTGTAATGGTATGAGTACAAGAATGTTTTTGTACTAATCTTTGACATGGTCTTTTCGTTTATTTGATTCATAGGAGAGATTAGTGGGGGGGGTGTCCAGGAGGATTACAGCCTTTGCATATACCTAATTTGGGTAGGTGGGAAGTGTCTCATACCCCTTTTCTACAGTAACACATGTCATGTCTGCTTAAACAACTGTCATTGTTTATTGTTTCCCCATAACAGTATTCATGTTGGAAGTCTGCAAAACACCCTCGTCTCTCTCCTGATACAGCTCCTTATTTTCCTTTACAGGTAGCGTGTTTCAGTCAGTCTTACTGTTATAATAATTAATAGTTTAGGAACTGGTTGTACTACGTATCAGAGGACTGTGTACTTATTGTGTCTTTCTCAGATCTCCCTCCCTGCAGTCCCTATCCTTTCCTTCCCTCGCTTGACTATCTCACTAGTCTGTGTGTTTATTATTTTGGACTTGGGGCTGTCGGGAGGTGGACCCCATTGAGCATTAGCACAATCCTGAGGATTCCGAAAGAGGACCCGACAATGGGTGGGCTCTCATTTGTGTTGTACAGTCAAGCAGCTGGAGTCCTCCTCATATGACATCTAGTGCATTCTTCTTACATTTACATCCAAGGCCAGAACTGCCCTGGTTAATGTGTACTCCAGGCCAGTAAGCAATAGCAAAGAATCACTGACCTTTGACCAACTTGCTGCTTTTATATCCACCATCCCCAATAATCCCTGGATGGTGGATGTCTATCTGAAACCACTAGTGAAAGACACACCCACGTATCTACAGGACACTGGTGATGTCCTCCGACTTCTTGCTGAAACGGAGTTCAACGTCGAGACCGACCTACTGGTAAGTTTCGACGTTGAGTCTCTTTACACGTGCATCCCTCAACAGGAGACTCTGGACTGCATAAGGCACTTACTTGAATCCAAACCACCGGATACTATCACTCCTATACCCTTCATCATGGAGTGCGCCAGATTGGCTATGATGGAGAATTTTTTCCAATACCAGGATGACCTCTACCTCCAAGTCTCCGGGAAATCAATGGGGAGTGTCTTTGCCCCAAGTCTTGCGAACTTGTATATGCACCAATTTGAGCAAGACCATGTCCTAAACCACAGCAACCCTTACTTCAGTCAGGTGTTGCTGTGGCGCAGATATATAGATGATATCATTGTTATATGGAGAGGCACAAGTCTAGAGGTCACTGACTTTCATACGTGGTTGAACTCTAGAAATCAATATCTCCGCTTCACAATCGAGTACAGTAAAGAGCGGTTACCATTTTTGGATCTTCTCATCTTTCCAGGAGAGGGAGGCCTGCAGAGTCAACTATACAAAAAACCCATGGCTCGGAACTCTCTACTGTCATACCGGAGTTTTCATCCACAGTCACTACGTGACAACCTGCCGGTGGGGCAATTTCTGAGGGTTCGGCGAAACTGTTCTTCGAATCTCTTGTATGAACAACATGCGAAAGAATTATCACTGAACCTGAAGAAACGTTACTATCCAGATCGTTTGATACGTCGGGCTCACAAAAGAGCCTTTAACAACAATCGAGAGGCACTAATTGAACATCAACGGAGTAGGACACCGTCTGAGAGGATCACGATGGTGCACACTTTCAGTACCCTATCTAATATGGTGAAGAAAACAGTACTGAAGCACTGGAAAATCCTTAATACAGTTTCTGGTGGAATACCCAGGCCATTATTTGCCTTCAAACGAGGGCCCAGTATCAGAGATAGTCTGGTTCACACAAGAGCAAGGACACAGAGGAGAGAAACCAATACCCCTCTAGATACCATCTGGAATACTACCCCTGTTCAGGGGCACTACCCTTGTGGTGGTTGTACTGTATGCCCGCAGACCCGTAAGACGCTCTCCATCGACATTGGTACATCCAGACCATGGAAACTGATCAACCATACGAACTGCAACTCGGAGAGATTGATCTATATGATCATATGCCCTTGTGGTCTGGCATACATTGGACACACCACCAGAAAAGTCAAGTTGCGTATCAGCGAACACAAGAGCACGATACAATGTAACAAGCAGTCCACCTGCCTGACGAACCACTTTTTAATCAAGAAACACAAAGCAGACGACCTGAGGTGGATGGTCTTAGAACAACCCTTCATCCCAGCGCACATAACAGATGTCTCACGGTTTCTATTTATCAAGGAACAACGTTGGATTTTTAAATTGAAAACTGACGTGTCAGGGCTGAACGATAACATCCCGTGGGTGTCCATTTGACCATCTGGGATTCACCATGGAGGGATGTCCCTCATGAATTGTCAACTCTAGACACTGTAAACTTCTACACAGAATGTTTTTCTGTACATAACACCATTAGATCCTCTCTAGGGACCATACATCTGTGTAACACACGTCAGAAATCAACTAATGTAACCTTCTCATTTAGAATAAGAACAGATGAGGGAGCATATTCATCACAGTTGGTTCCATCCACCCCTTGCCTAATATAGTGTCTGCTCTGCTTATTAAGGATTATTATCCCACAATTCCTGGTGGTCAGGTCACACTCCTTGTTGCTCACCCTTAAATATCAGCAACTTGATGGAAATCTGTTGGGAGGTGTGTCCTCTGTATATCCTTTGCACACTGCCTTTTACACTTTAATGTTGTCATGTAAACATTTTGATAACCACTATAACTCTGGCGCTTAATTCATCCTATAGCGCCCTTAATCTAAGACCGTGTACTGTCAGTCAGAATATACGTTGCTGGGCACCGTCCCATCGGAATTAATACATTGTCACATGCAGTTTTTCATTTAGTTGAGCTCGCGCTGAGCGCATTATGAATTCCATAGCGCCTCTCTCACTGTCTCACGCCTTGTATATTCAGAACAACTGCCAGCAGAACGAAGCGGCACCGTGTATACTAAAAGATGATCTTGCGTTTAATCATTTGACACATTACTGAGCATGCGCGGTGCGATATGTCTTCAGTAACGGGAGGCACGCGCCGAGGTCCTTTGCGCATGCCCCAGTCCTTGAATGCGTTACATCTAGGAGCGGCTCACCGGCGCGCATGCGCTTTGTAGCGAATATGCGCACACCCCTTCCGGCGATAGAATAACAGCTGCTCACCATTTGTGTAATTTCCTCCAATCATTGTGGGTATAAAGT
This sequence comes from Lissotriton vulgaris, assembly GCF_964263255.1. NCBI lineage: Eukaryota > Metazoa > Chordata > Amphibia > Caudata > Salamandridae > Lissotriton > Lissotriton vulgaris. The sequence goes on from NC_141685.1 coordinate 1,285,327,927, forward strand.
CGCGCGCCTCACCTCTCCTCATTGCCTCCCCTTCGGCTTTGGTTTTAGCCGAGAGGTACCGACGGAGAGGTGAGTAAAAACGCCGCGTGGTGCTTTAACTTTCTCAGTTTTCACTAGTCAGGAAAGTGAAGCCTTCTCTTGTTAGAACAGTAATTTCAAATGAGCTGCAAAAGTTAGCACCTGACCTTCATCTACAGTACTAGTGAAGCTTTAGATATTGGCTATGGTTTTTCTGTCCCCTTGTAGTTAAGCCTTGGCTGGCCTTTCACTCAGACATATTTCCTTCACAGTAACACCTTTAAGCGCTACAGTACTTTTTCAACTGACAACTGTATGTGTTTTTTTAGGGTGTCTTTTTAAAAAAAAACTTAATCAGTGTTACTGGTTAGTATAGGGTCAACTTTAAATGGTTTACCCAGGCAGTCAGCATTCCCCACTAGTTTCAACTAGCAATCATGCCTTTCCCTCCCTTTTGTTCTCCATGGGACTGTGATCACTGTGGGCAAACATAAAACCAGTTTTTTATACGCACAAACCTTTGAAACATAGTTTTGACTTAGGATACTTTTTAGACCCTTTTAGTCGCCTGGGCTTACATGTTTACATTTATTTGTTTGTGCTTAGAGCCGTTGCCGGGTGAGGTGAGGCTTGACTCCCACATATTGCTGGGTAAGTCTTATTTACTTTTTGTATAATTGTTATTCAGCAAAGTCTGTGGTTTACTGTAATTGCAACCTATATTATATGGATAAGTCATTCTAATAGGAACTGACTTCGCTGAGCCTTACAATGGTCCTCAAGACACAATAAGCTTGTCATGTTTGAAGAACACAAATTAGTTTTTGGTTTTTCTGTTTTTGTTTACAGGACCGCATCCTCAAATTGACAAATGGTTCCAGAGGATACGGTAGGATGGTCCCTGTGACCACACCATTAGTCTGACAGTCCTTTATCATATCTTGGTCTGTCCTTTTCACTTTATATATTTCTATTAGAGTGTACTTATGCAGTAGCAACATCTCATATATGTGGCCCTGAAGAATGCCGGTGTAGTTTCACCTATTGGCAGAAACATGTTGGCCTATTTAACAACACAGCAAAGCAAACAGTGATTTTGTCACACTGTTCTACATCTCTTTTTAATCTGGCGTCCTGGTGAATCTCAATAAAAAGTTTTTCTTTTGCCTCGACCGTCATTTTAACATCACTTAGTCACCTTTTTTTGTTTGCACTGCACTTTACCAGCACCGCCCAGTGGCACGGACACTTCCATTGTATGAACCAGAACTGTGTGCTGTCTAGCCAATTCAACTGGGCTTGGACACACCATTCTGGCTTCAGACGTCCTACATGACGAGGCTCCGCCGAATGGGTGGGCTGATAGGATATCTATCATACACCTAGTGTCTTATGACCACTTGGTCTGGTTCAGTGCAATCCAATAGTTTGGTTTTCTAATGAGGACCTCATAGGCTCGGCTGTTTGTTTCACAGACCCTCCAACTCTCCTTGTTTTTTGTGGTTTCGTTAGGGGTATTGAGTTTGGATGGTCTATAAATACATTCCCCTTGACCCTCCTTAAATAGTTGTTTTTCAATGCACGAGCCATACATCCCGCCATCCAGGGCCTGGACACCACTGTGTTTAAAACACACTTTCAATAGAATACGGCAATCTTCCATTCTAGAGTACATACTGGTAGACAAAAGGATGTGGCACAGGGTTGTTGACTTTGTCATTATGTTTGACATGATAGCGACCACAATGCCCTGATTGTGGAGGTAGAGTTGTCTATCTGGGAGGAAGTCTCTGTTTCAAAAACACTACCAGACAACAGATTAATACTTGCCAACAATAGAAGGAGGGTCCGATGGCCAGTTATACAGAATTATTTTGCTAGGCTGGCCTCCTTATATGAATCTGTCATCCCGATCCTATTGGCAGTGCAACAGTCTATATCTGGAGCTGGTATATTTTTTTCTTTCACCCGTGTCGTGGAGACCCATACATTACTGGCCTCCACTCTGGCTGATATATTCTTTCCAACAAATTATACAAAAGGGTACAAAAAGGGCAAGCATTCCTGGTTCAATTATAGCTGTCAGAAGGCCATGCTAGCTTTACAAGATGCAATCAAAGCCAAGGACAGGCCCTAATCAAAGAAAAGTGGGCAATATACAGAGCTAGCACCACCGAACCAAAAGAATCGTGGGAAGATGGATAAGTGGGACTTTCTGAAAAGGGCCCTATCCACTCTTGACATGAAGGCCTTCTGAAATATAGTTAATACAAGCAGTAGTGAAGGAGGCAAGCAGGCCATAGTACCTGATATTGCGGCTGATGTTTGGAAGAAAATCTTTGAGGCCCTTTACACCATGTTGGAGGTCGAGGTTATCACCATTGTTCCAGATAAGTTTATTGCAGATCAATTATAACGTGGCCCCGGAGATAACCCTTACAGAAATAGCCAGTGCCATAAGCAAAATAGCCCTGTCCAAAGTTCCCGGGCTAGACAAGATTCCATGAGACCTTTTCCGTACAGAACCAAACATTCGGGGCCCCTGCCTGTGGATCGTATTTAACGCTATATTGCAGGGAATGGCGATCCCAGCAACTTGGTCTGGAGCGGAAATCCTGCCAGTCCACAAAAAGGTTCACTACTTCTCCCCACAAACTATAGACCTATAAGTCTAATTGATGTCTGTCAAAGAATGTTTGCCTGGGTACTGTTGGACCGTCTTCAGATTTGGATGGACACACGATCTAAATCCATTCCAAGCCGGTTTTAGGAAAAACTCGTCCAGCATTGGCCAAATATTTAGGCTCCAACTCTTATATTGGAAAACGGTAATTATAGAGGGTGGCAGCCTCTAAATAAAAATGTTGTGGACCTAAAAACTGCATTTGACTGGGTACCAGTAGTCAAACTATGACTGTCTTAAGCGATCTGGGGGTCCCTATCTTTGCCACATGCTCAGGCGATTGCATGTTGGCAGTTATGCCCAAATTAGGTTCTGCAAATTTGGGGCACTCATTACACCAATAGCCATTGACTTAGGAGTAAGACAAGGCTTTGTGCTTGCACCTACATTGTTTTGCCTATACATAAATGCAGTTGTTAACACACTAAATATGGGAATGGACTTTAATGCGTCCAAGTTAGCGAACAGCAAAGTGCCTGCAATGATGTCCACTGATGATACCCTCTTGCTCTCAAAATCCCCCATGGGCATTCAGAGGATCCTTGACAGCTTTGATGCCTATTGCAAATGCAGGGGGCAGGAGATTAATATCCAGAAGACAAAATATATGGTCTTCAACCCAGCCAATTCAACTCGCCCAAATCCCTGCTTGCATGGCATCCCAGTGGAGAGGGTGCCTGTCTTTGAGTATCTTGAGGTCACTCTAACAGAAAAAGTGGTTTGGGAGATACACATAAACAAAACATGCCTAATGCTGGCACAGACCACGGGAGGCTGACCAAGCTATTTAGGAGTTCCTGCTACAAACCTATCAGACCGCTTGTGGGGATTTATAAAGTAAAAACAAGGAGTGCAGCAATGTACAGGGAGGAACTTTGGGGGCACTGTTCTCTTAGAAATATCACCAAGACCGAGAACTCTTTTTTCAGGCAGCTATTTGATCTCCCCCTCAGCTCCCCTCTCACACCACTTCACCTGGACTTAGGGGTGACACCTATTGCAGATGAAATTGCTCTTAGACACCTAACTTTTTGGCATCGCCTATGGGTAACCCCGGAATCGGCTGTATATAGGGCAAAGCTAAAGGAGGTCCTGGGCATGCAGGATGCTGGGAAACTACCTTAGTTAGCTCATGTAAGGGATACACTTCTGGATATGGGTAGAGCACGCCTATGGTACAACCCTGCCCCACAATTTCCAGGAAGGAATTGGTCTGGCGTTAAAGGGAGGGTAAACGTGCCCACCTTCAGGAGAGCCTAGCAATAGGCACATTAACAGCTGCATTTATGAAAGTAAAAGATCAGTATATCCCAGAGCCAGTCTTGGATTTCATACAACCCGTACTAAAAAGAAAACTATACATACAATTCAGACGTGGGGTTCTCCCTCTGTGCACTTTTTCTAACGAATGGACAGTCACATCTCCTCTGGGTTGTCCGGCCTGTAGCAACATAGAGGAGTCAGACTTGCTTTTCTTCTGCCTTGGATATAAAAAAGCCAGATATCGATGGTTGATACAACTACCAAGAAATATGGGTCCCAGCACTGTGTAGAGGCATTTAGGCTCCCGAAATGCAACACCCAAATGTCACTTTTAGATACCAACCCACAGGCCTAGGCTGATAACTATTTGATTTTAATTTGGACTTTTATCCAATTTTTATTATTTGTGTTTTTACAGAGTGCCCTTTTAGTGTTTTATAAACATGAAATGCAACATTTTTTATCCTTTTTTTAATGTTAGTACATATTTTAACAGGGCTGTCTATAGATTGTTTTTGTAAAAAAAAAATTAAAAAAAGATATTCAGGTTTGTGATTGTGTATTATGGACTGTCTTAATTTACTGTAAAGCTTATTGCACTTGCACTTTTATGGTCTAAATGACCGAAATAAAGTATTTTAGACTGATTGATTGATTGACATTGTATTTAAAGGATGCATATTTCACTATTCCGACGGAGAAAGGGAGTCAAATGTATTTACAGTTCAGTTGGAGAGGTCAGTTATATCAGTTTTAGTGCCTACCATTCAGAGTTTCTTCATCACCATGTTGTTTTACCAAGGTGATGAGAGTAGTGGGAGCTTAATGTTATTACATATTTTAACAGGGCCGTCTGTATCTGTTGCCGTGGTTTTGGTTTATTTAATGGGGCATTGGCCTATAGATTGTTTTTGCAAAAAAAAAAAGATATTGGGGTTTGTGATTGTGTGTTGTGAACTGCCTTAATTTACTGTAAAGCTTATTGCACTTGCACTTTTATGGTCTAAATGACCGAAATAAAGTATTTTTGATTGATTGATTGATTGATTGAAATTGTATTTAAAGGATGCGTATTTCCCTATTCCAATGGAGAAAGGGAGTCAAAAGTATTTACAGTTCCGTTGGAGCGGTTAGTTATATCAGTTTCAGTGCCTCCCATTCAGACTTTCTTCATCACCATGGTGGTTTACCAAGGTGATGAGAGTAGGGGTAGCTTATTTGCGGGAGAGAGGAATACTTTTGATTGTATACTAGGACAACATTTTTATTATGTCCCAAAATGTAAACAATTTGATGAGCGATTTGGAATTGGTGAAGGGCATGCTGGAGCAGTTAGGATTTATAGTGAACAAGGAAAAATCTATTTTGGTACCAACTCAGAGTATGGAGTTTTTAGATTTTCAAATAAAGACTGGCAAGTTATTGTTCACTTCCAGAGTGGAAGGTGAAGTTGATAAGGAAATGGATATCTCAAGTATTGAGAAAGGATTTTTTAATCCTAAGAGATCTGGCTCATATGATTGGACTGTTATCTTCCTCCATCCAAGCAATTTTTCCAGGACCATTGAATATATTGTGCTTTGAAAAGGTTGAAAGGAGAAGCATTGATGAATGTTTTTAGGTATATAGACAGGATACTACTGAGTTTAGAGGCAAGAAAAGAATTGCTTTGGTGGTTGGAAAATATGCAAGTGTGGAATGGCTGTGCCACTTTTGGCTGTGCATCAAGCTTTGTTTTAGGGACAGATGCAAGCTTAAGAGGTTGGGGAGCTCGTCTGGGAGAGTTAGAGATAGGTGGAATATGGTCACAGAAGGAGAGTAAAACACATATAAATTGTTTGGAATTAAAGACAGGATTGTTTGCTTTGAAGAGTTTCAAAGAGATTTTGAAAGGACAGTCAGTTTTGATGAAGTTGGACAATGTTTGAGCAGTAGTTTACATCAACAAGGAAGGAGGAAGCAGATCCAGAGGATTTGCAGAGCTGGACAAAAGATTTTGGGAGTTCTTTGTTTGGAACACAGGATTTTGGTGAGAGTGGAATATTTACGAGGAGAAAGGATTCTTTCAGCAGATTGGAATTCTCGTCATTTGAGGGATATCAACGATTGGCAGTTGAATCATCATTTTGGAAAGATCAATGAGTTTTGGGGACCGTTAGAGGTGGATCTCTTTACAAGCAGGTTGACTTGCCAGTTGCTGTTTATTACATCTGAAGGCCAGTTCCAGACACTAGTGCAGTGAATGCTTTTTAGCAAGTTTGGTTGGGGCGGAGAGCTTTTGCAGTGATATAGAGTATTGTTTAAGTCTGGGCGGTGAACTCCGCTCCGCTCGCGGAGTTTGCGGAGTTTTCCGCACTCCGCATTACGATGAGCTCACGGAGTTCCGAAAAACTCTGCTTTGCGTTGCAAAGCAGTGTATCTTTTCCTCGCTCAGGTTCGTCAATGGCAAGTTGGCGCGCAAGGAAAATCCACCTCCCGGAGAGATTTTCCTCGTTCACAATCGCCAACATCAAGTTGGAGAGCCCGAGTGTGGAAAATCAACCTCCTGGCGAGATTTCTCAACGTGGGCGGTCAGATTTCTCATTGCGAGTGGTCGCGTATGCTCGCGACCGCTCACATTGAGAAACCGCCCGCTTGCGTTGAGAAAGCTGATGCTCGAGTAAAAATCTACTGTAGTGGCAGAAAAGAAGCAGCGCCCACTTGCTCTGCGCATTATGCCGTTCGCGATGATTACACAGTGCGGACTCGCACCTGGCACTGACTATCAATGCAAACTGCATTAATCCAAAGAAACTCCACTGCTCACGGAGCTCCGCGTAGTGCAGCGGAGATTTTTGTGCACAGTGCTGAGTTCCGCGTAGCGGAACTCCGCAAACTCTGCCCAGGGTTATTATTGTTGAAGGGGAGGGAACAGAAATGTTAAATTGTATTAGTGACTCTGTTTTGGATATCTCGGGTATGGTTTCCAACTGTGATGGAGTAGGCTTGTGCAATTCCTTTTTTGATTCCAATAGGAGAATGTCTTTTGGTAAATGGAGAGGGCCAGGAGTATCCATTGGAACAGGAATGACTTTTGAACCTTCTTGTTTGGAAGGTGTCAGAAGATCCTGATGTTTTCAGGGCCTTTTGAGACAGGCTGCAAAGTTATTGGAGGAATAATGGGCACCAGAAAGTAGGGAAAGATATAGAGGAATTTGGAGAATATGGGGCAGTTAGTGCATGGAAAGGAATTAGAATTCTGTGGAGGCTCCAATTGTGGATGTGATTAATTTTTTAGTTGAGCAATGTGAGAGGGGTCCGGAATACCAAACCATGAATTGTTATAGGTCCGCAATTTCGGCTGGACATGCTGAAGTTGATGGAGGGTAAGTTGGCAGGAATATTATGGTATGTAAAATTATGAAGAGTATGAGATTAAGGAGACCTCCCAGGGCATGATTTGCAGTTTTGTGGGATGTGAATTTGGTTTTACGTTTGTTTCAGGAGTGGTCTGTAAATAAGTATTTAGACATACAGAAAATTACACAGAAATTAGCTACTCGTTTATGTCTACTTTCTTGTAGGACAAAGACTATATCAGAGTCTGTTTGTTAGCCTAGATTTTCCCAGAGTTCAAAATTATGTGTTGTGGATTGTTTGCATAAGTATGTGGGGAGAATGTTATAACATAGGTGTCAGAGAGAATCAGTTTTTGATTTTTTATGTCAAACCATATAAGGCGGTGAGTTTTTCAACTATAGCTCGATTGCTGTAAAACTTTATGATGCAAGCAGGTGTTGATGTGAACATATTTCCACCTCGAGAACACCAATGACAGCAACTCCACCACCCTGCTCGACAACCTCACCAACCTCGGACTCAAACAGCTCATCACGACTCCCACCCACTCCGCTGGACACACGCTCGACCCATCTTCTCAGCCAGCAACCACGTCACCTTCAGCCACACTACCGAACTCCACTGGACTGACCACCGCTGCGTCCACTTCACCTTCGAGAAGCCTACCATTTACCACCGCACACAACGGGCCCCCCACCGCAGCTGGAGCAAAGTCACCAAAGACCAGCTAGTTACCACCCTCACTCGGAACCCACCAATGAACACTACCAACACCAACTCCGCCGCCCTCAACCTCAGGCAATGGATCGACGACTGCGCCAACACTCTTGCCCGATCAAGAAACCCCAAACAGAAGAACCAACAGAAAAGCCATCTGGTTCACCGCCGACCTCCAGGCATCCAAGCAGGCCTGACGAAGGTTTGAGAAGAAGTGGCACCGCGAACAAACAGCAGACAGCAACACAGCCTTCAAGAGAGCCATCCGCCGACACCATCAATTCATCCGAACCGCCAAAAGTACCTCCTTCAAAGAGCGCATTGACAACAATGCACACAACAGCAAAGAGCTCTTCAACATTGTGAAGGAACTCTCCAATCCCAGCTCCAACTCCAACGACATCCAGCCATCACAAGACCTCTGTGACTCCCTAGCCACCTTCTCCCAACGCAAGATTGCAGACATCCACGACAGCTTCAGTTACCAGGTACCCGACAGACACAGACATCTCAGATTCACCGCCCCCCAGCCTCATCGACATTGACCCCCTGCTGTTCTGGACCCACGTCAACGACGAAGACACCATCAAAATCATGAACACCATCCACTCCGGCTCACCATCCGACCCCTGCCTGCACCACATCTTCAACAAAGCAAGCTTCACCATCGCACCTCATTTCCACAAGATCATCAACAGCTCCTTCGAGACCACCACCTTCCTGGAGAGCTGGAAGCACGGCGAGATCAAAACCCCACTCAAGAAACTCAAAGCGGACTCCAAGGACCTCAAGAACTTCCGGCCCATCTCCCTCCTCTCGTTCCCGGCAAAAGTCATCGAAAAGATCGTCAACAACCAACTGACCTCCTTCTTCAAAAAGAACAACATCCTAAACCCATCCCAATCCAGATTCTGCAACAACCACAGCACCGAAACAGCCCTCATCACCGCAACTGACGACATCAGGGCCATGATGGGCAAGGGAGAAACCACGGCCCTCATCCTCCTGGATCTCTCGGCCGCCTTCAACACCAGCTGCCACCACACCCTCCGCACACGCCTCCACAACGTAGGAATCTGCGACAGTGCACTGGACTGGACCACCTCTGTCCTAATGGGCAGAACCCAGAGTGTCCCCCTTCCCCCTTTCCTCTCTAAAGACACCAAGATCATCTGCAGCGTACCCGAAGGATCGTCCATCAGCCCAACACTCTTCAACATCTACATGGCACTGCTCGCCAACATTGCCAGATCGCACAACCTCAACATTGTCTCATATGCTGACGACACCCATCTAATCTTCTTCCTCACCAAGGCCCCCGCCACCGCCAAATCCAACCTCCACGAAGGAATGAAGGCCATCGCCGAATGGGTGATGATCAGCCGCCTGAAACTGAACCCCGACAAGACGGAGGTCCTCATCATCGGATCCACCCCCTCCGCCTGGGACGGCTCATAGTGGCCGGCCACACTGGGAGCTGCACGGATGCCCACTAACCACGCACGCAACCTGGAAGTCATCCTGGACTTCGCATTGTCAATGACCCAGTAAGTGAACTCCTCCTCCTGCTTCAACACCCTCCGCATGCTCCGCAAGATCTACAGATGGATCCCCACTGGTACCAGAAGGACAGTCACCCAGGCCCTTGTCAGGAGCAGACTGGACTACGGTAACTCTCTCTAAGCAGGAACATCAGCCAAACTCAAGAAACGACTACAATGCTTACAGAACGCCTCACACGCCTCATCCATGACATCCCCCACCACAGCCACTTCACAGCCCACTTAAAAGACCTACACTGGCTCCCCGTCAACAAGAGGATCACCTTCAAGCTCCTCACCCATGCTCACAAAGCTCTCCGCAACACCGGACCAGCGTACCTCAACAAACGACTAACTTTCTACACTTGAACTGCCAGCTCCACTCACCTCGCCACCGTCCCTAGCATCCGTTGAGCGAACGCCGGTGGCAGATCATTCTCTCACCTTACCGCAAAAACCTGAAATACCCTCCCCATCTGCCTACAACAGAACCAGGACCTGCTGGCCTTCAGGAGACTACTCAAGACCTGGCTGTTCGAGTAGTAGCAGCACCCCCCAGCGCCTTGAGACCCTTACGGGTGAGTTGTGCGCTCTACAAATGTATTGATTGATTGATTTGAGCTGCATTCTCTGAGGGGTGCTATGGCAAGCGAATTATATCTACATGGGGGGCATTTGGAGGAAATAATTAAGGCCGCAGATTGGTCAAACGCTGGAACTTTTGCTAAGCATTATTTCAGACCTATAAAGCATGTGTCAAATGTGGTAATGCATGACTTCAACATGCATAATGGTAGCCTCCTGTCTTGATATGAAATGGTGATTCTCAATGTGAAATTAATAGAAAATCAAGATTTCATGAAAGACAAGGAGGCTAACATTATCCCTCCTGCCTCATCCCTACAAGCAAATAACAGAGGGAATATGAAATGAAAAAACAGTTTATAGTATACGATTTGTAAATGTTATAATAACTGTTTTGATGCTATTGTTCAGTTGTTATAGATTTCACTAGTATGATCCTATGGTAATAATTGTTACTTTATTGTTACAAAATCCTTAGAGAAGAGGGGAGGAGCTCACATGTCGGCTGATAATCTGTAAAGCAAAGGAAAAGAAGAGGAAGATAAGTTGTTTCGTCGCATTTAAAGAAGAGGAGAGTTCTGAGATTAGATTATTTATGGACACCAGTGATCTAACTTTAGATTGTTGTTACTTGTGTTCTTTAAAGGGGTTGCAAATTAGCATTAAAAGAGATGTATGCATAATGTTAGCCTCCGTGTCTTTCATGAAATCTGTATTCTCTATTCATTTCATTATGAGAATCGTCATTCGTGATCTTCTACCTTTGGAAGCACTAAAGACAGTATTACATGGCTCAGTCATTTCACGTATCGGCTATGTCAATAGTCTCTATCTCAGTCTTTCTAAAACTTTGATTAATAGAATGCAGGTAGCGCAGAACACTGCCATAAGTGTGTTCTTAAATCTCCCAAGGAATTTACCACTATCGAGTCATAGTAAACAGTTGCACTTGCTGCCTGTGCACTACCGCATTCAGAGTTTAAATCGCTGACCCTGGTACATCGTACATACCATGAGATCAGCCCAAAATATTTGAGAGATCGATTTCAGTCTTGTAATCCTGTTAGAAATTTGAGCTCCAGTTGACCCAGGCTGCTCCAAATTTCCACTTTCAGAATTAAGAAAATGGGTTGCAAAGCTTTTTCCTACTTGGCAATTAAATTATGGAATAACCTTCCCTTACCATTGCAGGAGTTGGATGGTTAATTTAATTAAGGAAAATGCAAAAAAAACATGGCTGTTTCCCTCTCAATAGTTTTGTGATGAATAAAATATTTGGTCTTGCTCTGTCTGCTCACTGCCAGGATGCTCATTCCGGCAGCTGTTCACGCTTTATAAACTCTATCATTCATTCGATTCTGGCCCATTCTGAAAATCATCTGTAACCTATTGTTGGACTTAGCCCTCTCTGCGGTGTCATCCCAAACCTTTTCCCTTCACCCACCCTGTTTTCTGAACATGTTTCGTTGACTTTTAAGACTCTGTGCACTTTACTACTGCTAACTAGTGCTAAAGTGCTTATGCTCTCCCCCTACAACATGGTACAAATGGCTACACTTGATTGGTACATTTAGCCTAATTGTAATTTCCTCATATTTGGTACCACTGGTAACCAGAGCCTGTAAATGAAATGGTATTAGTGGACAGCAGCACTCATTGTGCCGCTCTCTAAAAGCATCTTTTTTAAAACATGTCTCCGGCCTGCCATCGTAGCCTGTAGTGCAGTTTTAAACTGCCAATTCAACCAGGAAAAATACACCATTTGCCAGGCCTAAACCTCCCTTTTTAATATATATAGGCCACCCTGATGGTTGGTCCTAAAAAACCCATAGGGCAGGTTGCATTGTATTTAAAGGATAGGACATGTGGTTTTCAGTTTTACATATGCTGGTAGTGAAAAACTGTCAAGATGTATTTTTCCACTAATGTGAGGACTAACGCTCCATTAGGATAACATTGGGTTTCCTTATCACATTTAATAAGTACTAACCTTGGATTAGGAACAGGTAGAAATATCATGTTTGGACTAAAATTATTTTTTTAAGTGCTTCTTAATGCTAACGTCAGATTCTAGATAACAATTTTTAAAATGCCACTTTTAAAAAGTTGTTATGCAAACAAATGATTGACAGAATGCTGAATAAATCATACATTCAACCACAGTCAAGAGATCTCGCTTTATTCCATCGTTCTTTTGCTCACCATGCCACCACAGTTTAGACCCAGCCATATGCAAATCAGTCTTGACCCTGTGCCTCATGGGAACAGTCCAGACCAAACGGCCAAGGCAGGTGCTCCCTGGACCGGAAACAAGCATCTTGGGACTGGTTTCTGGATACTACCCTTCATCAGCCAGGCTAGCTTGAAATCAGTGGCATAGTGAGCAAGATACCCATGTCTGGGCACACCGATCCTACTTAGGGTGAATAGTGCGACACAAACAAATGATGGAGGAATGCTGAATAATTCATACATTCACACCCTGTCAAGAGATCTGGGTTAAATCCATTGTTCTTTTGCTCACCATGCCATTCCATTTGAGACCCAGCCATATGCAAATCAGTCTTGACTCTGTGCCTTATGGGAACAGTCCAGACCGAACTGCCAAGCCAGGTCCTGCCTGGACTGGAAACAAGCATCCTGGGACCGGTTTCTGGGTATTACCCTTCATCAGCTAGGCTAGCTTGAATCCAGTGGCACAGTGAGTGAGGGGCCCACGTCTGGGCATACCCATCCCACTTAGGGTGAAAAGTGCTACACAAACAAATGATGGACGGAATGCGGAATAAATCACACATCACCCCTGCAGTCAAGAGATCTGGGTTAAATCCATTGTTCTTTTGCAGTGATCTCTGTACTGGGGTGAATTTATTACATTGTTCTGCATTCTGTCCATCAATTGTTCTTTTTGCATTTGTCACCCCGAGTGGGACAGGTATGCCCAGATGTGGGTCCCGTGCTCTCCATGTCACTGGAGTCAAGCTATCCTGGCTGTTGAGGGCTGAGAGCCCGAAACCGGTCCTAGGATACTTGTTTCCAGTCCTGGGAGGACCTGGCCTGGCATTTCAGACTGGACTTTTTCCATTGGGCGGAGGGTCAAGCCTGATTTGCATAAGGCGGGGTCTAAACTGGAATGGCACGGTGAGCAAAAAAAACTATGGATTTAGGCTCTGATCTCTATAGTGGAGTGAATGTATGACATTGCTCTGCATTCTGTCCATCAATTGTTCTTTTTGCACTTTAAAACATTTGGCATTTTCCTGCCTTAAACTTTCTGAGGTATTCTGGAAGTTTCCAGCTGCCTGGTCTGTTAATTGTTCTCCCATCAGGAATGCCTATCCGACTCAGTCAGTGAACAATAGGACGGACCTGGGTGTAGCTGGGAGAGGGCCACACTTCCAGGGTGGAGCTGTTTCCTGCCCAACTGACATTTCAAGGACTACCTCTGGCACACTCACAAATAACTTGACACCAGTCTATTGTCACCCCGGACCTCTTGGAGTCTGGGAAGTCCAGAACTAACTGGGGGATCCTCAAGAAGTCTCTTCCACTTCAAAGCTGGCCCCATATATAAAAAAGACCCTCAGACCCACACTTTAATACTCTCCTTGACCTGTGGAAGACTTCAGAAGCACTGCCTTGAACTCAGAGGACTGCCCTGATGTTCGAGGCCTGCGTTGTTTCTCAGAGAACTGCCCTGCTGCTTGAGGCCTGTCTTGTTCTTCAGAGGACTGTCCAGCTATTTAAGGCCTACCTTCTCATCTGAGAACCACCCTGCTCCGTGAGGCCTGCCTTGCTGCTTGAAGGAGAGTAGGCCATCTCTTTGATCCCAGGACTATCAGAGTGACTGCAAGGCTCAGTTGACTGATCAACGGTTCTGAGGTACAGGGGCACAAAAAGCTCCAGAGACCTCCGTGCAACTGCCCAGCTGCCCTGCTACAACTGGACCTGCAACTGGTCCTGCCTAGACCTGTAACTGGACCTGCCTGAGCCCTGATTGCATCTGCTGGAGTGAGATCCTGATCCCCAAGAGGTGTCTCCCCAGGTCCTGGACCCTTGACTGGCATCAGTAATCTCCTCCTGTGAAATCCTAAAGTTCTGGGCTCTGCTCGCCAGACTTTGAGAAGGTAACATTTCAGCTGGCTTAACCAGGTCCCAGTATCTGGCCTGCACTCCAGCAAAGTCGGCCTGAACTTGTGATTTTGTCCTGGTCTAGTGGGGCCAGATACCCACTGTTAGCGCTTTCTACTTCTTGGTGCTATTTTTACATAAAGATTTAAAATTACATACCATCAATTCCATTGGTTGGATTTTTGTTGTTTTGGGCTTGTTTTGTTTATTACATCTTACTTAGTTTTTACTGTTTGTGTGCTGCATAAATACTTAGCATAGTGCCTCTAAGTTAAGCCTGATTGGTTTTGTGCCAGGCTACCAGAGGGTTAACCACAGTTGATTTAGTGACTTATGTGGTTCACCCTGACCAGGATTGTGGTTGCTGCTTGAGAAGAGTTTCAACCCCCTCAATCCAAATCCCAGTTTCTCACATTGGTGTTTAGTGGTGGGATTCAGTGCTTGCATTTGTTCAGTGCCACTAAGTGATTTTGTATAACACTAAAATCCCATATAAATAACTTAATACCACATTTTACCTTTTAACAACTCTGCTTGAATTGCTTATTTTGATTTTTCCAAAATATCTTCCATTCTATCTTACATTGTGCATCTGTGGCTCATGGAGTTTGAGCTCAACCGCCTGAAGAGCATCCTCAGGGAGAGGGGGCTTGTTCCATCAAACACAAACTCCAAGAAGCAGGTGCTCTAGAAGGGCCCTAGGTCCTGGGAGGAGGCCCACAAGTTACAGTTTACAACACCGAAGGAAGAGGAGGTTGAGTTTGAGGAGGAGCAGGAGGAGGAAGGGGAAGGGGAAGGGGAAGATGACAATCGCCTGATTGTGGCCCCAGAGGAGAGAGGGCCCACAGGAGTAAAGTCACATGCCAGATCCAGAGCAGGCACTGGTATCTCCACCCACAATCTGTGCCCTTGAGGATAGGAAAGCAGAGAGGGATTCAAGGCTGCAAATGTCTAAGCTAAAGATGGAAGCAACCAAGAAGGGGCTGCTCAAAGAAGGCCTTAGAAGAGGGCAGATTGGTCCTGGAGGAGTGGCTGGCAGAGCAAAAGGTTGAGGTAGAGAGAGCCGTGACAAAAGAGAAGGCAGAGAGAGCATTAGCTGAGAATAAACTTTTTGGGGCTCAAAAAGTGAGTTTGAAAGAGCTGGATCTAAAAGCAAAACAATCAGCAGAGTCCAGCCATAATGGCTATAACGCTCAGTGTCTATTGGAGATGTGAGGGTCTGCATACCCCAAGCCATGGTGCACAGCTTTGTGGTGGGGAATGACATACATAAATAGTTTTCTGCCTACGAGGCAGCTCTGAAGATGCACAGGGTCCCAGAGGAGGTTTGGGGATCCAGCCTGTAGAAACACATGCTCCCAGTGGACAGGGATACCGTTCTTTAATTAGACCAGATGACGTACACGCCCTTGAAAAACATTTTACTCACAAAGTATGGGCTGTCCCCAGGTTCAGGGGCAGCCAGGAATTACCAAAGCAGTCTTGGGTGGTTTTCCTGGACCACTCCAGCAAGGCACCGAGAGGTTGGGTGAGGGGCAGTAAAGTAATTGATTTTAATGGGCTGTGTGTAATGTTGAGAGAGTGCATGCTCAATACTTGCTTTACAGAGTTGCACCAACATCTGATTGACTGTACGCTCACTGACCCCAGGGAGTTTGCAAAGGGGGCAGGCCTCTGGATTACTACCATATTGCATAAGAAGGTACAAGAGAGTGACCCCCAAGAAGGTGGTTCTGGTTCTCCTCAGCTCAGTGAGAGGGAGATCAAATGTGGACTAGACAAGTCCCAGAATAAGTTGGAAGTGAAGGGTTCATGCTTCTTCTGAAAAACAGGAAAGAGGTTCTGGTGGGTGGTGACATAGTGTGCCGCATTTCCAGCCCTGATGCTTTGATTGTTCCGAGTTAGGACACAAGCAGCTGGGCTCTATCTGTCCTAAGAAACCACATGTTCATGGGATCTCGGATTGGTACATTTAATTTACTTGTAAGTCCCTCGTATACGGTACCATGGATACCCCAGGCCTGTAAATTAAATGTCACTAGTGGGCAGCAGCACTCACTGTGCCACCCAATAAAAGTATCCTTTTCAACATGTCTCAGGCCTGATATTACAGCCTGTAGTATACTTTTAAACTGCCTATTTGACACAGGAGACAGAGCTGGGGTAGGTGAAGGGCTACTCACCACACCACACCTAGGCGTGAGTGAGCGACTTGCTCTGAAAAACATTCCAGCATGCTTTAGACCTACAACCTATCCGGTCGTTCCAAGAAACAAGGTAAATCAAAACCTTGTGAGACATAGCAGGGCTGGTTACTTGTTCTACCTGTACTACTTGAAGAAACAGCCATGCAATATTGTAAGATACAAAGAAAATTCTCTCTCGGTCCTGATGAATTGCCAATAGACCCCTTTGGGGCTGGATGAGGCAAAAGACATGTTGTCCAAGCATTTTCACAGCACGTATGCACTCTAGGACCATTATATCCCACTTGAGCTACACTGATTTTATCTAGGTTAGTGAGAATGTATGATATAACAACACACACATTCATCACACATGCTTTTACAACGCGTCCATTACCACGCATGACCCACTACCATGCATGACCCACTACCACGCATACCATTTCATCACACATGTATCCGGACACTTAGTAAGTTCCTTTTCAACGCTTACACTAACCACGCATACCACTTCATGCACACTTTTATAATCTATTTTTGCTATGTGCTAAACTACCTATTGCGCTTAAATTGTCACTCAGGGCAGCTCTTCTGCTCCGTGTCAACATTACTGTTTTTTTAAATGTTTATTCTGTAAACATGTGCACCCGCACTCCCCTATCTTTCCGATTCACCTAACACTTACCCGTCACAGTGACATACTCTGCAGTTCCTAGTGTGCACCTCTATGGGCCATGGCCACACCTCCGAGATCGTTATTTTCCGGTTGTTTTTCTGCACCAGTTGTAGTCTCTACGCATGCGCAGCCTGGTTTCCAAGACCACACTACTTTTTTTCTTCAAGTTCGCCAAGCCACCCTCTCCTCATTTCAGGTACTAATTTTCTGCTTTGTTCTCCCGGGCCGTGTGCCTCATCCACTGCAACTCAATTATAATATAATAATAATTATCTTACTATAATTATATTATATTACGTTTTTGCGTTGTGTTGCCTGGGTTGCCAAACCAGGATTACATACACCGTCCTCCGCCCTTTTAGTAGTTTTCTGCCGTCATTTTTATTCTTCCTACCACTTTCATTATTATTTTACCTGCCACCTACCTTCTCTTTGAGCCAGGAGATTTCCTGCCACAGACACCCCGGTGTTTGTCCTTTAATCCCACAGTTAGTTTTATTGAGTCCTCCGATCTTATCAGACTTGGTCACACTAATCCCTGAAAAACTAATTTAAAGCACTTAAGCCACAGCCATTACAACACGGTCATAACCGCGTGTGACGGTCACCACCCACAAAGCCATTACCACGCTTATGCCTTTATCATGCGTGGTAAAGGCATATGAGTGGTAATGACTTTGTCGTGACGGTCACGCGTGGTTTTGACCCCGTTGTGATGGCTGTTTCCCGGTTAGTGAACTCCACCAAGAAAGTTTAGTAAAACCGAACATCACACAACCTATTTTAACCACCTGTAACACTTCACTACACTACTTATCACAGCGCACATACCCTCACTCACTCAAGGGCGTTATCAAAAGAACTCCGCCAAATAGCCCCTTCGCCGGTGACCGTCGGGCATTGCAGCTCTGGCCTGACAAGGAGCATGCCCCGATGATGAAGCATGACACCTCTCGGGTGTGTGAGGGCATTTACTCCAACTGGAGGCTATACCACTGACCTGACCACCTTCCCCTGTTTCAGGAACTGCACCCTTGTAGTCAACTAAAAAATAAACCTTTTGCCGCCATGCCTAACACTCCCTTTTTAATACATAT
This sequence comes from Lissotriton vulgaris, assembly GCF_964263255.1. NCBI lineage: Eukaryota > Metazoa > Chordata > Amphibia > Caudata > Salamandridae > Lissotriton > Lissotriton vulgaris. The sequence continues at coordinate 1,285,346,163 of NC_141685.1, forward strand.
GAGTTTAATCTATGGTAGGTCCTAAAAAGGCCATAGGGCATGGGGCAGGACATGTGGTTTTCAATGTGTATGTCCTAGAAGTGAAAGACTTTCATATTCATTTATTACCACTGTAAGGCCTACTTTACACATTGGATGAGGTTGGGTTATCTTATTACATTTAATAAGTGCTAACCTTTGACTGAATGTAGTAATGTCGTGTTTGACATCAAATTAATTGTAATTTAAAATCCTCTTTAATGGTAAATTCAGATTTTAGATTACAATTTTGAAAATACCTCTTTTAGAAAGTTGGCCTTTTCCTTCCCTAGCCTTTCTTAGGTCTTCTGTGAGTTTCCTGATGCCTGGGCCTGTTACTTGTTCTCCCATAATTAATGCATATTGGGCCCAGACAGTGAGCAATAGGACCTGGGTGCATCGGGTAGTTGGCCATCCAGCCAGAATGAGAGGGGCGGAGCTGTTCCTGCTCCACTTACAGTTCAAAGGCTACCTCCAGCACACTCACAAAGAACTTGACAGCACTCTATTGTCACCCCAGACCCTTTGGAACCTGGGAAGGTAGGAAGGAAATTCCAGAACCAATTGTCTGGGGGAAACTAGAAGTGTCATCCACTTCACAGCTGGCACCAGGTATAAAAATAGGATCCTCATACGCACTCTTCAGCAGGCTTCAGCACCTGTGGAAGATTTGGACTGCCCTGCTGCTTGAGTGTCCTGCCTTGTTTCTCAGAGAGCTGCCATGCTGCTTGAGGCCTGTCCTGCTGCCTAGCGCAGAGAGGACCATCTTCTTGAACCCAGGATTGCCAGATTGACTCCAATGGTCAGTTGGCTGGCATCCTGTTCTGAGCTACAGTGACACAACAAGCTCCAGAGGCCCCCTTCAACTGGCCAGCTGTGTCGTTACAACTGCCCCTATCTGGACCTCCCTGGATCTGCAACTGGACCTGCCTGACCCCTGCTGGACTCTGTGGTAGTGAGTTCCTAATCCCATGAGATGCCTCCCCATACGGCTGCTGGTAAGACCTGGGGGAGGCTGCCACCCCCAAAACTTGTGCCGGCCGGGGCAGACCCCCCCCCCCTACACCACTGTGCAAGTGGCACTCTTTATACTTCCCTTTCAAATACCGATTCTATAATTTATCTGGAACCCAAATTGTGGTTCGGAAATGTGTGGTTGAATAATAATGATTTAGATTTCATAGATCTAAAATATCAATTTTGCTGTGGCAGATGCTCAGAATTGGCCTCTGTGACCGTAAAATTGCTTTGTACATCAGGCCTATTGTTCCTTCACTTGCTATTGTCTCGATCTGAAGGGCCACCGGAGTGTAGGCCCATGTGAAAAAATTATAATAATTGCTCCTTTTTAATGTCAACAGAGAGAGTCCATATATCTATTGAAGTATGGCTAGAGGGCTTCTTTCGAGGGCTGAGCGACGTGAGTGCTCTGGTTAGAAGGCTATACTTCTGCTACTGCCTACTGCTCCTCATCTTAAAATGGTGGTAAACTGGCGCCGTAAAACAATACACTCCTACCGCCAGTGCAGTCCATTTGCAATGGGATATAAAGCCAACATTCTACTGCCTCCAGCCCATCAGAGCACAGTTATGGTGACCAGAGGGAGCAGAAGACATCAGCAAGAAGGAGAGGCATGATGGATAAGGGGAAGGTTGGTTGACAGGAGATGACCTAAAAGAGGGTCTGCATGCAGTGAGAAAGACAGATAATCCAAGATATTGTCATGACAACAGAAGCATTGTGTGTAGTGTATGGAGATAAACAATGACCTTTCCCCACATCTCCGTTTCTGCATACATAGTCACTGAAAGAGAGATGAAGACCAGCAAGAGCTGAAGGGGTAACAGAAGCCACCAAGGCAGCCTTGTAGTTCGCAAAACTTAAACTAGTCAGAGACTTTAGAGAGTGCGAGTAGACTGGTTATAATGTTGCATTTCCAGTAAGAAACTAGAGGGAAGTAAACAATAAGACGGACTGTCACGCTGGTCCAATAGTGATTCGAACCTTGCTTTGCCTTGAAACGGCTAAGTAAATAACAGTATACAAGCTTAGTGGTTACTCAGCTTTATTCCTCGGTCTCACACCCCCGTCATCAGCAGGTACAACAGGCTGTAGTCCTGTGGTACTCATTGTACAGCCCGCGAGCCGCCAGCGGCCCGGCAGTGCTTCCTTGGCGGCCCGCGGACCTTTCAGGTAATGTACCCATGTCCCCCCAGAGAGAGAGAGAGAGTGGAGAGAGAGAGGTGTGGAGAGAGAGTGGAGAGAGAGAGCGAGAGAGAGGAGAGAGAGGAGAGAGAGAGGAGACAGTGGAGAGAGAGAGACAGTGGAGAGAGAGAGAGTGAAGAGAGAGAGTGGAGAGAGAGAGCGGAAAGAGAGTAGAGAGAGACTGACTGACTGAGAGACTGACTGAGACTGACTGACAGAGACAGACAGAGAGAGACTGACTAAGAGAGAGAGACTGACAGAGAGAGAGACTGACTGACTAACAGAGGGAGAGAGACTGACTCACTGACTGACAGACAGAGAGAAACTGGCTAATAGAGAGAGATGAGTGACGTAGAGAGAGAGACTGACTGACTAAGAGAGAGACTGGCTGACAGAGAGAGAGAGAGACTGATGGAATTGGGGTCAAAGTGTGTATGAAGCTATGCAATGCCTCTTAAGATTGCTATTGTCTGCTAATATAAATGTATTAATAAATGTGCTCTTTGTAGTTACATCTGCTTTTGAAATACAGCATTGTCTGTTGTGAAACGGGTTTGATTTTGTTGACTTTAGCCCCGCCCCCCTACTGACCCTCACCCCTACCGGGCGGCCCTCAGCCACAAACCACACTGTAATTTTGGCCCCCGACAGAAAGTTTGTGAGTACTCATGCTGTAGTCCAACTGCCATCAGAATAAATCAAACCACATTCCAATAAGAATATTTCCGTTAACATTCTACAGGATGTTAACTTAGTTCCAACCGTATAACATTCCAATACACGTGCACAAGCATAGCCAATACATCCGCCCTATAACCAAATAAGGGGAATGAAACAAAGCAAAAGGCAGAGGGAAATTCAAGATGGCAGCAGCTCAAACCATACATAATTATTCTGGCTTGTCTCGTCAAGCCAAAGCAGATAGCAATGTTTGAAGGTAGCTTTGGTGAAAGCATTAATGAAAGAAAGTCTGTTAAGTAGCAGATCTGAGCAGGCAGTTGCAGCACGAATACATATAGGGAATCCCCAAGCCAGATGTTCCTGTAGCACGGAAAGCTTAATTCCTTGAGGCCTATTAAGCTCATAAAAAGAAGAGGTTTCCACATTATCCGCCATCACTAACAAGTTGAACTCCTGCCAACTGGGCAAAGCTGTTCATGTTTATTCCTCTGACAGAAGCAGCTTCCAAGGCGCCTAGTGTCCTTGCCAGGCAGGCTTCTGTGGCGCATCTTCGACATACATTGCCCACCGCTGCACATTCCTGAACTGACAACTGGCAGAGATGATACTTAGTTGCGTGAGGCACAGGTTATTGTGTACCATGGCAGCGTGCACTATGGAAAAAAATAATTCCAGACACATCACTGATTCCAGTACATATTAGTAGGGTTATGGTTTGGAGGGTAGAGGGTGGCGTGTCATATGCACTATAAAACGAACAGCGTTTGAAGATGAGTTCTAGAGCGAAAGAAAATCGCAACTAAAGTTCTCGGGAAGCACTGAAGAGTGGGAACCTGGAGTTAGGCACATGAAGAGCACACCAGAGTTTTGCCTTAACTGATGTCTTCTTGACTATAAAAATATAACATACTGGAATATAGGAAATATACAGCTGTAAAGTGCTCGAAACATCTTGGGACTTGGTACAAGAGGCTAGAGTGTAGTTTTTTTTGTCAGAGTGGTGAGTGTGGGGAGCCCCAGGGATGCAACAGCAGTATTTGCTGCACGGTAACCCTGAGATGCATGGGACAACAATTTTTATTTGGAACATGCAAGTCAATGTGTTGGAGGCTGGAGCAATTGTTGTGCGGCACGACTGAGGCGCATTCAAGGCCCAGTTTATGGGATGGTCTCTTGCTGGAACAGCAGAGCATGCTGGAAGGGGCTACGGTCGGAATGAGGCACTCAGACAGAGTTGTGCCTTGGGAGTCCCAGCCTGCGGGCCAGGACTGAGGTGCATTTATAGAGCCTAGGGTGAATTCAAGCTTGGAAATACTGGGGCTCAGCTACCAGACATGAGGGAATTGTTTAGAGTACCATTCAGTTACATTGTCAGGATATCATATCATGACGTGCGTTGGCAACATGACTCCGATCAAGAATTCGAATACATAGCTGCCAAGGTTTCAGATAGCTATGTGTGACATTTAAATAATTTCATTGCAATTATGAGTCACATTTCAACGACTATGAGTGACCCTTTATTGCGAGCAAAATCAAGCAATGTTGACGAGGGAAACATACACATATCAGAATTACAAAATAGAACAATGTGGATGAGGGAAACATATAAATATCAGAATTTACACACATTTGAGCAACAATAAACTCTTAGAAGATTTTAAAACTGCTGCAACGCACCAGAAATGCACCAGAAATGGTCTCTCTGTTCACAGGAAGGATATGCGATGAACACAGAGGCATCTGAGCTGAGCTGCCTTAGACTCCCCAGTCTCAGCTAGCACAAGACAGGCTGTCAAACACCGTTTTGCATTATCCTCACGCTCACAAGCTAAGGCCGGCGCAGTAATATCTCATACAATTTAGCAGACAATTTAGGTCTGTCTGATACATGTTTTAAATTACCCCCAGCGGTTGTAAGAAATAAACCGCAAACGTAAAGGAGGGGACAGAAACACAGACGCACACTTGGTCACTGTGCAGCAAATCCCTTCCTCTTTCATGCAAGCCTCTTGAATCACTTCGAGCCTGGTCAATGTGTGGAGTGAATCACTGAAATGCAAAGCCTCTAGAAGTGGCGCCTCCTGCCACCCCTCGCAACACGAACACCTGACCCCATGGGCCATACCTAACCATCACCCTGGGCCTGGCCGCTATATTCCCACACCATGCTCTCCCTGTCACGTCACCATTCTACCTGTACCCTAGCCCAGCATTTGCAAGATGATAGGAGTTAGTCCCCATATGTCTTGTTTCAGGGTGTGGCTCCCAAGGCTGGCCGCAGGGTTGGTCCTGCCATTAGTCACCGCAAATGCGGCGAAGAGCCCAGGCAAAGCGCGGGGAAGTGAACTGGGAGCTAGGCCACTTGCAGGGACCAAAAGCTGGTGTACAAGCGATAGCTACTGACCACAACACCATGCTTATCAGGCCCCTTGGGATGGCAAATTGACTGTTGGGCACAGGACACAAAGCACAAGGAGGGCCGACCGGGGGATCAACAAGGGTGAAGGAGGAAGACATGGATCAGCAAAACCCAGATCAGTTGAAGGAGGAAGACAGGGTGAGGCAAGCGCTATATAGTGAAAGCATATTTGTTATAGAGCGTAAGAGAGAGTTCATAATCCAGACTGCACTCACTTTGCCCTTGCAGTGGCCTCAACGACTCCGATGTTCAGCAGCTGCGTGGAGAGACTGTAAAGATGCTCATGCTTCCCATAGATGACAGGACACAGCGTAAGGGTCGAAGCGTTTATTATATTAATTATCTGCTCCAGAGAGGGCCGAGCCGGTAGAACGTCCGAACTACGGCACTCGCGCCTCTCAAATGTGGATGCGCGCGCATCCACAAAATGGCCGGAGGCGCGTCGCGTCATCACGCGGAGGGCGTCAGGTAGAGCGCTGACACTACATATCTCCCTTTTTTCCAAACAATGGAACAAACATAAAACTTACAGTCCGCTGCTCATATCAAAGTCCTGGAACCTGGATGGTCTCACCACCGCTCTCCCCCTTCGGGTCTGTCTTACCGTGGTAGCCGTGGCTTCCCTCTCATGAGTCTCTGCGCCCCCTCCTCTATTGTTCAGTGCAGCTGGGCTCTCCATCGCCCTCCTGGTGTTCATCTCCTTCTCTGTCCCGGGGCTACCTCTATTGCTTTGCTCCTCGTTGACTTCTCCTCTTCCCATGTCCATCTCCAATTCGAATAGTTCATTTCCTGCATTGGGCTCCACCGCCCCTTCCGGCTCCTGCTCACCTTGGCTCCACTGTAGTACTTTATTGCATCTCGCCATGCGGTCCTGAGACCATACGTTGCCATCGCTTAACAAGGCAGCTCTGTCATACACCTCTTTGACCTGAAGGGGTTTACTGTATTTGCTGTCCCCTTTCCTTTGTATCACCGCCAACTTAACTCGCACCCATTCACCTTTCTCTAATCCAGTGTCCTTCACATTCCTTCTCATGTTGTAGTATTTGGCGTAGACGGCTTGTGCTTTCTCCAAGTTCACCTGAACCACTGCGGGGGACCATTTGCTAGTTATTTTTTCCTCCTTCCACGCTCGGTTGTCCTTCGTGAAGGGGTCACGGCCCCTCAGAATTTGAAATGGGCTATACCCTGTTCCGGTGGGGGTGATTTTGTACGCCCATATCATTTGCCATATTTCTTTCTCCCAGTCCTTGTCATTCATTATCGCCGCTTGCACAGAACCCATCACCACTCGGTTGAAGCGTTCTACTAGTCCATTTCCTGCCGGGTGATATATTGAGGTGTGTTTGGAGAGGATGACATTCCTTTCCATGAATTTGGTCCATTTTTCTGAGATAAACTGAGGGCCGTTGTCGCTCAGAATGGATTTGGGAATGTCCTCTCTCACAAAGTGTCACTCAAAAACCTTAGAATTGTCTCTGTCCATTACTTCTTCCACTTTCACTTTGGGCCATTTCGAGTACCTGTCTATGAGGACCTAGACATACTTTTGGATTCCTTGTCCATCTAAGATCGGGCCTAAGATATCGATGGATAACTCTTCCCACGGGTTCTGTGGGGAGTCAAATCTTCCCAGTGCCGGTCTTAGTGGCTTGAGAGTTTTGTCCGCTCCTTGGCACTGTATGCATTCCCTTACATAACGTTCAGCTTGCAGGTCCATGCCTGGCCACCAGTATCCTTGTTTAGTCAGCAGTTTTGTCTTTCCGATCCCCAAATGACCTTCGTGGAGTATCGCCAATAGTTTTGGGACAATGCCTGCTGGGGGAATTACCTTATCCCCCCTGTATACGAACACTCCTTGATCGTCCATGGACAATTCATCCCTGACCTCGTAGTACTTCCGTAGATTCTCACTAAGGTGTTTCTTCTCTGGCCAGCCATTTACTATGCATTCCTTCACCTCCTGCATGGCCTGATCTTCTTCATAGGCTTCCTTCCACTCCTGGTTGCTGATGACCCTCTCCTGGTCATCCATCAGAGCTACCATTTCATCACCGCCTACTTTGTCTTCTTCTTCAGGTTCCATGGCTGCCGCCCTACTCAAGTAGTCTGCCACTTTGTTCCGACTGCCCGGAATATATTCAACATCATATCTAAATTCCAGCAGCTTCAAAGTCATTTTCGAAATCCTGGGGGTGGCACTGGCGTGTCCACTGGAGGTAAGTACCTTCACCAATGGTTTATGATCAGTCTTCAACTGGAAACGTGTACCCCACAGAAATTGTCGGAACCTTGTCATCTCCCAAACTACGGCCAACATTTCTTTTTCAATGACATTGAACTTTTTTTCCGTGTCACTCAGTGTGCGAGATGCGAAACTCAGTGTCTCCAGCACTCCTTGTCCTCGGTCCTGCATTAACACAGCGCCCAATCCTTTATCGCTTGCGTCTGTCGTGAGCACAGTACTTCCTTGGGGATCGTATCCTTGCAGGGGTATGGCTCCTATGACGTCTTTCTTTATGCTTTCGAACTCTCTTTGTGCCTCTTCCGTCCAGCAGAACATAGTCTTTTCTCTCGTTAATTGTCTCATGTGAAGTCTTTGTTGCGAAATGCTGCACAAATTTGCTATAGTATTCTGTCATTTCTAAAAAGGACCTGACATCTTCCTTGCTGGTGGGTGGAGGTGCGTCACAAATCGCCTTTACGTTCTCCGTCTTGGGTGTGATACCTTGCACTCCAATTTCATGACCTAAGTAGGTCACTGATTCCATGCCCAGGCGGCACTTTTCCCACTCAGCAGTTAGGCCTTTTTCTTCCAACACCCTCAGTACTTTGGTAAGTTTCGCATCGTGGTCCAACCTGTCTCGCCCCATCACTAGGATATCATCCTGGAAGTACTGGATGCCGTCCATATTCTTAAACAGTTGGTGCATCAATTTCTGAAACACCGCTGCTGCCGATGCCAGTCCGAACGGCATGCGACGGAACTGGTAACACCCGAAGGGGGTGATGAATGACGTCAGCCTCCTGCTCTCTGGGTGCAACGCGATCTGGTGGTATGCTGAGGTCAAGTCAATGGTGGAGTACCACTTGATTCCTCTTTATTTATTTATTTATTTGAATTTGTAATGCGCAACAGCTACCCACAGTGGGTTTCCCGGCGCAAGGGAAAGACTGAAGAAGAAAAGGACATGCAGCAATACCATAGGACAATAGCAGTAACTCATATTTTTATTGAAAAAGCATAGTTTTCAATTTTTTTCGGAAACTAAAAAGGTTGGTTTCAGATTTCAAAGCAATTGGAAGCGCGTTCAAATATTTGGGACCGAGATGGTAAAAGGCTCGACCCCCCATCCTTGTAAGTTTGAATCTTGGAACAACAAAGTCGCAGTTTGCAGAAGATCTTAATGTGCGACTAGGCTTGTAAGGTTGAACAAGACTCTGCAAGTATTTTGGAGCCGTGCCCTGTTTGATTTTGAAAAGATAACATAGGGCTTTAAATTTTATACGGCTAGAGACCCTAAGCCAGTGTAAATCTCGGAGGGCTTGAGAGGCCGATGTTTTCCTCAGGATGTTAAGAAGAAGTCGGGCCGACGAATTTTGTACAACCTGAAGCTTATTGATGGTTGCTACATCTGCACCGAGATAGAGGACATTTCCATAGTCCAGGCGAGAGCTTACTAACGCCTGGACTACGGTTCTCCTGGTGGCATGGGGCAGCATCCATAGAATTTTCTGGAGCCAACGCAAGGTGGCAAAGCAGATGGCGGCCACCTTAGTGGCCTGCTGCCTCATGGAGAGTTTATCATCTATAAGGAAGCCGAGCTTCCGAACCACAGTTGTTGGCTGGGGAAGGGGTCCCATATCACTGTGCCAATGTTGTGGACCCCAGAGATCTTTATGCTTCCCCAGAACAACAACTTCGGTTTTATCACTGTTTAGCTTGAGCAGATGCCTCTGCATCCACTCAGCCATACGAGACAATCCGGACTTCAGGGTCGATGCATTGTTACTCTCACTGCTGGAAAGAGAGAAAACCACTTGGGTATCATCGGCGTATGAAAAAATAGTCAGCCCAGCATCCTCCGCGATGGTAGCCAAGGGTCTAACATAAATGTTAAACAATAGGGGGCTGAGTATGGACCCCTGCGGGACCCCATACGCCGATGAACAGATGTCGGATGTGGCTTTTGTGGAAAAGACCTGGAAAGTGCGCTCACTTAAAAAGGAGGCAATCCAGGCTAGTGCAGGACCGTCCACTCCCAGGGACCGGAGAGAGCTCAAAAGAATGGAGTGGGACACGGTATCGAACGCCGCACTCAAATCCAGAAGGATGAGTGCTGATGTTTCCCCGCGGTCGATACCGTGCCACAGACTCTCCGTCACCCCCAGTAGGGCCGTCTCGGTGGAGTAGTGCGCACGAAAGCCAGACTGGGAGGAGTGTAAGAATCCCGAACTTTCCACAAGATGGTTTAGCTGAGTGTTAACGTGTCTTTCCAGCACTTTTGAGAGAACAGGTAGCAAAGATATATTGGGCGAAAATTTGCAAGGTTGGATATGTCGGCTCCAGCCTTTTTTTGAAGAGGAACAACCATTGCATGCTTCCAATACTGGGGCATAAGGGACTCTGTTAGGGAAGCGTTTAAGAGTCTCATAAGGACCCGTCGGGGTTCAAGATCCAGTAACTTTAAGATTTTAACAGGTACAGGATCCCGAGGAGAACCCGATCTTATACTGTTCAGACAAGTGAGGAACGAAACATCGTCAAACAATTGCCAATTTGTAACCTTCGCCGTAGGGAGTGATTGTTCCATACCTTCTGTCAGTTCCGACTGATGTTCATTAGCAGTCGAGAGAGAGGGAGCGCTCATAGAATCATATATCCGCTCAACCTTGGCAATAAAAAATTCCGCAATGGAATTGCATTGAACTTCGTTCAAAGCTGGGGGTGTCCGAACAGTATCCACTCCTGACAGTTTTTTAGCAACGAAGACGAGAGTGCGTGGGCAAATCTGGGCTTGCGTCACAGTAATAACAGTGTAGACAGCTTTCGCATTTCTGCATTGTGAGTGATATCGCTTTAGGGCCTCTTTATAGACAATCTTCTGTGAGTCCAAATAAGAGTGCCTCCATTTCCTTTCTAGGGCCTTGCATTCAGTTCGTAAGGCCTTTAAGTCAAAAGAAAACCAAGGAGCCGGGGGACGATGTGACCTAGAATGTTTTGGGGTTAAAGGAAGGAGGGCGGTTACAGCATTAGTAAGCCAATGGGACACGGCCGTATTCAATTCCGTAACTGAGGTACCACTGTTTTCAGGACGGGTAATCAAAAGGTGTTGGTTTAACTTTGTGATATCAAGTTTGCCCCACCGATGGATCAATTCGCCCTTACCATAGCCACCCTTAGCCAGATTGTTAGTGTGGGATAAAGAGAAGTGGACAGCAAAATGATCGGACCATTCCAGCGGGCGGGGACTCTGTGAACAATCAAACGGAAGATTGGAAAGAATAGGATCAAGTTGGTGTCCAGCAGAGTGAGTGGGTCCAGAATTACACAGCAAAAGGTTGAGAGTCTCCAGATCCGATAGAAAACGCTTGCTGGTAGTACACAGGGGATCTTCAAGATGCAAATTGATATCACCAAGAATGGTAAAGTTTGCTGCCCTAAGGAGTAGGGGGGCTATGATCTCAGTAAATGAAGGTAACCAAGTGAGAGAATTGCCAGGGGGGCGATAGACCAAGAGGCCCGATAAGGTGAACTGAGGATTAATTGTTAGTTTAAATAAAGCAGTTTCACTTCCGGACAGGGGAAAGGGTTCAAGCCTACAAATATAAGTAGATTTAAAAATTATCGCAATACCTTCCCCTTTTCCGGAAGCTCTGTCCAACCTCACTATGACATAGTTTGTAGGAATTGCAGTGGCAATATCGGGACCAGAGCTTTCATGAAGCCAAGTCTCAGTGAGAAACAAAGCATCAGGCTGCTCGTCAATAATAAAATCATAGATGTTTTGTTTGTGCTTTGGAAGGGATCTACAATTAATACTCCAAAACTGAAGTATGGGGAAGATAGGAGATTTTGTAGTGGTTCTCGTCCGTCTACCTCGTATACGGGCCTGGCGCATTGCCTTACAATTAGACATTTTGACAGTATGGAAATTACATCCATTACATTTAAAATTATGAATCGGGAGAGAGCAGGGAACACAGTCAGGATGTGGATTAGGACGCAAGGATTTTAAAATTTCGCCAGTATATGAAAGGGCTACTGATGAAAGGGGACTAACACAGGAGTTAGATGTTAGAGCCATGGCCCTGGCCCGTTCTAGCGCGGACGAGCGCAGACGGGCAGGACTCTGGCTGGACTCCGGCGTGAGTCCGGCGAACCCACTGCGCGTTACCGCTGCGCGTCAACTGTGGCAGGTTTTAATAGGGCTGTGGTCAGCCCGCCTAAAGACTAGAGCGCACACGGGAATGGCGCTGCAATGTGTCCCTGCCTCAAGCAAGATGGCAGAGGAGGATGTCAGTGCACTAAATGACCCGCTCAAAGTAGCGGTGAGTTTTCCAATTATAGTGCGAGTAAGCGCTAAATGTTTTAATAGTAGAAAAGACAATTTTTAACAATTTAAAAAACGGCAACAATCAATTTTTAAAAAGTGCGTTTCACACGTTGTAAATACGCTAGCGCGTGTCAAATGAGCTCGTACTGCATATGCAGGAAATACCTGTGTCCAGGGCAGGGCAGGTGGATGTAATCGTCTTTAATAGGGCTGTGGTCAGCCCGCCTAAAGACTAGAGCGCACACGGGAATGGCGCTGCAATGTGTCCCTTCCTCAAGCAAAATGGCAGAGGAGGATGTCAGTGCACTAAATGACCCGCTCAAAGTAGCGGTGAGTTTTCCATTTATAGTGCAAGTAAGCGCTAAATGTTTTAATAGTAGAAAAGACAATTTTTAACAATTTAAAAAACGGCAACAATCAATTTTTAAAAAGTGCGTTTCACACATTGTAAATACGCTAGCGCGTGCCAAATGAGCTCGATCCTTGGTAAGGGGAACTTCTCCACTACAATGTTTTTATTTAGTTCGCGTAGGTCTACGCATAGTCTGACCTTTCCGCTGGGTTTCATTACCATTACTAATGGTGCCAACCATTCAGCGCACGTGATTGGTTCGATTATGTCCTTTTTCTCCAACTCTTGCAGTTCTTCCTGCACCACCTCTCTCACTGCGAGGGGCACATTTCTCACCTTGTGAGACACAGGTACTGCTCCTGCCTTGAGTACAATTTTGTGCGCAAACTTCTCGAGTCTTCCCACTGTGCCTCCAAATACTTTGGGGTACTCTCTCTTCCACTTGTCCAGGTCCGGCCAACCCTCCGGTTCGGTGAGTAAGATCTGAACTTTACCTACCGGGTCCAGTTTGATGCCCTGGTCACCCTGGTCCAACCATCCCAGCACCGATGGTCCTTTTTCAGATATGTACAGTTTGCAGTTGGCACTGCGTCCTCTGAATTCAAACTTTAACGGCCTGAACCCTACCATGGGTATGCGATCTCCATTGTACGTGACAGGCCTTATGTCCAGTCACTCAAGTTCTGGGCCCAAATGTGGGTTAAATGTTTAATTCCACACCGCCCTCTGGACTATGGTATAGGGTGAACCTGTATCTGCCACTATGCTTATTGGCACTCTGCCAATCGTCATGTCTAGCACCGGCTTGGTTGATCTCTTGGTATCCACACTTAACACTTGGTCATAGATGCAGAGTATGGTGTCATCCTCTTCTTGGTTGTTTTCCTCCGGGTCTTCTTGTCCTTGATCTATGTATTTGACCATACTCCTGACGGACTTTCTGCGGTAAACCTTCTCGTAGTGCCCTACGATCCCACAGAACATGCATTTGGCGCGAAACGTCGGACATTTCCTGTTGTAGGCCTCGTGTGCCCAACTACCGCATCGGTAGCAGGCCTTCTTGTTGTTTCCCATTTGTTTTCCCGGTGGTCCTGGATTCCCTTGCCACCTGTTCGGTCCCTTCGGTGTGGTCCCTTTGATTTACTGTCTCTTCGGGGCTCCTCTTCTTCTATCCTGTTCATCATCAGACTGGCCAACGTCTCTCTCTTTGCCGCTTCCGCGCATCGTCGTGCTAATTCCGCTTTCTTGACTATTACCATTATTTCCTTCAGCGTGGCATCCCCACTAGCACAAAGCTTGTCTTGCATGGCTGTACTTGTGGTGTGCATTACGATTTGATCCTTAATGAATTCATCTTGGAATGTATCGTATCTGCATGTGGACGCCAGCTTCCTCAATGCCGCCACGTATTCTTCCACCGATTCCCCCGCCTGCTGCTTCCTCTGCTGAAAATTGTATCTATCGATTGAGACACAAACCGCAGGCCTATAGTGTTCATTCAATTCTTCAATCGCGTGAGCATATACGTCGTCATCTGTACTCCCTCGTTGTTTGGGCACTAGGTTTTTAAAAATCCTGAGCCCCTCCGGGCCTAGATTATGTAACAGTATCCGTTTCTTCCTCTACTGGTAAATTTCTTCTCATTTTCATCCTCAAGTACTTCAATGAAGTTGTCAATGTAGTCTCTCCAGTCTTCCCACCTCATAAGGGGTTCCCCTGGCTTAGGTAGGAATCGTACAGGCGCCGTCGCAGACGATGCCTGTGCACACATGGTTTCGCGCCTTCCCGGGGGTGGGGTCCCACTGTGGCTCTTGGGGCTGCCTGGTGCGCTGTTCTCCTCCTGCTTCTCAGACTGCAGCTGGGGGCTTTCTGTCTCTGCCCATTTGCCCTTCCCTGAGGTCGCCAGTGCTCCTGCCCCTGGGGTGTGCTGTGCTGTGGGGTGCCCTTTGTGGTCTACCCCTCTGCGTGCCCTTTACTTCCTCCCCGGTGCTCAGTGTGGCTCCTTTTATGGGGATGTGGGCTCTGCCGCACCCTCTGGTGTCCCTCTTTCGCTGTTTGGCTGTATTACTTACAGGCCAGTCGAGCTGTATGCTTGTTGCTCCTGCCTGGGTCTGAGGCTCTCTGTTTGCCGCCTTAGTGTCCGTTTTTTCCGTTTTGTCGGTTTTTTTTTCATCCCGAGCTCGTCGCCATTGTAAGATGCTCATGCTCCCCATAGATGACAGGACACAGCGTAAGGGTCGAACCGTTTATTATATTAATTATCTGCTCCAGAGAGCGCCGAGCCGGTAGAACGTCCGGGCTCCGGCACTCGCACCACTCAAATGTGGATGCGCGCGCATCCACAAAATGGCCGGAGGTGCGTCGCGTCATCACGCGACGTGCGTCAGCTAGAGCGCTGACACTACAGAGACGGGTGCACCTATGGCTGCGATGAACAACTCCAGCGCAAGGCATGCTAAAGGCGGTTCACTCAACCGACGTCACACCGGGTGGTGGGTCGGCTCCTTCCGGTGCTGGAGCAACATTTGCATTAATTTAAATTTACCGTGTTGGCCTTCGGGGGGTTCAGTTCACTCAACCGCCGGCACCCCGTGGCAGTGGGTCGGCTCCCTCCGGTGCTGGAGCAACATTTGCATTATTTAAATAAACCGCGTTGCGAGCCTGCCATAAATTTAACTCTGGCGCTGGTGGCAGCAGGAGGCGTGGGCTACAAAGCTCGTCTTGACCTCCTGACTCTGAATCACGAAAGTTAAGAATGTAGCAAATGGAATATGGCAGAATTTTATTCAGGTGGTTTAGGCTGGGTACTTAATACCAGTGAAGCAGGAGCAGCCATTCTTTCCATCAGTCAACACCGCAAGACTCCACCAGCTAAAGACTGCAGGAGACCTATCTGAAATTCGTGGGATTATATTTATTATCTATTTATTTATTTTAATGTTTTATATAGCGCGAACCAGACCCCTGGGGGTATCAGAGCGCTGTACATTTTGGATTATTGTGTTACAAATGTTATCCATTACATGAGCATAGCAAGATACAGTAAAAAAAAATCTGAGTTACGAGAGTTTGTGGGATGAGGGAAAGGAGGAAGGAGCCAAAAATAGGGAGACGAGAAGGAACTGTGACCAATGTCCGGCTGGGGAGGGGACGGTCGAATGGAATACCAGGGTCAATCTTCTCATTAGCTGTCTAGCAGCTCCACCGGGCATCAGCCATGTTGTTTAGGTCTCAGCATTCAGGATTAAAAATAGAATAGACATCAGTTACAGGTTACATCGGTTGCAGGGAACATATAGAGATCTTGAGGACAGCCACGGTCGGTAGTGGGAGGTCCTGCAGGGCGGTGACGTGGGGAGGGGGAGGGGCAGGGTGGGGGTGGTAATGTATGGATTACAGAGTTTTACAGGTAAGTAAACATATAAATAAATTAAACAAATTTCGTTGCATGCACTGCATCACCAAATGCGAAGCAATCCGCGCAACGAATATCGTTTTATTTATTTATATGTTTACTTACCTGTAAAACTCCATAATCCATACATTAATACCCCCCCACCCTGCCCCTCCCCTTCCCCACGTGTCCACCATGCCCTGCAGGTCATCCCACTACCGACCGCGGCTGCTTGAGGACGAGATCAGAGGAACGTAGAGGGGTAAGGAGTGGGGTAACAGGGTAGGGGGGAGATACGATGGAGAGAAAAAGGGAAAAATCTGCCCAAAGTCCGGCTGGGTAGGTGACGGCTAAGGGGGAAGTCCACAGCCCATCTCCTTAATGGCTACGAGTAGCTCTACAGGGCCTCAGCTAAATAGCTAGGTCTCCACAAAACAGCATTTAAAAAATCATAGAAGACGGGATGAATAGGACGAGAGGGGTAGAGTGAGGGGGAAGGAGGGAGGTATGACAGAGAGATGAAGGAAGGTCTGTCCAAGGACCGGCTGGGTAGGGAATGGCTGAGGAGGAAGACCACAACCCATCTCCTCTTTAGCAAACCAGTAGCTCCACCGGGCATCAGTTAGAAGGCTAGGTCTCCACTGTCAGAGGAAAGATCCGGGAGGTCTAAGTCCTGAAGGTTAATCATGATGGGGGATAGGTATAAGTTCGGGGCGCGGATTGGTTTATGTCCCAGAATAGTAGCAGAGCGTGGTAGGGACTACTGTGGGAGCTATCTTGAGGTCAGTTGAGGGCATTCTGACATTGGTATTACATTCGGCTGGTCCCAATGTTCTCTGTTGAAAGAAGGAGGTGTTTCTAGAGCAGTGAGGCAGCTAGAGGTCAGGGTTAGTGACCGCTCGCCTCCAGAGGAGGAGAGTATGGCAGTATTGTAGCAACAAGGGGGAGAAACGGCCAACATTTTGGGATCAAGCGGGGTGCCTCCTATATCCCGCTTACTCTTCACTTAGCGATAACAGCAAAAATGAGGACAGGTCTTGAGGCCCGGTTGGTTGAAAGGAAGGAGGGTGGCAGGGTTTCAGTTCGATATTTAAGTGCTAGTGATCCCCGTCGTGGGAGCTTCTTGTCCAGCTTCATATCGGCGGCCATCTTGGTGCTGGCTGACTTTGTGCTGTAGGTCCTTGGAGTTCAATGGACGAACTTTAACTCAGGCATGCAAGCCTTAGGGCAATGATCCCAGGGCAAGGACTCAGCAAAACCTGCTGTTTTAGGGCCACCAGTGGATGTTTGCTCAGTGGCGAGCTTCCGCTCAGCACTGCGGTGCGATAATGGTGGGATTCAGTGAACACAGCCATTAGGGGTCAGGTAGCCCGGCCCCCGGTGCCTGTCTGTGATAGCCTCCATTTTAAGGTCAGGCGGCCTGGGTCCGGCACCCAGTGTTGATTAGCACACCTCAAAGGCAAAGAACCTTTACCCCCAAAGCTTGCGGTGGCTGCATCTTAGGACCCCCTGTTCTCAGTGGGGTTGCTGGTGTCACCGCCCGCCACCCCTCTCACCGTCTCAATCGTGGGTAAAAGAAGGCAGGTGCAGGCTTCACCGTTGCTGCGCAGTCTCTCCGGACAGGCTGTCCGGTCTCGTAGCCCTACTCTTGTCGGCCCGTACGATGTCACCTCACTGCAAGTTGGGATTGGATCTTGTGGCGGCTCTCAGGGCATCTTCTGAGTGCAGAAGTGGAGTCGTTGCTGTAACAACCGCCGCCATTGAGGGAGTTTCAGCTGCTCCACCTCGCTTCAATCAGGCTGTTAGGCTCGTCTGCGATGTCTCTCCGGACCCTGAAGAGAGAGGTGATGCGGGGGGATAAGGTTGGGGGTGAGATGGCAGGGTAACACAAGGATTTACACTAGAAGTGATCCCGACCCTCAGGAGCTCATTGAGAGCCCTTCTGTTTCGACGCCATCTTGGGAAGTCACCGGGATGTTGTAGGAGAGTAGGATCTGCTTTCCTATGGTCACCCCAATTTTTGCTTCACTGGTTTTCGACTTAATGTGGCTGTGGGCCTGCTAATCAGACCCACAGCCTGCTGTTCTCTCTCTAAATTCACATCCATGTACTTTAGGTACATACCCAATTGGACATTGGGTCACCTTATCAGCCCCTGTACAGTGCACTATAGGTACCCAGGGCATAGGTGCATCCAAGGCCTACCAGGGGCTGCAGCATATCTTTTGCCACCCCTGGCTGGCTATCCAAACTGACACAACTGGCTGATCACTCAGCTGGGTCAAGGTTGTGTAACCACCCCTTGCTTGGATATAGTATACCTATATCTAAACCTATATCTGGACACATATGCACCTATAAGTCACTCCTATGGCAGGCCTTATCAATGCTGGAGGCAGAGTGCTGGGTTTTATGTGAGATGGTGCTCTAGCATGAGCTGAGCCTGTCTGCAGCTTTCGGGACCAACTCCCTTAGCTGTTCTGGTATATTGCCATACCATATACTCTTAAGTGCATTATAATCCTCACGGTTACTTGCTAACTTTGGTTTGGCTTTATCAAAACATGTCGTGTAAGGTGTCATACACTTTGGAATACTACCCCCTCGCCAGTTCTGGCGACGATGGTAGCATTCCACCCTTCTAGAGGGAGAAGACATGTTACTTTGCTTAAACGCGGTTAAATCTAACCAGAGCCCCAGCATCACAAAATGGATGCTGCTGCCACAGACACGTGTCTGGCCTCCTGCTGCTGACCGAAACTACGGCAGGGGAGGCCTGGACAAATGGTATCCTGTCACAGGGAGGTGTTACACCACCCCAGACAGGAGATAGTGGATTGTAGCAGGGAGGGTTGAATGAAACTAGACACTGCCTGGGGCGCACAAGGCGGCCAATGCATAGCCCAGTCTGGTGCAAAACTGGACAAAGGGAAAGGGGTGTAACTACCCCCTTCCTGGGTCCCACCCATAGGAGGGACCTAGCAGGTGATCCAGCCCCTTGATTTGGAATAAAGGTAGGAGCTGTGCCTATGCAATTTAGATCATCCTGACTGAAACTTTGAAATGAAACTCTGGACCCTTCGACATCCTACTCAACGTAGAAGACTAAATAATCTCCCTTGTGGTCAAGGAGTGGCCACCCTGTGCAAGCAGGCACCATTAGCGCAACAAGACTTTCTTTGCCGTTGCTCCCGCCGGAGCTCGAACGACAGAGACCAACAAGAATTAGACTCCCAGACTTCAAACAGCCCGATCCACAGTCCTAGCAAAGCTTAGACCCGTGGAGGCGACGAGAGACGTGGGACCAGCCATCTTGAAAAGTCGACAAAGTGCTTCCTGTGCAGCTCCCGAGGTTCCCTCGATGCTGTGCTTTGGGGTTTGAGAAGCCCCAGCCCCGAGCAGCCTGTGCTCCAAAGATCACCTCTCCACACTCTCCGAGTGCTGCGTGGGGCCCTTTTGCACTTTTCCTGCTCGACGCATTGTCCGGTCGCTTGCCCGTTGGCTAGTGGCCTCTGTGACGACGAAACACCAAAACTACACTGCTGGTCTGGTTGCTCCAGACTGGCCCCAGCTCCCCTGAAAAGGAGCCATCGATTTGACCTTCCCAGTTTGATTAAGACGACATCTTTGCATCCTGCGTGGGTTGCCTTTGCCAAGGCTTGGTGACTCTGAATTGAGTACCGACACCGCCGACAGCAAGAGCCTTTGTAGGACAGCTCGTGTTCACCAGCTGGCCATCCTCGATCCTTCCTGGTCCACGTGACAGCGGAGACAAACACCTCAACATCACCTGATTGCAACCCGACATCGCCTGGTTCCTTCCTGGTTCCTCGCTGGTCACTGGCTAGTGACCTGCACTCTGTCCCCTCTGATTTCAGGTACTCTACATCTTCAATCCATCCTTGGATCCAACCGGACTCTTCTCTCCTGGCCGCCTGCAGCATCTTCATCTACAGGCTTCATAGAACTCCACGACGAAACCCGACACACTTTGGCACCTACGCACCCGCTTCCTGTGGGTGAGGTAACGAGCTAACTCCGGTGCTCCCATAGGGGATTACACCTCTAGTGTCCTAGTTTTAAGTGGCTAAGTTCTAGTCCAGACGGAAGTCTCCAAAACCTATTACTTTCTGATTTTTACGCACCATTGACTTGTATGGTAAACGCGGTTGCCTATAGACTCTGCACCCGTATCCTGTGGGCCTCTCCCGACCTAACCTTTGTTAGTCCAGTGTAGGCCCAGCAATTCCCAAGGCCGTAGGCCTGTTCATTGTTTGTGACGTGGTACTTATACCACTTTCTTAATATATGGTTTGAGTGGCCACCCGGCCTATCCATAATTGTGCATCTTATTGTATGTTATACTGTGTTCTTTGTTTAACGCTTGTGCTCCTGTGCTCATAAAGAGTTAAGGGGATTATTCTAGAAATAAATACATATATTTTGTAATATATAACTTGTGTGGTGTCCTTTCATTTGGTATTAAAAGGGATTGCATATGGTAAAACAGCTGGCTTCACATGCCCTCTTGAGTTTAGCCTAAGACTGCTTTGTCCACGCTACCATTAGGATAGCTGGTCTATAAGGTTGACTTACAACCAATCACCATAAGGGTCGTTTGGACTGGTGCAAGGTGCTCACTAGAATAGTGAACACCATATACCAGGCCAACTTCTCACAGATGTGAACCAGTAATATTGTACATAATGTATAATTACCATATTATCTCAGTAATCTCCAGAGATGATCATAATCATGCAGAATAATATCTGTTAATCTGGTTACCAGACAGTTTGTCTGTTTTGACTTTATTGACTAGTTTGAAATGAGGTCCTTTTTAGGCATAGCCATAGACAGAGGATGCAAACGAGAAATGTGGTACAATTAATGGAAAGGCAGGGAGTGACTCTGGACAAAAGGCCGTGTGGTAGCTGTTTTAAAATTTAGTCTAACATTGTGAACTATAGCCCTCACAGGTTCAGTAGGTTCTAGATTACCACAAGTTCTCTCAATATGTGTGTTAATGGTAATTACAATTTCTATAGTGGCAGCATTCACTAACAAGATCAATAGGTCTCTCCTATTGAGTTCTATTGGCTTTGGTTGAGTGGAGTTACATGGAATGGTGTGTCATTCAGACAAGTGACATTGTGTGGCATGGACTGGAAATGTATGGTGTTGAGTAGATTGGCATTTGTGGAATGGCATTTTGTGGCATGGAATAGCATTTTGTGGAAGCGTTATACAGTTACATAAACCTCGGGCGAGGAACACCGCCATTTTACATGTTAAGGTTTAAAGTTGGCATCTTTTTCCAACCTCATTTCCGAATCAGTAAAACACACACACCAAGGGGTGGGCCCTATCTCAAGCCCCAGGGTTATTGCGCAATCACGTGGGTAGGGATGAATGTACCCCTTATCACATCATACTCATAATGTTTAGCCCACAAGCACAACTACAATATCATACTAAACATGAAGCAAAACTACAAGAGAAATACTCCCAACTTGAATATTAGTGGGTAACTGGAAAGTTACACCTCGGTAGTAGAAAATCCTTAGTTTCTTGTAATAAAACCAGTTGATTCATATAGTTTAGCCTTAGACTGTAGACAGTTGAACAGTGTTGCATGCACATTTGCAGAACAAAACCTGCATGGAGCAGCACTTTTGAAAAATGTAGTGCACAAAAAATGTATAACCACATTTGACATCTCAAATGGGTTTTTCAGAAAAGTATAGCATCTGAAAGCGGGTATCTGATTTCATTTAGGGCCCTCGGCTCTCAGAAACAACTTTGTCGATTACCACAAGAGTATAAAAATAGCTCTGGGCTGTTCTCAGCCCGCGTAACGTAACTGTTGCAAGACTTTGACAACCAAGCATTGTCCTATGTTGATGACATGTACTTGACAGATGATGACTTTGCAACCCATTTGGCCAGAGTAGACCATATAATTCGAGGGTTTGCTCACATGGGCTACAAATTCAATAACAAAAAAAAAATTGCCTATCTGAGTGTCCTGTTCTTGGGTTATGAGCTGTCAAGTGAAGGTAAGAGTCTAGCAAAACATTTCCTACAGAAGTGTGCTCTTTTACAACCACCAAACACGTTGAAAAAACTCCAATCATTATTGAGTTTTCAAACTTTTGGCAGAACATGCATACCAAATTATGATAAAAAAAGAGTAAAACCGTTTTATGATTTAATTCGTCCGAGCTTTTCAAGCACAATTGGACACCACAACATACTGAGATTTTTCATGGTACAAGCTGATATGCTAGCTTCAAACCACTTACACACGTGTTAAAATCATGAATTTGGTGATCTACGTAATCACGGAAACCTCAGGTAACACATATATCACATTCAATGAGAGTGACGCTGTACCAACTGCATATAAATCACAACGATACACAGATGTAGAAATGCGTTTTGCACCAACGTAAAAGATACTGACGGCAGTACAGGCTGCTGTAGTGAAAGAAAGATCATTGGCTCATGGAAAACTAACAATTTTCGGGACCTTGATTCCAGCTTTAGAGGCTGTCACAAAGGCCAGGGGTTCCACTGCGAAAGGTTTAGATCCAAGATGTATACAATGGCCAATTCACTAGCAGCAACGAATGTAGAATATGTATTCGACTCTACATTACAGACACAAGTATATCTCCAATATGAACACAAATAGCCTCTGCATGGTGAAATAATACCTCTAGATCAGCATGATTTCATAATTTATACTGATGGTTAAGTCCATCCTGCAGTTGGAACAAAGCATCACTGCTCTCCTGCTTGCACAGTGGTTAAGGGTAAAATGAGCAGTGGAGAATTTCAACCTCATAAAACATACATGCTGTCATTAGGTGATTGCACTGTACAGTTGGCAGATCTGAAAGGTTTAATTCTGGCACTTGAGAATACAGATCCTGAATTTCCCACATTTATATTGAGCAATTTGTATTATTATATCCAGTCTTATAATGAGTATCAATAGTACTGAAGCCAGAATGGATACAGAGATTCGAAGGGATATACAATTAAGCATAAAATGCAATGGGGACATTGGAGAAGTTCAAAGCAAGTTTTCCATGGGCTCATGTAATTCACACACTGAATCACCAAAGTGTAGAAATGCACGTTGCAGGAAATTCACTGGCTGATGAAGCCGCAAAAGGCAGCAGTGCAGATTGCTGCCGTAGTTACAATGACTCGTTTCAGCACAAGAATGAATGTAGACATTATGAAGGCTGTCACAGCTTCGCTCTGTGGCACCCCTTTACCAAAAGATTTTCCCCGCAGATTACTCCTACCAGGTGAGATTGCAAAACATTCTGTTTGCTCATCTTCTCAGAGTGGGGGATAGAGCAATCCCTTATTCTCATCACAGGTTGGAATTAATCCTAACGGCACACGAGGATGTAGTATCTGCTCACACAGGGGTGGCAACTATAATTTCTCTATTGTAGCAACACTACTGGTGGACAGGTCTATACAAACAGACAAAAGACTGTTTCCTCAAATGTGACATTTGTCAACCAATAAAGTTTTCCACTACGGACACCTCTATTAATCTTCAACAAGCCTCTCGCTTGTGTTTATTTGGCCCACTGCAGACCCTTAAGTACTGATGGTTTTTATAAGTACATCATGTTAGCAGTTGATTCCTGCTCTTAATTTTTTGGGTTTGGGCACAACGATTGGCTGGCGCTGAAACTGTTATAAAGGACTTTGCAAGTCTTTATTGGAACATATGCAGTAGCCACATTCCATGTGGACCTAGGTCCAGTGTTAGACTCTGGGGTTTACCTAGATACCATGAGAACATTGGGTGTGACTGTTCACAACTCCTTCTCATACCATCCCAAGGGAAATGCGGTTGTGGGGAGGAAAAACTATGACTGAAATCAGTCTTTAACAGCTAGAGTATTATGTTTAGGTCAAGGTTGGGTCCATCACATGCATGGGGTACAGGGAGCCTTAAATAACCTTCCCAGAAGATCCTTGAGTGGGCATACTCCCTATGAAGTCCTGTTTGGTATTAAGATGTGGGTTCCAGACCTTCAAAGTACAGTGGCAGAGGGGGGGCGTAGCCACGCAAGCGACCAAGATGGCCGTTTGTGCTTGAAGCTCTGCCGGCCGGGCTCGCTATTTGCTCCTGTTCTACATGAGGATACACAGTTATTGGATCAGAAAGCCCACCTATGACTCTGTGAGACGAAGCTGTGTTCGGCTCTGTCTCCCTGAGGCTGCTGCGATACCTTGAGCCGGGGTTCTGGCCACTGCGCACGACCACGACGAGATCCTTGGGCACAGCCTGTGGCCTGGCTGGGAGCTGCGGGGACTGGACTGTGATACGGGCGGCCCCTATTTCAGGTACCGCCTTCCCTTTAGTTGCGTGGCTGCCCCCCCCCCCCCGCCCGCTCTAGAGGTGCGCTTTTAGCTGCTCTAGGGTGCGCTGCAATCCTGGAGTGCGACCCGATCCTGCGCTGACGGCTTAGCCGGGAGACATAGTCAGGGACAGGGCATTCCGGTCTCCCAGACATCCGGGGGCGCGGCGGGCGTGCGGGGGCGGCCCTCTTGGCTCCATGCTTGGGGCCGGGACAACAGCTGGGCCGGCTGTGCGGCACCCGCTCCCCCTTCGCTTCTCAACACAGCAGTCGGACCCTTGGAGGGAGCCCTTGGACCCCATTCACTTCTGCAGGCTGCTCTGGGGTTCTAGTGATGCCACATCGCCCTGTGCCTGGCTGAATGGAGACCTGGCAGAGGTTCTGCTGTTGCTTCTCCCTCATGGTATGGGCAGCCACTACACTTGGTTCTGGACGTTTTCCTACCTCCTCTGATACAATCCACTGTTACAGTGCTGCAATCCACCCTTCACTGTGGCCTTATACATCTGGCTCATTCTTTCCTCAGAGGTCAAGATTGGATTACTTACACAGGGCCCGGTTCTTCGGATCACCCCACGTCCCAAACGGTAGCCACTGGCCTCTGCGAAAGGTACTAACCTGGGAGCTTCTGATCCCGCAAGAGCCATTCCCAACATTGTCTCGCTCCTGGACCTGGTTGATCTGGGGAATGATCACACTGTGACACTTGGGGCCCCTGAGATTTTTGATTAGGCTTGGCGGGCTCACGCTGCAGCCTACCAGTGACGGATTCCGTGACGCCTCCACTTCCGGGCGGAACTGGGTGACCTACACGCAGAGATCATTGCCCCGATTTCCATTTGCGACTACACGGCTCGGTGGGATCCGTTGGCCCTCCACTGGCCCCTGCTCACACTTTAACTCCAGCTGTCCTCCCCTGGCTGTGCCCCTTCACCACCCTGCGGCATGGGCCGGAAAGGTCCCAAGCAACGGACTTTACCTTTTGGGAAAGCTGCTGACAACGCGACCGACGACCTCACTGACATGGCGGATGGAGCCCATGGAGTCGAAGTGCGGAAGATCCTCAGTCACTGTCAGCTGCTATGCCTCAGGAGATGAGAGCAGGATTTCGTGCCCTGGATGGCAGGTAGACACTCTGGAAAAAAGCCTGGCGGATATGGGTGCTAAGGTGCAGGCACATGACCGACGGTTGGACGTGGCGGAGGCTAGGATATCGGATGTGGAGGATGGCGCGGCGCAGACCCAGAAGCGACTGGACAGAATGGAGCGAATCTTGAAGGAGGTAGCGATTAAGAACGAGGACCTGGAAGCACGCAGTTGGCGCAACAATGTACGCATTCTGGGCGTACCGGAGACGGCCACGGCTGGTTGGATGGATGTCTTTATTGAACAGCTGCTATCTGATCTATTTGGCTGGGAGTCCTTCACTCCGGGGTTTGTAGTAGAACGTGCCCACAGATCGTTGAGCCCCTGCCCCAATCCGGGTCTGCCTCCGAGACCCATCATTGCAAGAATTATGAACTTCAGGGATCATGACTCCATTTTGCGTGCCGCCCTTCAACGTGGTCAAGTGCAGTGGCAAGGTTCTAAACAGGACGCGCGCCGCAAATTTAATGGGGTAAAGGCTGCACTGAGAAATCTGGGGCTGGGGTATAGAATGCTATATCCTGCCAGACTTAAGGTCGATGTGGGAGGCGTTCCTATATATTTGACACCCCAAATGAAGCGCAGGAGTTCAGCCACACTTACAAAAAAAACAATGATGGGTCGACAGCAGCATTGAGAGTTTCTTCTCTTCCTCGGAGTGGCTCTGATGCCAGCATGGATCTCTTCTCCAATTCAGAGACTGGATAATGTGACAGTTTTGTATGGGCTTTCTGAGACTGATGCTTTAGTGATGCTTTAGTTATGTGGTTTCTTCTCATTCATTGAAGTTATAACTTGTATGTACGGCCGGTGTGGCGTTGCCACACCTCAAAGTGTATACCTGGTTTTGGTTTCTATTTTGTCAGCAATTGCATTGTTGGTTTGCTATTTTCACTTCTAGTTTTGCTCACCACTGGCACCGCCAGATGTTTCGATGGGCATGGTTTTGCCTCGCTAGGGGATGGGTGAGGCTGGGTGGTGGGGGAAATGCTTACAGCATGTTCAATGTTTTCAGGAAATGGATACACAGGTCATTGTCACAAGGCGTTTGGTTAGCTTCTCTACACATAAATGTAACATCCCAGTCATAGTTTGGCACAGTTAGGCATCTTGCCTGGACCTTCCGGGTTGTCCCTTATGTTGTGGAATGTCAGGGGCCTCAATAACACCTGTAAACAACGCCAGGTGATCAGCTACTTACTAGGCCATAATGTCGAAATAGCCTGCCTCCAGGAAACACACTTGTCCAAAATCAGACAATTCTCCAGTAGCTGCGAGCTGGGGAGCACACAGGTATTTTTCAAACTATAGTAGTTATGCGAGGGGGGTCGCCATACTTATCCACAAAAGTATCCCCTTTTCCCCGGGTAGAGTGATTAAGGATAGTGAGGGGCATTTCTTGATTGTCACAGATACGTTAATGGATCATTTTGTTGCAGTAATAGGCATTTATAGCCCCAATGTAGACTCTAGGGAGTTCTTTCATTCCTTACAGGTACACTTGCTGACGTTGAACCCCTGTTTTATTATTATGGGAGGCGATTTCAACGTATTGCTAGATTCCGTCAGGGACAGTAGTTCTTCCTTCCCTGACACCAAAACCTGCTCTCGCCTTGCATTACAAGACATTTGCCAGCAATTCTCTTGGGTTGATGTTGAGCGCACCCACAATTCTGCTACTACTTCATATACACACTATTCCGGCAACCATGACACCTGAACTAGAATCGATTATTGGCTGGTTTCCCCTGGAATAGCGGGCTGGTTCCGGGCACTTGATACCCTACCACGGATCTACTCAGATCATTCCCCCGTGGTGTTGAAGCTTGCTATCCCGCAGCCTGGGGGATTCGAATGACAGTGAAGATTCCTGAGTAGAGCCCTTCAAAACCAGGTGTTCCTTGAAGAAGTTAGGGTTGCCATTGAAGACTACTTTGAACTTAACACCGGATCCGTGGATACATGGGCGGTCCTCCAGGAGGGTTTTAAAGCGTATATTCGTGGGGTTTGTATTGCCACAACTTCAGGTATCCTGAAAGACTTGCGTAAATCCCTAGCACGTATTGATAAGGACATTTTGGCGCTAGATGCAGAGATTCTTCAGAACGCCTCTGTTGAGGCGGAAATTCGGCGCCTGGCACTATTGGTGGACTTCCGGGATGCAGCCGATAGGGAGTTATTGTACTTGGGTAAATATCACACAGGCCAGGAGATATGGTAAGGCGAGCTTTCTGGTTGAATTCTAGCACAAATATTCCGCTCCCCTTATAGCAGAGCATACATTTCTGAAAGTAAAACCTCTGCTAGTCAATCTGTATATTTTACCCCAGAGATAAGTAATATGTTCTTGTCCCATTTTAAATCCCTACAAAGTTCCAGAATAGACGGAGATCTTAGCGCTCAGGAAAACTACTTATCCGAAATTGCACTGGTTTATCTCGAGAAGCATATGCAGGACTTCCTGGCCATTCCGATTTCCCAAGATAGTGTTGTGGAAGCCATCAATGCATTAAGGGGTTCCTCTGCTCCGGGTCTAGATGGGTTTACGGCAGATTTTAACAAGGTATACAAAGACAGTCTGGTGCCCCGATTGATAGAGATTTACACAGAAGCATTGGAAAAGCACGTTTTTCCTCCAACTTTTAGAGAGGCCGTTATTATACTACTCCCTAAACCTGGTAAAGACCCTTCTCAGTGTGGCTCGTAAAGGCCCCTTTCTTTATTGAACCTGGATTACAAAATACTAGCCAAGGTGATAGCAATCAGGCTCGCTTTGTTAATGGAGTACATTATTTCCCCTGCACAGTCCGGGTGTGTTCCTCATCGCTCCACTTCACTTAATATACGGACCCTTTTTTCAGTTATACACATGATAGATCCAAAGGTCCCAGCAGCGGCTGTGCTATTAGATGCCGAAAAAGCTTTTGATTCCTTGTAATGGCCCTTTTTTATTTCAGTGATGCGCTGCATAGGGATGCCGGAGGGTTTTGTTGCCACTGCAGCTCTCTTATACACTAGCCCCTCTGCTAGGCTGTGCGTCAATGGCACGCTGTCTCAACCCTTTCGATTGGTCCATAAAACAAGGCCGGGATGCCCTTTATCTACATTGTTGTTTATTTTAGCCATGGAG
Organism: Lissotriton vulgaris; assembly: GCF_964263255.1. Lineage (NCBI taxonomy): Eukaryota > Metazoa > Chordata > Amphibia > Caudata > Salamandridae > Lissotriton > Lissotriton vulgaris. The sequence continues at coordinate 1,285,374,462 of NC_141685.1, forward strand.
TATTAAAGTTCAATACTGGTCCGTTATTGGTATCACTTTAAGCGGATGATACCATTCTATATGTGAGGCATCCACAGACGAACCTTGAACCAATTATTAGGGAACTTTTGCGATTTGGCCTTTTCTCTGGACTTGGCATAAAGTGGCACAAGTCTGCAATCTTTCCTTTGACGCCCAGCACGGCTCCATGGGACTGTGGATATCCACTTGGGTGGTGTTGCGATACAGTCAAATATCTTGTCATACATGTACATATGGACACAGCCACTATAATTAGGCTAAATTATGGGTGAGCAGTTAGCTCCTTGGAGGCGCAGGTAGTCAAGTCAAGTCAAGTCAATAAATTTATATAGCGCGCTACATACCCAGAGGGTCTCAAGGCACTTGAGGAGGGGTGGGGAATTACTTCTCGAATATCCAGGTTTTAAGCTGCTTTCTGAATGCTAGGTGGTTTTGAGTGAGGCGAAGGTGCATGGGAAGTGAGTTCCAGGTTTTGGCCGCTAGGTAGGAGAATGATCTTCCTCCCATGGTGGTTTTGTTGACGCGGGGAACAGTAGCGAGGGCTTGGTTGGAAGAGCGCAGCTGGCGGGAGGGGGTGTAGAAGGAAAGACGTGAATTGAGGCATTCGGGTCCAAGTTCGTAGAGAGCTTTGTGTGCGTGGGTGAGGAGGCGGAAAGTTATTCTCTTATTGACGGGGAGCCAGTGGAGGTTTTTCAGGTGACCAGAAATGTGTTCTTTACGCGGGATGTCTAATATGAGTCTGGCTGATGCGTTCTGGATGCGTTGGAGTTTTTTCTGAAGTTTTGCGGTGGTACCGGCGTAAAGGGTGTTTCCGTAGTCAAGGCGGCTTGTAACCAGTGCGTGGGTGACCGTTTTTCTAGTTTCGGTGGGGATCCAGCGAAATGTTTTTTTGAGCATGCGAAGAATGTTGAAGCAAGATGAGGAGACGGCGTTGACTTGTCTGGTCATTGAGAGTGAGGAATCCAGGATGACGCCTAGGTTCCGTGCGTGATCCGTTGGGATGGGTGCTTTTCCAAGGGCTTCTGGCCACCAAGAGTCGTCCCAGGCGGAGGGGGAGGTACCTAAGATAAGGACTTCTGTTTTGTCTGAATTCAGTTTCAGACGGCTATGCTTCATCCATTCGGCTACCTCTTTCATTCCTTCATGTAGGTTGGTTTTGGCGATGTTTGGTTCTTTGGTGAGTGAGAGGATCAGTTGAGTGTCATCAGCGTAGGAGATGATGTTGAGGTTGTGTTGGCGTGCGATGGTCGCAAGGGGGCTCATGTATACGTTGAAGAGGGTGGGGCTGAGTGAAGATCCTTGTGGCACGCCGCAGATGACTTCAGTGGCCTCTGACTTGAATGGTGGGAGGCGTACTCTCTGAGTTCTTCCGGCAAGGAAAGAAGTGATCCATTCCAGTGCTTTTCCTTGGATTCCGATGTTTCTAAGTCGTTGTAACAGGGTGTTATGACAGACTGTGTCGAAGGCTGCGGAGAGGTCGAGGAGGATGAGGGCGACTGTGTCTCCATTGTCCAGTAGAGTTTGGATGTCGTCTGTTGCTGCGATGAGTGCGGTCTCAGTACTGTGTTTGGCTCGGAAGCCGGACTGTGAGGAGTCGAGGGATTTGTTGGCTTCGAGGAAGGCGGCGAGCTGGTTGTTGACAGCTTTCTCGATGACTTTGGCCGGGAATGGGAGGAGCGAGATGGGGCGGTAGTTTTTGAGTTTGGTGGGGTCAGCTGTGGTTTTTTTCAGAAGGGCGCTGAGTTCGGCGTGTTTCCAGCTTTCTGGGAAGGTGCCGGATTTGAGGGAGCAGTTGATGACGTCTCGGAGGTGTGGTGCTATGATGGAGTCTGCTTTGTTGAAGATGTGGTGAGGGCAAGGGTCTGAGGGGGATCCTGAATGGATGGAGTTCATCAGGCGAATGCTGTCCTCAGTGGAGATTGGGTTCCAGTCATTAAGGATGTTCAAGGGGGGTGAAGGTACGGCAGAGGGTTTGGTGGGTTGGTCTTCGGGTTGGTTGTTGAAGCTGTTGTGGATGTCTGCGATTTTGTCGTGGAAGAACAAAGCTAGTGAGTCGCAAAGGGTTTGAGAGGGGGTGATGTCGTTGGAGTTGGCAATGGGGTTGGTAAACTCTTTGACGATGTTGAATAGTTCCTTGCTGTTGTGGGCGTTTTTGTCTAGTCGGTCTGGCAGGTAGGGTCGCCATTATCAAAATGATAGTGTTGCCCAAAGTTCTCTATCTTTTAAACAATATTCCTATTCCCCACACTCAAGCCTTCTTCCTACAGCTGTGGCAACACCTCATAAGATTTGTGTGTGTGGGGGGGGGAGGGGGGGGGGGATGGCCAAGGGTTGCTTGGCAGATCTTGACGCTCCCGTATGAAAGGGGAGGCTTCGGCGTTCCAGATATGTATCTATATTACTTAACAGCGCAGTGCAGTTATGCTTATGCTTGGTATCACCCGGCTCAGAGGCGGCTGGTGTTGAGGGGTGAAAAGGGCGTTTCCCCACTCACTTCGGGACAAGGATCAGGAGGACCGGAGGAGATAAGAGAGACTCACTGTATACAATGCAGCATTCCCTTCCTAAAGAAACAAGCATTTGCAATGCAATAGGTCTCGCATTTGCGAAATTTTAAGCTATTGGCATTGCAAATGACAATGCCTTTTATGTATCTGTTTTCAAAACCAACACATAGATAATTTACAATGCCAATAGCTCAAACTCTCGCATATGCGAGACCTATTGCATTGCAAATGCTTGTTTTATAACTCAGCAATAAATTGGCAACATGGACAAATGTGAGAGTAAGCATTGATTAGGATGTTGGCATTTATTTAATTCAGGAATTTTGTGACTCTCTAAACTTCTAGTATCATTATGCGGCTGTCAGATCACTTTGAATGCTTTCATTAGGTTCGGAATCTGCACGGAGCCCAGATATTGTATTTGTGTGCGTCTGAATACAGGGAGTCAGCCATATTTACTGTCTAGTAGAGTTGTTGAGATTACTCTTTCTTTTCCACATCTATCCTACATTCTTACAAACCACACAGCTTTTTGCACTCAAAGCTTAAAGAAGTTATAAAACCTAGACCCTCCCTTAGCCTCAGCCTCCACATCTAGTCGCAGCATTTAAAGCACTGCCTGGATCATCCCTTCTGCGGACGGCTGTCTGTGTGGTCCTGTGCCTCTCGAGTGCAGCAGGCACCAAAAAAGCAGCATGGATAGAACACCCGCCTGCTTAGGGCAGACTGCTCCCCTGAACAGAATGTGCCTATCCCCACATTTCCCCTTGAAGTGATTGTGAACAATCTCTACCTTGCGATTTCTTCTATGCCACTCATCAGAATGTAGGTTGCTGGTGTGGATCCAGATTCTTAAAATGCACAGTACTCTTCAGAAATACTTCAAAGAAAATAAAATGCTGTTTCGATGTGCGCGCAGCAGTCACCCTTGACCACCTCTGTATCAACAGCACGAGCTGTGTCTCTCTCACTAGTGAACCAGGTCAAGTGTCAGCCCTCACTCTGCGATGCTGATTTGCACGCTTCTATTACAGGTGTGACTATCACCGGACAGTTCCGTGGTTCGTATTTTGCCGACTCCAGAAAGTGGAGAGGCTGAGTCGGCCCCAAAGACAGGCGCGGTTCATCCATTGGGGCGTGGGGGCGTAGCCCCCCTGCCCGAAGCCGCCTGCAGCTCCCTCGGCGTTTTTGAGTTAAGACTGTGACAATCATGTCAATGAATCAACATGACGTCAGACCGCCCTGCCTGGTGGTCTGGCCTCATGTTGATTGATTGACATGATTGTACAGGCGGCAACACAAGTGTGCATGAGTGGGGACGGAGGGTGAATTTTTACCCGTGCCCACTCATGCGCACTTGTGTTTTTGCGACGTTGCGCATGCCCATTAGGAGCCCTAATGGGCGTGCTGCGGGTGAAAAGGTACCTGTGCCCCTGGCGCCAGGATTGGCCAGGGGCGCTGTGAGCCTGTGACGTGTGGGGAGAAGAGCCCAGAGGTGATGTTCAAAATGCGAGGCTTCCAAACGAATGCCATTAGTTTGTAAGCCTCGCATTTTGAACATCAACTGTCCTAGGACAGCGCGCCTCGCATACGGAGCTAAATCCAAGCACTCCGTTTATGATTCCTGGGCCGCCACCACTCACGCAGCTAACCCAGGTAGGAGAATTTCTTCGAAAAACATCTTAGAGAGAAACCCCCCTTTTTTCTCCTTCGAACAAAAGACGCAAGGACCCAAAGACATACAACCTCGACCTCCACCCTCTAAGAGGCGCCGGACGGTGCACATAGAGAATTAAACCTTTGAGGTGCCGCCCCCTGTCCATCGATCAGTTCATAGGAGCCTGATAATTACAGACAACTCACAAAGCCCTGATGAGGGTTCGAACACGTTTGGCTCGAACCTGAAACGCGTCGGCACTTTGCAAGAGCGCATTAAAACATTAAATGTGCCTATGCTAATGAATATTGTAGAAGCTCTTGCTCTTTCACTTCGCTTTGGTTGTCTCAAAACAGGAATTTATGTGTAACCATGAATTACTAAATGTGTTAATATTTTTGTTCTGTGTATTTACGTTTTTCATGAATTGTTGCTGTTTATAATTGTTTATAATTGTATGCATCTGTATAATCACTGTGTTGATTGTGTGGGTTTACCTTTTTCTTGCTTTTTTAAAACAATTTTCCGAAAAAATATAAAAACTATGAGTAGTGGGTATAAATAAAAGTACCTTCACATGTGTCATTGAGTTACACTTGTATTATCTTTTTGAATCATTGTTCATTCTATGAGGTGTGGGCAGTCTCTATTTTTCCTCATTATATTACGGTCCAGCCCCCCTCAGTCCCGCCTAGGACCTGACTCCTTCTGTTCGCCAACATTAAATTTAGGGCATCATCTTCAGGACAAACAAATAATGCATTGCTGTCTTGATAATAATGTATCACACCTTTTTAACAATTCTTTACATACAAAAAAGGAAGAAGGGGAGAAAAAAGGGGGGATAAAAATGAAAAGGAAGAATTTTAACCACATTTGACAACAATATACTAGGCATGTTTTCAGCATAATGTTTGTGACTTAGGTGCTTGGATTTGCGTGATCAGTGTGGACTGAATTTCATGCAGAAGTGGTGACATTTCTCTAGTTTATACTGAGTGAGGATTGAAATGCGTGTCGCAGTGACAACGTTAAAAAGGAGTTGGTTGAATTGATGCCGATTCATGGTGCTTAGTACAGCTTCGTCATGACATAGTGAATTATTGCAGTGATTCAACTGAGAAAAGACAAGTGAGTATGATACAACCAGTCAGCATATTAAAAGACGACGAACCGGCGCAGTGCCTGATCATGAGCAAGGTGTTCCCAGTGAGTCAGGAGGAACAAAAAACGGCGCGGTGCGAGAGTGAAAGAAATATTCTCCTGGGTAAACCCAGAGGGCAATGGGCAAATTACCTAAGGTGGCAGAGAATCAACAGTTCACTATAGGCGCAAGGGCGCTCAGCATCTGGACTTTGGGGGTTGGTGGCACCAGCGGGATCTAAATGAACAAGAAGCAGAGGTGGAGGTTTCTAAGTTTAAGAAGGGGTGGAGTTGACACGGAAATTGAGTGTAAAACAGAATAAATTAAATTACCAATTCTGTTTGCATAATGGCAGAAAGTCCTGTTGGGTGCTGTGTGCCAGCTGTTGGAGAATGCACGATCGCATTACCTGGAAGGAGAGAGGGGTAAAAATGGGTTTAGGCATGAACCCGCCATGTTAAAGAAGTGGTGTCCAAGGGATCTGGCCATACTACTTACTTCAGTGAGTGTGGGCAGTATCGCCACATCTGCTTCGGAGTTTCAATGGAGACTGCCGGTTTGCCTAGGCAGAGCTGGTTAAGGCACACTATCGGCAGAAAGTGAAGAGGGACTGGTTAAGGCACACTATCGGCAGAAAGCGAAGAGGGACTAAAAGGATGGGAAGGAGGCGGCCATTTTAAGGTGGTGTGGGTTGCCCAGGAAAGGTGCAGAGTAAGTGACTTATATTGTGATTACACGAGCACGTACATGCAGAGTGGCACAGTTTGTGACTTGAATACATGTTACAAGAGACATCTTTATAAAAGGGACATCTTTATAAAAGGGAGGTCCAGTCTTCAAGGCGATTGAGGCCACTGTGGATGCTATTGGTTCTCAGAATCCAATGGAGCTCTTCCTTGTTGAGTAATTGTGAAATGTCTGCCCCTCTTGGGGGTGGTTTGATCACTGTGATAATTGTCCATTTGAGATCATTCTCAGTATGTCCATTGTCCGTGAAGTGCTCCACTAGGGGTGCATTCGCCGTTTTACACCGGATTCTGCTGCGATGCTGTCCGATCCTAAGCTTGATTTTCTGGCTTGTCTGGCCTACGTAGATCATTTTGCAAGGACAGAAAATTGCATACACAACATTTGTTGAATTACAGTTACAAAAATATTTTCTCTCAAATTTGATTGCTCCGTGCTCAAAGGTTTTTCCTTCAACAGTGTAATCGCAACATATGCAGCTACCACATTTCACATGGCCTGTAAGAGTCGGTAACCCCCATGCATCGATGATAGTTGTTTTTTGGGGGGTTTGGGGCAGGGCTGCCCGGACTAGATGATCTTTAATGTTTTTTGCCCTTTTAAAGGCGAACAATGGGCGTTCAAGATTCAGTTGGCCAGCATTTAACACAGGCCAGTGCTTGACTATACTCTTTTTGATGGCATGTGATGCTGGTGAAAATGTGGTGACACAAATTAGGCGTTCCTGCATTTTCTTAGGTTTGGGTTCTAGGAGGGTTTCCCTAGGGCAATACCAGGCGCGTTTGAGGGAATGACGCACTAATTTCCGTGGATAACCTCTGGCTCTAAGCTTATGGCTTAGTGTCTTGGCCTCACTGAAATAGTCTTCCTTAAAATAGCAATTCCGCCTTAAGCGCAGGAACTGGGAGAAAGGGAGTGAATCTTTGAGTGCACGAGGGTGATGGCTGCTGTAGTTCAATAAGGTGTTCCGCTCAGTGGGTTTGCGATGGAGACTCGTGGTCAAGCGGCCTTCTGTGTGTTTTATCACTAAGTCCAAGAAGGGAAGTGATTCTTTACTAGTACTGAGTGTGTAGTTCAGGCCTCCGCTGTTATTATTTAGCCAATGATGGAATTGTGTGAGGCTCTCTAGGGAGTCACTCCACAATAAAAAAAATTTGTCTATGTACCGTTTCCACAAGGTGATTCCTGTGTGGAAAGGGTTAGACGTGTCTAGGATACATGATGTCTCAAGGTGGTCCATATAGAGTATGGCCAGGTTAGGGGCGAAAATCGCTCCCATAGATGTTCCACGCACTTGGCCGTAGAACTGTCCTTCAAAGACAAAAAAGTTTTTAGTTAAGCAAATCTCGAGCAGTTGGAGAATAAACACGGTAGGAACATTGTGTGGGCGTGGACGTGTTTCTAGCACTTTTTCGATGACACGAAGGGACTCATACTGGGGAATATTAGTATACAGCGATTCCACATCCAGCGTACACATGGTGCTGGATGTGGGGTCAAATGGTAGCTCCTCAATGAGATTAATCATGTCCATACTGTCTTTTATGTAACAGATAGTACCCGGGACAAACTGTTTTATGAAGTAATCTATATAGTGTCCGAGGGGTTCCAGAACGGAACCACAGCCCGAGACGATGGGACGGCCGGGTGGGGACTCTGCGTTCTTGTGAATCTTAGGAAGACAATAGATCACTGGTATGCGTGGGGACTTTGTGTTGAGGAATTCATGTTCCTTTTTTGATAGAAAGCCTGTTTCTAAAGCTTCTGAGGTGACTTGAGAAATTAATTTCTGGATCTCATTGGTAGGGTTGCGAGGTAGTTTGCAATAATGTTCAGTGTGATTGAGTTGTCGCAAGATTTCTTTTTTATAGGAGTCTATTTCTTGGTGATTTTAACAGCGCACTTTTGAAATTAATGGTAAGGGGCAGGGCTGGCCTTTCTCAAGACAGAGAAGTGGGTGGGAACAATTGGAGCACACTTTGCCTTCGCGCTAGTTTTGGGCCTCTCGATTGGATGCTGGCAGCTGAGGGAGTGTCGTGGGCTGTGGAAGAGTTTGGCTGCGCAGCTCTGGTTTCGGCATAAAGGGCACGCAGCAGGTGTGCTGTATTCCATGTTTTGTGTGTTTATTGATCGAGACGATGGACACTGGCGCTCGCTGCAGTCACAGCATAGCACTGCAGATTATTGACAGGCTGGGGTGTGTCGTGACAATAGGTAAGTACAATTCTACTTTAAAATGACTGGTGCTGAAAATCAACACATAGAAGTGTCAGGGGTTGTGGGTGCACCCCTTCGTTCGCTGGTTGCTTTAACCAGTCCGTTTTTTCTTCCTCATGTACTTCTGTTTTTGATGCACTCCTTCAAGCGTGTGCTATACAGATGGCAAAGAATAGAACTCCCTTGTTTCGGTTATGAATCCACTGGTATCGTGTGCTGCAAAAAAACAAGAGAGCCTACCATGCAGCAGTGTAACATGTAGCAGGGCCAGGGCTGACTGGAGCTGATGTGCATGACAGTGTAGTGAGTGTGTCTTACTCTGTGCGTGTGTGCAGGCGCAAATGGAATGTTTTACAGGGAAGACGACATCTAGATAATAAGGTCCCTAAAACAAGCGTGCCATAAAGAAGTTCAAATATAGAGCATAGAGACAGGACATGGCATTACAGCCAGAGCTGCCGACTTCCAAACTGGGCTCAACATCTTGTGATTCAGGGCAAAACACTTAATCTCCTCGTGACTCTAAAACATGCATCTGACTCAGGGACATCTTAAGGATTTTGGGGGCCCTCGGCCAAACGTAACTTGGGGCCCCTGTTAGGAACAGCTTTGAAATTATAATCCAATTTAAGCTCTTTCCTGCCCTATTTAGCCAGGTCAATGACATTGCATAGGCACCCTTGTCCAAATTCTAAATATATTACATCTAATATTCAGGGATAGTGACAATATTGTAATACAGGAGCAGCTTCCTAATATCACTGAGAATAATCTTTGTGGCACCCTCCCAGTTCTCATATGTGACGTCCTGTTTTGATTTAAAGAAACTTTTTTATGGGTGTTGCATAAAACATAAACACAACAATTCTCTGCAAAATGTCTGTAATAGACTCTCACACATTACCCTCATTAAAATGAATTATAGGAAAACAGTATTTAAAACAATCTGTTTTAAAATAATTATTCAAGGTCATCAGGGCAAGACTTTCTGCAGATCATAGTTGGCTCTATCAGGGGCCCTCTGAAAGGCTGGGGCACTGGGCCAGAGCCCACTTTGCCCATGCCTTAAAACTTCTCTGATCTGACTTCGTGTAATGTAAATGGCTCTTATAGAAAGCACTTCAATACGTTCAGGACGAGTTTGCACGATATTAAACTGAAAAAATAATAATGAGAACAAGCATTTACAATGCAACAGTCTCGCCTTTGAAAAAGTTAGAGCTATTGGCATTGAAAATGACAACATTTTTATGTATGTATTGGTTTTGAAAACAGATAAATAAATGGCACTGTCATTAGCTTAATCTCTCGCAAATGCCACACACAAACACACAGACCCACACAGAGTCCCACACACTTACATACCTACAGAGCCACACACACACACACAGAGCCACACACACACATACACAGAGCCACATACACAGACACACACACAGCCCCCCCTCCCCCCCCCTCGTCGGGACGCACCCTCCAGGGCCAGCATGGACGGGAAGTCCTTGCAGTTTGAGATGCAGGTGGAGTCGGTGATGCAGATCTTCCACAAGTTGGACCAGAAGGTGGCCGTGGTGATGACCGTGCCGTCGATGCTTGACACCTTCTAGTAGTCGGTGGGCAGCGCATAGCAGACCAGCACCCAGCCCGACAGGGCCAGCAGGAAGACCACGATCTCCCCCGCCATGCTGGCCATGGTCACTTTGGGGGTCACAGGGCACAGGTGTCAGAGTTGAGGGCACGGGTGAGGGCAGAGAGCAGACAACACAAACATACAAACATGTAACATGGTGCTATATAACCACTTGGTCCTATATTATCACTGAGACGTTCTGATGACATCATAAACCATGAGGCCTAAAGCAGAGTGGCTTATAAATGTCACTATAAATCGAAGATGATAATAAAGAACTATCTTAAACATGTTTCCCGTTATGTACTTTTTATATTAAAATGTTTTTTAAAGGTTTTTTCCTCCAACAAGAAAAGGTGTACTGAAAATAGTAGGTGGAAACTAAAGTATGCTATTCAGTTGCCTGCTGCAAAGAAGAGAACAATACCTCATGACTAGGGCTCCCGGTTTTCCGTTTAAACGGATATTTACACATAAATACAGACGGAAAACTATTTTTCCTTTGTCTGTATTTATATGTAGATGCGGTTAAATACTAGTAAATTGTGCGTGCTGCTGTGCTCCAGTCGAGGTGGCTTGCCATGTCCCTCAGCTGCAGATAGGCCCACCCTCGTGTGTGGTTACCTGGGCTGAGTCAGCTTCCCGGGAACAGCCGCACCCGAGTACTTCACAGGTCTTTAAAAGACCTCTAACTTGTTATTGAGACTTTGTTGTTTTGTCACCACTTCTAGAGCCTCTGTATCTCCAATCTAACTATTGCTGGGAGAGTCGCCCCCCCCCCCGAAATGTTTTCCCAGCCCCCCACTAAATTTGGCTCTAGTTACGCCGCTGGCTGCAGGGCTTGTGATTTGCTCCTGCCCTTCCCCTCCCATCACCTTAAATGAGGTGTGAAAGGCAGGCTGGAAATGCACCAAGCAGAGGTCACATTTCCAGGCTATCTTCACAGACTGGTAAATAACAATTAGAGTAGCCCCTCAGAACTGCTGAAGGATCTGCGCCCCCTAGACTGGTAGCGGGAGGGGGAGGGTTTAAAGACACCATGCCTCCTGCTATACTCTCGCACCACTGTAGTCCGAGAGCACTAAGATGAACCCAAACTGCATCTCCCAGAAAGCATTTGGCAACTATTCTTAACATGTAGTTTCTTTATGGGGCAAACCTGGCCCACAGGTATAAGACAGCTTTACAAAAGAACCAGACTATTTCACTTTTTTGTCACAAGGAGATTAAATGATTTGCCCAGAATCACATGATGTTGGGTCAAGGCAGAGATTTAAACATACTTTCCGATGGTCCAATGCCATCATTTTTCGTCTTTAGACCAAATTTCTCCTTCCCTAGGCAAACAGCAGCTTGAAGATTTTTTGTTTTGCATCAACCTAAAATTGCTCCCTTTTCAAGGCTGTTCCGTCGCACTGACAACTATAAAAACCTTTTTGCAATATACAAAAATTGGTACATCGGCATAATGATGGCTTTCTTTCAAGACTAAGGACTATTAAATCCCACCTCGACACTCTCCTTCTTCGCATACGCAGATATCAGACCCACCAGGTACAGCTAAATTGCAAATGCCCTTTACATCAATTGTTTCTCAGCGATTTCCATTGTGACTGCCTTTGTGGGTTTGATATTCTAATAGCGAGACCCGCAACACAAATAATTTTTCTTCGGAATCAGTTTCTCTCAATCTTTGAAACAGTTTGATAGAAAACACAATTTATTTATGTTTTCTCTGGGGCATGTCTGCGTTCAGGTTTTTTTGGGGAAACATTGTTATTTGATCAACACAATTGCCATGATGCATAGAGAATTGGCACACCAGCATAATGGCGCTTTATTATTTGAAATTATCCTTCATACATTCAATAGGCGAGACAGGGTTCCATGAGAATAGACAGAGAGAATGGACTAAACTCCGGGAAGAGGCAGCAGGTTTCGTTACAGTGCGGGAGCTGCCTCGCGCGCCTTTTGGGCACTGTCAGAACCTCGAGTCTGTCAGGAAGACAGACATCTCAAGGACTGAAGCGATGTCTCGTCCACTGTAGCTTTTATGTACTATCCACATGACTGCCACCTGACACTACTGGCTGTCTCACAGTACTACACTGCACTGGGTCTGGCCACACTACCATCTCATAGGCACCCGTACCATTCCAGTAACTGAACTCTCCAGAGGAGCCCCTGGCTGCCTGGTTCCCTCTGAAGTACCGAAATGTCTATAGTGGACCTGGTTACACTGCCTACCTGACTGCCCAGTCCATGCAATAGGTACCCCGACCACTTTGTATTTGTTTTAATTTTATTTTTGTCTCGGATTTGGAGCCCCTTTTAAGTTGGCATCACAGCCTGCACTAACTAAATGGAGGGACCGCTGCTGCTGAGAGCAGCGACCCCTTAGCCTGCTGGTACTCTAGGTCTGTAGCATTGTGGGCATCACAGGCTGTAGTGGTTACAATTAGTAAGTGGCAGCGAGGCCTGGCACAGCACGATAGCCTGATGCCAGCGCTGGCACAGTCCCATTTATTCATGTATGAGCCGCTTTTACGTGCACTTCCTTCCTATCTTGGCACCAACATAAAAGTGGCCCCATTATCGAACCATAAACCTTAACAAGCATTGGCATAGCCAATAGGTCTCGCCTTTGGGACCTTGTAAGTGTTTATCCATGCAACAGTTGATGTTGTTGCACCAAGGATATTGTGCTGCATAACTAAATACTTATAAGTTCCCAAAGGCGAGACCTATTGGCTATGCCAATGCTTGTTATTTGTTTTCTAGTACAATATAGTATATAAAACGGATAAAATTGTCAATTTAAATAAATGTAGAAAAATACTAGCTGTAGCGTCGTCTTTTGCTTGTGGCAAAAATAAATGTGGATAAATACAGAAAAAAAGCCCCCCAAAAAATATGGATAAATACAGACGGAAATGGCAAAAAAATAAATACCATAAAACCGGGAGCCCTACTCATGACATTGGTTGACAGTTTGGTTCTAACCTGAAATGGCCCGGGGTACTACGCTCAGCTTTGGGAAAAGGCTGCCCAAAGCTGGTTTGTAGGAGTCTCCTCTTGCCAGTAGGAGAGTCCAACTTCCCTCAACTTTGCGGGTGAATTGTGCGCTCTGCTGTTTCCCTTTAACTCTCGCTTGCAGGTTTCCTGGGATCGTTATTAGTTGCAGAATGAACACCTATGGTTTGGTTGTACTTTAGTGAAGGTGTGACCTCGTGGAGAAGTTATCGGCGGTAGTATCAGATGGTCAGGGTTCGAATCGATCCCTCCCAGCCTGGCCTGACCATGTACTGCGATCCTTCCTGTGATCCCTGATTTACTTACGTGTTTGTTTGTTAAGGGAAGTAGTCGTACAGGAGTACTTTTTTAGGTGCTCTTACATGCCTTTGTGAATTGGAAAGAAAGGACATAGTCCCCAACTGGTTAAAGTGCAAAGAGGACAGAGTAATTTCTATGTGTAGTAAATTGATATGAACATTCCCCTTGTAGAGTTTTTGAGGCCAGTTCAAAGGCAGGTAAGAGACTACTTAAAGTACTGTAGGAGTACGTTTCCTGTGCTCCCAGAAGCCTTTTTGAATCGGCCACTAAAACGTCCAACTCCCAGTTAGTAAAACTGCAAAGAGCACTTTACTGTTTGTACTAATACAAGGTGAATACTGACATTTTGGATGCTTTGTAGAAATTCACAAAGGCACGTGAGAGTACCTAAACGAGTACTGTGGGTCTCTCATGGGATCTACTGTTCCACAAATCCACCTGGCGTGCCAGCTCCCTATTCGGCCCAAACTGGAAGCACTTAGGAGACCTGGGGCTTCAGTTATTTCTAACACAGGACACTCACAGGACAGCATGGACACCGGCCCGGTGCTAGTAAAACAGTCTAGAATCAGAGCACCACATTCGTACGCCACGCACGCTGTGTGGCAATAGTTCTCCAGTTAAGCAATAACACATACCTTTCCTTTTTTAAGAGCCACATTTCCTTCATTAATGTATTTCCATCCACGGCCCTGGAAATGTTACTCATCTGCGCTCTTATTTGGAACCAATGAAAACGCGCAGGACAAACCCCACTGTGCAGCCTGCTCAGAGCTGCTTAACTGTAGCATCTGCCTGGCAGGTTCGCAAACGGCTTCTCGATTTGCCTATTCAAATACCAAACACCGTTCTGAAGCAGAAACAGATTTGCATACTAGTCAGACAACATATTTTAAGTAATTCTAGCTGCTGGGCTTCTCAAAGTGGAAAAGAGCCCGGCCCTTCTGGGTCTATGTTGGACACAGAACTGTGTCGGGCATTTAATGAAGCGCTTACAGGGCAGGGTGGGGCAGCTCGGCGCCGAAGTTTCCTAGTATTGTGTGCTGCGTTGAACACTCCATGGCACCTTGTGAGCAATCCACAAGGCGTGAGAGTCCGGGGCCCGTTGTAAGGATGGGAGTACAGATCCCCTGTTGTATTAACCAAAGGCTAAGATGAGAATGCAACCTTGGTGTGTGATGAGCACTGGCGAAGCACAAATTTTTGGGCCAAAGTATTTAATGTGTGGTGACATAGGTAGCACCACCGCTCCTCAGACCCGCCTGCCCCCCTTTACCTTCTGGGGGGCACCTACTATATGTGCATTACTGGTTTATGCAAAGCCTCGATACATACTTGCAAGGCCGCAGCACACCTGCCTTCCTTCAACAAGGCTCTATGTTCCAAATGGGAAAGATAAGAGCGGCAGCGCGTCCTCTCCGGTGCACTGGGGCGCTCTACTCACAATCACGACACGCTACGGCGCACAGCAACAACAAACGGTCATAGATGGCATCTGAAAAGGTGGCATGGCCTATAGGAGCGAAGCTCTGTTCTTTGCGAGGAGGCCCTGCAACGCGGGGTCTCATTTCTTAATCTTTACAAGACATCTCTGCTCTAAATGCAAATTCAAACTGCTGATAAAACGCAGGGCTTGTTTACATCTCTGCTCTGAATGCAAATTCAAACTGCCGATAAAATGCAGGGCTTGTTTGTTATGACAACTGTAACCTTCCCTACGAGCAATTAGCACCGGCGTTCACTGGAGAGCGCCAACAATGGCAGGTGGGGACTGACCGGCCACGCTCCCTTCGCCTGCCCCCGAACAGGGAAATCAAGAGCCGACAAGCCAGTCGCTCTGTCCTCCACGTTGCATGGATGTCCCGCCGAGCACAGCACGCCAGGGGGCCTCGGCGCACCTGACCAGACTCGACGGACCCAGCCACTGTAGGCACGGACAGCAGGCCTCGGCAACACCTTCCTAAGTGTAATCTACATTACCGACCTTGCAAACATGGGGGGCTGAGCAGCGCGCCAGGCATGGGACCCCTGCTAGAACCAGCAGGTCACAAACTCATCGCGGGAGTGGATGCCCAACTGCTGGCAGCTTTGACACTATAACTCGCGGAGCCCCTGAAACGCACACACGTGCATGTAAACGTATACCGACACGGAAATGCACAAACGCGGAGCTGAATTATGCGCACAACAACTAAACAGTTCTCCCTGGCACGCCCATTTCATGACACAGAACCTATGCCCAGTGCATGCCGACTCTAGCCTGCTGCCCGGGGCTTCCCTCGCAAGACCCCAAACTGATACCAGTACCCAGAGGCACAACCAGTGGTAAACTCTACTGGGAGCACAGCCGTATCCATTGATGGAAAATGTGCTGCTAAGCCAAGTGGCCAAGAACGGGTTAATTTACCTATGCAACTTAATTAAACATGCCTATGCAAACTAAACTGGAGAGGTCTGTGTTGTGGTGGTTTTCTAGGCACGTGGGCAAAGACACGGACAGCGGGAGGGAGGATGGATGCACTCACCTGGACTTCTTCCGGCGGCGGTCGGCCTGGGGGAATAATAAAAAAAAAACTTTGAAGAAAAAAAAAATAAACAACCACCCACCGCCGCAATGACGTTCACAAAGGGTCGGAGAGCGAAAAAATTGCCGGAACGCCCACGGATCTGCTCCGTGAATTACGGACAGATCTCTCTTCCCATGGCTCGCCTCCATTTATGGAGCTAGCCAATGGAACAGAGAGGCGGGACAAAGCCCCGTACTGAAAAACATAAGATTTCGCCTGCGCGAACACCGCTGCGCAGTGCTACGCCAGGAGAAACCTAAAAATGCATTCCTCCTTTTTCAAACTAGGTTATTCTTACCTCGTATATATAAAGTACATGAATTGAGTGAAACAATGAGTCAGGTGCGCTAAACACAAGCACATATGTGTCTGTTTTTTTGTGCGTCAATCGTTTATAGATTGAATCAGCCAGTCACCCTCTGGGGCCTCTTCAAATTTGGCCTTAAAGCAGCTGTCATGTCTACATTGTTCTATGTCAGCACAACGTGAATGCCCAAACTAATACATGATAAGTATCTCCAAAGAACAAAATGCTTTTTATTGGAGCTGGTATTCGGTGCTTATGATTTAATAGGTGCACTGATTACTTTTTTATAACTATACCAGCTGTCTTCGTGCCCCCCACCATTAACAAACTGCACCTAGTAGCATCAATGCCTCATGTTCTGATTTCTTGATAGCAGAGCCATCGTAGTCATGTAAATAAACCGTCCATGGCACTAGTCACATCATCTGGATAAAATTCTTATAGCAACATGTAGAAATTCACCTGGGTCAGAACTGTGTTGAAAACACAGCCAGAGGGGAATTTTAATTATGTAATTTAAAACCCACCCACAAATTTACATTCTACAAGACTACATGTAATTCCAAAGGAGCTTTGATGGTAGTATTTGGTGGTGGTGTCCTAAAGGAGGAAACAATGTTCTACCCAAGCCATCTTCAAATGTCTTGCAAACAGATCAGTTCCCATCTACTAGTCTACCACCAAGTCCTTTACATGGAAAAATGACCTGGGACGAACTGAATCATTTGCCACCCATTGACAGCCTGAGACTTGGAATATATATAGTGCAAGAACAAAAGGGGCTGTTTTTAGTGGTGTTTTTTTTTAAATTTCAAGACTACATATTTACAATTGCTTCATAAACTTTTTTTCTTTGTCAAATTTGCTTTAAAATGTACTATTTGCACTCTTTAAAATAATTTCTTGGGGGGGAGAATACCCTCAGCCCCACCTTTCGTCCATTGAGCTCTCTCCCTTTGCTTGCGACATAACACTCAACCCCAACTTTTATGCCCAACCAGTCTCAAAACTCACCAGGCGCCACTGACCCGATGCCCGGATTCCCTTCCTGAGACCGGAGGCAGACGTAGTGCTCCCTCAGAAATTGTCCACAGTACTTCCCAAGGGGGTCCCTAGAGACCCACTTAACATTCAAACAGTGTCCACTACTAGCTGGGCATGGGAGAAGCTGCGTAGCCTGCTGGGGCTGGATCTTCTCTATTCCCCGGTGTTGCCGCTTCCAAACCTTTCATGACTCCCCATCACTGGGGAAACACTAGTGCAACGCACGCTGGCTAAATTCGATATCCAAAGGATCGGCGAATTATTCCACGAGAATCATGTAGTTGTGATGTCAGAGGACGCTAGGTTTCAGGACAGCTCTTTTATGGACGCCTTTATATTGAGACGCATGCACTCCACTTTGAGTGCCGCTCTACCTACTTATCCAGTGGCACCTGAACCTACAGCCCCTCTAAAACTGATCATAGAGAGAGAGACGGGCGCTCATTTAATTTCTAAAATGTACAGGGCATGCCTCAAAATACGTCCAATTACTGACGTTAAAATCCGCATGGCATGTCAGCGTGACCTTGGCCGGCCTATATCGGATCAACAACGGGAGCAGTGCTGCATGGTCACAAAGGAAATATCTCTCAATAGCAGACACAAACTCATTCATTTTAAATTTCTATGCAGAATGTACCACACGCCTGCCTGGTCTCACAAAATAGATCCTTCTAGACCACACCACTGTTTGAAGTGTTTCGCCCCCCCAAGCGGACTTGTCCATTTAGCGTGGACGTGTCCAAAACTACAGCTGTATTGGGAACAGGTACATGCTACATTAGGTGAAATTTCCTCCCTGTTGCTTATCCCCACTCCAGAGATCGCACTCATGGGTTTCCTGACCAACTTTCCTAAAAAGATAAGAAGGTTTGCAGCTCTTGGGTTTTTGCTATCTAAGTGGGAAATAGAGCTAGTATGGGGCAGGAGAACAGCTCCGACATTGATGGCCTGGCTGCGCAGCTTAGCTTATTGTAACATAAATAGCGAAATCCAAGCTTCACTTATGCCAAGCTCCTCACTCCCTAAAGACATATGGGGCCCATATAGGGCATATATCGCCGAGAGATGCAGAGACACTGACACACAGGTTGAAAGCGGCATTGTGCCGGAAGGGGTCGGCTGAAATGATATGATAGGGGCATGCGATTCTGGTTTGTTGATGTATTCTAAAATTGCACTTTTGTATTACCCTTGTTGCATTATATACAATATATTACAGATGCATTCAATGCCACGATATACAAAGTTAGATCACGGTAATGCAGTGCTGATTGAATGTACTAGAAATATGAAGCCTGTCTTGTTCCTTTGCCCTTTGGACAGTTGTTTTGTTCTACTGTTGCCAAATGCTATGATACAGATGTTGTAAAATATATTTACATGGGACACTAAGCCTGACAATGTACCACTTCATCATTGTTTCCTGATTAATGTGTATGAAAACTGAAAATAAAGATTAAAAAAAAAAATACTGTGGCAGCAGAGACACCTTTTGATATCGGGGAACGTTTAGCTACCTCACAGGAGATAAACGACTTCAGAGATGAGCATAGCAATGAGCTAAAGAAACATTCTGTCACTGGTAAAGTGACAGCAGCACCGAGAACTGTTGGTTGGATTCCAAAGATCGGGGATCTAGTGTAGGAGAAAATACTGTAAAAAAAGGAGTTTGGGGTATCACCTGTGCCTGTCCTGGCTGTTGAAGGTACCAGAACTGTACTTTTACCATCTCTTGCCAGCAGCAAAAACAAGAGAATTGTTTTGATTGAGCTCATCAAACCAAGCTATGTGACCAGTTCTACATAGTAGGCAGTTAAATGAAAAGCGCACTTATACCCCAACCGGGGGTTCCTGGCGCTGTATGCATACCGCTGTTGAACCCTTCCTGGCTTTTCCCTGTGAAATGTCCACTCCTTGGCACCCCCAAGGTGAAGCCAGGCATCCCAGAGCTGTTGGGGCCGTTGTGAAGATTACCCGCCTCCTCTCACTATCGTGCATGAAATCTCTTTGCAAGCTTTAAGTAACAGTGAAGTTCTCCTTCCCGGCTAAGGACAGCTAATACTGAAGTTTCACTGCTTCCAGTTACAGCTGCAAACACCATACAATCATCAGGTGTAACTACACAGATTTCAACACAAAAGGCAAACACCAGTGGAGTTAACTACTAGTTCTGCACAGCTCCACGAGCTTCCTACATTTGCACAAACTTCCTCAGGCTACTTTCTCGACATCAATAACTTTTCTTCGGCTGTTGTCTGACCCACCTCCACAGTGTGAACCACGTGCATTTTTACTTTGGCTTAAAAAGACATACTTTATCCCACCCTGGGTATACATTTGGATTACAATGTTGTTGTTTTTCCTTATCCCCTTCCTTTGTGTTGGTTTTGTGACTGTCTTTTTCTGCTTCTGAATGGACACTATCTCCAAGAACGTTCTGCTGTTGAACGGGTAAACAAGGTTTTGAACAATCATTCTTCATCACACAAAGTGTGAAGAGACCTGTCCTGCATGAACATTTCAGCTCTTCCGGTTCCTTATAGAATTGTGTGGTATAATGAATCCTTATGCTATATTTGGACGGACAGAAACTTTGCAAGTCTCTTATGTATTTCACTGAATGATATCATCACAACTGGCAGCATCTCTGATGATTGTGATATTCGTTAAGTATGGCAAATACTTGATGATTTAGAACATCATACTGTATTTGAAAGTGAAGATATGTATACTGGTACATCTGATTATGATTAAATGTTTTTTTTCACTATTATTATTATTTCCATAAAGCAAGTATTCCACGTGCAGTATTTAATTACACACAATGGTAACACTGCCCTACACCACCAGTGGGTAGTTCAAAGATATTTGCACAGAAATATGCATATTTTTCTGGTCATCCTGTAGATCCAGAGTCCTATTATTATAAGCTTCTCCCGTCCCTGGCAAAGAAAAATATGCTAAATGACACCATAATGATTTATTCTGCCCTTTTCATTTCACAGTTGTCGATACAACAGTATAACTTTTAGCAAGATAACATTGACTTGAAATCCATCTTGGGAAATAAAGATTGGCAGGTTCACTAAAATTAGGCTTTGTTTAGCGCATGCCTTGTACCACAACAAATGATGTTCCTGAACAAAACAGTTCAGAAAACGTCCTGTCTCGGTCTGGCCAAGATAAAGGATATGAATACACCAAATATTATCACAGTTGCACGTTTCGAGAATTGGGAACATTTCAACAAACTACACAGAGAAACATTGAACAACATGTTTAGGAATGGTACATACAATTCTTCCTGTTCCAGTCCAGAGGGATAGCTAGAGTGGCCATTAGATACTAATGGGTGCCATGCACGTATTCTTAACAACACAAAAGGGCTTAG
The DNA here is from genome assembly GCF_964263255.1 of Lissotriton vulgaris. NCBI lineage: Eukaryota > Metazoa > Chordata > Amphibia > Caudata > Salamandridae > Lissotriton > Lissotriton vulgaris. Next base: position 1,285,395,027 of record NC_141685.1, read on the forward strand.
GATCAACAAGCCAGGCCCATGTTACGCGTTGATGCAAAACTCAGGAGTGGTAACAACATACAGCATTGGAAAGTTATGTCTAGATTAGCTATAACATTCAATGTTAGAACAGGTGAAACAAGACTTGCCTCTCCTTTCTGATGACAGGGTCCAACAGGATTTCTTGTTATGTCCTAAAAAAAAAGTCAAAAGCACTTTGTGTATGTAATATACAATGAAGTATGGAAGGTTTTGCAACAGGAAACTGCTGAGCGAATACATGAAATTGACAGGGCAAATTTAGGGAATGCTCTAGTGGTAGTAGACAATGGTATGACTACATTATCCACTAGGATATATATACTCTGAGTAACATTGTCGCATCTGCTATCGACATCATACAGAGTGGCATATCCCTTTTGCTACATGGGGGCAGACACAGCTTAGGTCGATTTTGTTATTGAGCTGAAATTTGCAGGCTTTACGCAATGGTTGCCTTCAATGGAGGGACGCCACAAATGTGTTTTTACCATATAATTTGAAAAAAGAAAAAAAACCAGGGCCAGGAAAAATGCGACATACACAATGTTACACATAGAAAAACTGGAAAAATTACCGTTCATTGTAGCAGAGACACCATCAGCCGAATAAATAAAATAATACGTGGCAGTGGCCGTGCCTCCATAAAAGCGGAGGAGCATCTCCACTCTGCTGGAAGGGAGTAAACAAGGAAAATAACATGGTAATAAAACAGATTTATTACCATTATATTTTTCATGCTGGCAGCAGCAAAGTCTGAGGGTGGGGCGGCAGCAGCAAGGAGGAATAGTGTGCACTTCAATTTAAAGTGTGCATGTCACTTTGGCTGGCTGTCTTGCCAGCCTGACATGTATACTTCAAACACTCCAACCCGAGCAGTCTTAGTCAGCTGGTTGGAGAGAATGCACAGGCCCCTAGTGCTTCAAGGAGAGTCGAACAAGTGTGTTCCAGCCAATTCTGGTGCTTCTCTCATACTGCCTGAGCAGCGTGACAGCAGCTCCAGGATTGGTAATGAGGAGTTGGACAGGACTATGGGAGTTTGTTGCATGGACTGGAGAAGCCACCAACTAGAAGTGGGGCAATGGGTAAGTAAATCTTTATTTTTATTGAATTTAACTCACTGAAAGCAACTGCGAGAAACTCGCAGTGCCTTCAGTCTCAACTCCTGAGCTCTCATTATTGGCCCATTATAAACACTGTTTAAAATGGACCATGATTGAAAGCTTTGACTTTGAGCTTCAGGTCACTGCTGGTTTTATTTAGTGCCTGTCAGTGGGTTACATATTCGCCAATTACCCACCTGTTTTGTTTTCCGCTGGCTACCACTGACACATGGGTTTATTTCTCGGCCAATTTCAACTTTTCACTTTAAATACTGCTTAAAATACTATCAAGTAGGCAGATATGAAGCGCTAGGGGACGGATTTGTACATGAGGCATGAGTCTTACCTTTCTCTTACAGATGTAGGAATGGTGCAACTAGGGTTTTTCTTAGTGGTATAGACTATGAGAACACTTTAGACCATTCTCTAGTTTGCAGGAAATTTATACTTCATGGGACATGTAATCTGTCCAAGGCAAATTTTTCCTGTTATCTGAAAGGTTCCCCAGTTGCTGTAATTCATTCGGCATTCAGATTGCTTTGAAAGGAGAGCTATTTGATGTTGAATGACCAAGGTTTCTGTGGGATGAAACTGGGAATACCATATCTGGTGAAGGTTTCTAGGGTCGTGACTTGTTGTACACAAGTGCTTTTTCCACCTGCCCATACAGTTAGGGAGATGGCAGCTTCGCCTACAATTTCTGCTTCAAGGAACATTTAAATAGTTTGTCAGTTTTGAGCAGTAAAGATTTTTTTATTTGGCAGAGTTTTTTATTCACAAAATTGCTATTCATACAGTCTTTAATGCACTTTTTATATTTGTTTTAAATATGTTTGGCTTTGTTTAAGCTTTTAATATTAAAGGAGATTTTGACCTTATATTTTAGCTCATGTTTTAAGAAGCTTTCAGTTGTCTTACTTCCATGGAGTGGGTATTATATGGTTACACAGGCTTTGGGCGAGGAACACTGCCATTTTACTTTACTTGTTCATGTTTAAAGTTGACATCTTTCTTAAATGTTCACTCTTGACACACATTTGCATGCGTGCACATTTAGGATAATATTCTCTGAAATAGATTTGCCTACATTTACATTTCTTCATAAGCATATTATCAGGGCCTTGAACATTCTGTACCATGCTTACTTCACTGCACAAAATGTTGACGTCCGCTCGGCACAGGGTAGAATTAATAATGACGGTGTGTTGCTTGTTCGTGGAGGTGGGGGTTGAACTATACGCCCCGGCAGCACTCGGGGCTCCAGCCAGCAACGTCACCACAGCTGTTGTGCACCTGGAGGCGCATACTTAACAAGGCTTGGGCTACCACTGCGCGGGACCCCGTGTTGCTTGTTTGTGGAGGTGGGGGCTGACTATACGACCCAGGAACACTCACAGCGGCAGCCGGCAACATCACCACAGCTGTTCTGTGCCCAGAGGCGCATACTTAACCGGTCTTTGGCTCCCGCTGCGTGGGACGCTGTGTTGCTTGTTCCTGGCGGTGTGGGCTGAACTTTACGCCCGGCAGCGCTCACGGCTCCAGCCGCCAACGTCGCCACGGCTGTTCTGTGCCCAGAGGCATAGTCTTAACCAGGCTTGGGCTCACGCTGCGCAGGACTCAATATTGCTTGTTCGTAGAGGTGGGGGCTGGACTATATGCCCAAGCAGCACCCGCGGCTCCAGCCACCAATGTCGCCACAGCTGTTCTGCACCTGGAGGCGCATACTTAACCGGGCTTGGGCCCCCAAGAGCTGGCCCGTCTGCACCCATAAGAGGCTGGGCTAGACCATCCCTATTGGCCCATGGAGTTGTAACCCAAGACAGGATCCAGTGAGTCTGGAGCATGCTGGGACCACCATTGTGCTGTACTCCCTTCCAGGCAAGCTTCTTGCCCAACAGCCCCTTAGACCCTATCACTACTACTGAACCAGGTAGGAGGAGGTCTGTTGCAGACCTGGGGCACAATAATAGGGGGGCCCATTCTGTTAAGACGCTGGTGACCCTGCTGGTGTCATTTGTGGTGCTGAGCGCTGAGTAATTCTACACGATTCTTGGTGATTGTATTCTAGCAGTCATTTCACACTCTCCGCTCCTGGAGGCAACAGGGGGGCAGATTACAAGTCCCACCCTGCAATGTGGCTATTTTTGTGACTGGAGGCGCTATCCAACTGGGGCTGGGCGCCAACAGTAAGAATGAGTATACGAACCTGTAATGTAAAAAAAAAAAGTGCCCCCCACCACTGACTTCATCATTGCCCCCAACTTCCAGTGATAAGATGCTGCAGAGGGCTATAGGTGCGATGGCCACCAAAATCAAACTAACAGAAAGGCAGCTGTCTCTAACCCCTGACCTACATCTTTCCCCAATGGGTTTTGTCTCCCCCTGTACCTCCCTCCCCCTGGTGTCCAATTCTCCCATGGCCCAGCACATGGGCCACGCAACGACGTGCAAAGCTTCCAGTGTTCACCCGTGCAAAGGGGATGATATCGCAGGCCCTGCCAAAGTGGGAAAACTAAGCAATCAGTCGGGACAGGGGCCAAACGGAAGAAGCGTGACAATGGGACACCAGACTTTGGAGACCCCCATGGAGGCCATGGACAGGGTATTGGCAGAATGTACAGGAGCAGCCCCGGACTATCCAGTATGGGCGACAAACTTAGTGGTGGACCTTTAGGTCCAGTTCAGCTCTATTGTAAAGGACGAGCTCAGCTCCCTGGTAGTACGGGTTGATAAATCTGGCTGAGCTGCTCGAGGCAAGGGCAGGCAGTCCATCAACAATTTTAAGGGGGGGACTGGATGCTAGCTGTCTGGAAGATATGGTATCCGCCTCTTCTAGGGTAAGACCGGAGCCCCCACTCATTCAAAATTCCATTCACACCATCAATACCAATCAGGCCAACCATGAGGTAATGTACAGAGAAAGGGCACACCCAAAAATGCCAATCAAGCAGGATTGTTCGTATCGACAGGGGCTCATTCGCCGGGAGGGAATGGTGCTGTATACAGCATAGTTGTCAGGGAAGTGATGTCAGTCCTGCCCTGCATTAATTTACCTCCCGCTTCAGCCCGCATGTCAATATTTTAGCAGGCATACCTGAGCTTAAAAGGGGCAAAGGGAAACTCACCTTGAATTAAGGAATAAGTGTGTGTTCTGGCTGGCCAGGCAGAGGCAATTTTCCTGCAAAGAAGCAGGCGAGATTCTCCTGATTTACAGGGTTAGCTGGGTGGTTATTTGACTGAAAGATGTGAAAAGGGACTGTATAGTGATACATTTATAAAATCCAATGTCTGTTCAAAGCCTTTTAGGCACGAACCATTATAGGCAGGAAGTAGGTATTAGGCCTCTACCATTGGGGTATTTCTGCTCCCTAAGTCATGATCCAATAACCAGAGAGCACACAAGCCTGTGGCAGGGAGTGTGGAACCAGAATGGCCAATTAACCTACTTGTGGCAGGAACCCCACAGACTTTTGCTATTCTGTATACCGACAGCAAATAGATTTGTGGTCCTGGAGGCAGTAGATTGACACAAATTCTTATGTTGTCAGGTAGAGAAATCCTATCGACAGGGGGACCCCCAGGAGCGGGTCATCCCAAGTTGGGAGTTCCTTTATTCTAGCGCCATATCCAGGCAATATGTAATGCAGGGAGACATTGACCGGGGACAGACGCCCAAGGTCATAATAAAGACCCATCTGACGAGATCATCTTATGGAGAAGTTCAGGCCATCGATCCACCCACCATAGTGGTCTCATATTCCCAATCATCCATAGACAGCAAAAAGGACGTTAACATCAGATCTATGGTGAAGAGGGTATGTGTTTCCTAGAAGGAAGCTAGTCCACTGGAGACTGATGCCCAGCCCTTAAACGTAGGCAGACACCCAAACTCATCCATGGTTACTATCATGGAATGTTGCGGGACTTAGCTCCAAACTTGACGATCCTGACCGGGGATATTTGTAGACCAATATGATGTTTGTATGTTCCAGGAAATTTGGGCTAGGGAGGACCCACATCGGCTGGGCTTTACATCATTCAGAGTAGATGCCACTACTAGGGGAAAGGGTAGGCCTTGGGTGGGCTCTGCACTTGGGTTGGCTAGCACTTGGGTTGTATAGCCAAGCAGACAGAGTCCTCTTCCAGTGACATCCTCTGTACTCTTCTTACCTTTCCATCAAGGTTCAGTATTGCTCTGGTCAATGTTTATTCCCTGCCGGTTAGCAACAGTCAATAGCCAACCCTTGATCAGTTGACTACTTTTATTTCCACCATCCCTAATAATTTTATATTGATTATAGGTGGAGATTTTAATTTTCGGATTGAGCCCCTGGATGACCTGACTGGAGGAATCACTAGGGAAGAGGATGACATTGGGTAATCCCGAACCAAACATCCTGCCAATCAGGGCCTGGACTCCGATGGTGCTTCAGATCAAATCCATCACTCTGAGGTATTCCCTAAGGGCATGCAATGGTCGCACCAAATCTGACCCACCCGGGAACTACACTTTTAATAGAATAGGACATTCCTCCATTCCAGACTACATCTTGGTAGATATGAGGTTCTGGCACAGGGGGCGGATTTTGAGATCGTGCCACGCCACAACAGCAATCACAATGCCCTGATCCTAGAGGCAGCAATGTCAACTTCTGAGATCGCACTCAGCCCAAACTCCACACCTGATGATAGACTAACACTTACCAACTGCAGGAGGAGAGTTCAGTGGACGGATATACATAAATCTTCAGATAAGCTGTCCACTCTATATGAATCCATTATCCCTTTCCTAATGGCAGCGGAACACTCTATTTCTAATGTTGGCACATTCATCTCCCTCATGCAAGTTGCTGAGATCAACAAAGTACTGACATCCACACTGGCCGACACCTTCTTCCCAATTAGTAGAACAAGAAAGCACGAAAAGGCCCTACACTCTTGGTTCAGCGATAGATGCCGAAAGGCCAAATTAGATCTCATTAACCCTATCAAAGTCAAGGATAGGCCTCTAATCAAAGAAAAGTGGGCGATATATAAAAACCCCATTGCTGATGGCAAGAAACCATGGGAGTTGGACAAATGGGACTGCCTGAGAAGGGCCTTAGCCAACCAAGACATTAAGTCTTTTTGGAACGTAGTAAATATGGGATGTTGTTAAGGGAAACGGCCCATTTAACCCAATTTTGCGGCAGATGCATGGAAGACACATTTTGAGGCTATTTATTCAAGGTTGGAAGATGAGAGCTGTATTTTAGTCATTGAGTCCCCTCCTCCACAGAAATCCTGCACTGAGGCCCCGAGATAACGCTAAAAGACATTACTAGTGCCATAGGCAAAGTAGGCCTGTCCAAAGCCCCAGGGCTAGATAAGATCCCAGTGGACCTCTTTCGTAGCAAACCCATCATCTGAGCCCCTTATTTGTGGACCCTGTATAATGCTATTTTACAGGAAATGGCGATTCATGCAACTTGGGCTGCTGCGGAAATCTTGCCAATTTATAAAAAGCATTTGTAATGCAATAGGTCTCGCATTCACGCAAGTTTGAGCTATTGCCATTGTAAATGACAATGCCTTTTATTTATGTTTTGGGGTTTAAAACTTAAATAAAAGGCATTATCATTTACAATACTAATAGCTTAAACTCTCGCAAATGCGAGACCTATTGCATGGCAATGAAGGGCCTTCTCGACCACTTGTTAGATTATAAATATCAGAGGAAGAGACCGGCCTGCGACGTCTTCAAAGTTGTGATAAATAGTGCAGTGAAGAAGATGAGTAAGAGTTGTAAATTACACAGACACAAAGTGTGAAGTGAAAGTTACATATGAGCCGAGCTACAAACACTAACAAAGTGCTCCAACACCTTTCACACTGTGATTACACTGTCGCGGCTCAGGAAGAAGAGCAGAAGGGGGGGCTATTTCCTGCCCTCTCCTTGATTTGAGTGTGCAGTGTGGCATTGGGTAACGTCATTGCTATCTTTGGCCTAATGAACACTCCCGCTGTAGTAGGGCCCTGGCTTCACCTCCTGGTGCAGGGCGGTTTGTGCTTAATGGTACACATGGAGGGAGGGATGGTCTTGGCTGCAGCTCTGGTCTCGTACAGTGCTCCTGCTATTACTGGAGAGCGAGAGGTGCTGAGTTTGTGGGCATGGTATTGGTGGTGGTGATGGTGATGGTAATGATGGGGGTGATATTGGTGGGGGTGGTATTGGTGGTGGTGGTACTGGTGGTGGTGGTGGTTCTGGTGGTGGTGGTACTGGTACGGATACTGGTGGTACTAGTGGTAGTATTGGTGGTGGTACTGGTGGTATTGGTGGTGGTACTGGTGGTATTGGTGGTTGTACTGGTACTGTTGGCATTGGTGGTACTGTACTGGTCGTGGTACTGGTACTGGTACTGGTGGTATTGTTGGTGGTTGTATTGGTGGTGGTACTGGTGGTGCTGGTGGTACTGGTAGTACAGGTACTGGTATTGGTACTGGTGGTACTGGTAGTACTGGTGGTGGTGGCGGTACGGGTGGTGGAGGTGGCGGTACGGGTGGTGGTGGTACTGGTGGTGGTGGTACTGGTGGTGGTACTGGCTGTGGTGGTGGTGGTTCTGGTACTGGTGGTGGTACTGGTGGTGTTACTGGTGGTGGTTCTGGTGGTGGTGGTACTGGTGGTGGTGGTACTGGTGGTGGTGGTACTGGTGGTACTGGTGGTGGTGGTGGTTTTGTGGTGGTGGTGGTGGTGGTGGTGGGACTGGTGGGGTTGGTGGGACTAGTGATGGTGGGACTGGGGGTGGTGGTACTGGTAGTGGTGGTGTTTGTGGTGGTGCTGGTAGTGGTAGTGGTGGTGGTACTGGTAGTGGTGGTGGTACTGGTGGTATTGGTGGTGATGGTGGTAGTGGTACTGGTAGTGGTGATGGTGGTATTGGTAGTAGTGGTGGTACTGGTGGTGGTGGTACTGGTGGTAATGGTGGTACTGGTGGTAGTGGTTGTACTGGTGGTGGTGGTGGTGGTACTGGTGGTAGTGGTGGTACGGGTGGTGGTGATACTGATAGTGGTGGAGGTACTGGTGATGGTGGTCATGGTAGTGGTGGAGGTATTGGTGTTGTTATTCTTAATAAAACTGGCTTTTGAAAACAACCTGTCAGGTGGCTTTAGTACACAAGACACATAACACAGATGTGCTGTTGGCAGCTTCAGCCCATTAGCTCATGATAATGTGCTACCTGGAATTCACATGACTTAATTAGCTAATCCTTTCTAATTCCATTTTACTTGGTGGGGAGGAGGGGGTTGAAAAAGAAACGAGATAATGCTGGGTTAAAGTGGTTGACAGTAGGCACCCGTGCTGCTTAAAAAAACACAAGCATTTGAAATACAATAGGTCTGGCATTTATGCAAGTTTAAGCTATTGGAATTGTAAATGACAATGCCTTATACTTATGTTTTAGAAAACGAAAACAAAAATAAAAGGCATTGTTATTTGCAAAGTCAATAGCTCAAACTTGAGTAAATGTGAGAACTATTGCATTGCAAATGCTTGTTTGATTAGTGAGTAGAAATGGTCGCTTACGGGCCGCATGGCAAATTAATTAAATAAACAAGCGTGGCTGCTAAAGAGAAAGCGGACCGTGCTGTAAATAAAAAAAACATAGTGCCTACCAACTTATGAAGGAGACCGTGTAACGCCACAAGTAAAAGATCCAGTCCTTATGGGAGGTAACAAATCGCGACAGTGCTGTTACAAGGAGGGACTAACAAGCCTCATTATCAATCGGAAGCCAGCATTTACCAAGGACAATTACACCAGCCAACCAGAAATATGGGCGGAGAGAAGGCGAGGCTTCCACAGCATCCTCGACTACTGCATGCCTCGCAGAGCGAGCAATGCATACGTGCTGCCGCTAGGCTCGACCTAAAAAGGATTCACCACTTCTTCCTATAAATGATAGACCTATAATTCTTATTGATGTCAGCCAAAAAATCTTTGCTCGTGGATTGCTGGGCTGTCTCGAGACCGGGATGGAAGAGTACAAAGTCCTGAGCCCATTTCAAGCTGGCTTTAGAGAAAAGACGTCTACAATAGACCAAATCTTCAGGCCCTAACTCCTGAATTGGAAGACGGTGTATATAAACGTAATCTTTGTGGATTTAAAATATGCATTTGATTTGATGCCAAGAGATAAATTGTGGGCAATTTTGAGTGATTTGGGGGCCCCAGCCTATGTATGTCACCTACTAAAGCGACTCCATGAAGGCAATTATGCTCAAATCAGGTTTGGCAAATACAGAGAACTCACCACCCTTATACCCATTGGTAGAGGAGTCTGACAAGGTTGAGTCCACGCCCCTACTATTTTCTGGCTATTTATAAATGCACTGGTAGACACATTGATTGAGGGGAAGGACATTGATGCACCCAAGATAGCAAACCGCAAAGTACCAGCAATGATGTTTGCCAATGATACTCTTTTGCTCTCTAAATCACCTATGGCCTACAGGTTCCTCAACAACTTCAATGACTTCTGTAAATGAAGGGGGCTTAAGATCAACACCCAGAAGGCCAAATATATGGTCTTCAATCCAGTTAGAAGTACTCGACCAAAGTTGTGCTCACAAGGCACTCCTCTGGAGAAGGTGTCCGTATTTGAGTATCTCGGGGTCACCCTAACAGAAAAAATGAACTGGGGAGCTCAAATTAAAAAAAAACTAGCTTGAAGTTAGCTCAGACCACGGGGGTTTGTCCAAGTTTTTCAGTAACTCCATTCACAAACCTGTTGGTTCATTAGTCAAAATGTACAAAGTGCAAGCCAGGGATTGCTGCCATGTATGGGCCTGAAATCTGGGGGCACTGTTCTTCCTGCACCATAACTAAGATCAAGAACACCTTTTTTAGGCAGCTATTTGGTCTTTCCCCTCAGCTCCTCCCTCACACTGCTTTGCCTGGACCTTGGGGTAAGGCCAATTGCAGATGAAATTGCTTTCAGACTCCTCGCATTCTGGGGTCGCCTGTGGGCCACCCTGGAATTGGTTGAATATACGGTAGAGCTGAGGGAGGTTTTGAGCCTCCATGGTGCGGGCAAACTACTATGGTTAGCTCATATCAGGGACACACTTTTGGCTATGGGTAGACCGAACCTATGGTATAATGCTGAGGAAGCCTTCCCCACAATATACAGGAAGGAACTGGCATGGAGGTATAGGTAGAACAAATTTGCACACTTGCAGGGAAGCTCTATAACTGGCTCTCACCTTAGCATTCCTGTGAAATGAAGATCAGTATAGCTTAGAGTCTGTATTGGACGACATTCATTCCGCTTAACTAGGAAGCTATACTTACAATTTAGGTATAGGGTCCTCCCTCTGCGTGCCTTTACAAATGGGTTGATTCACCCCTATGGGCTGTCCGGCTTGTAGCAATGTAGAGGAGTCAGAACTCCTTGTATTCTTCTTTGGTCTGGGCTAGGAAGGCTAGGCATCGATGGTTAGTCCAGTTATGCAGAAACCTGAGAATCCAGCACTGCGCAGAGGCCTTTGGACTATTGAAATATAACACCCATCTGTATTTGCGGTATCGCTCTTTTTATTTTCTTAGTTTGGTGTACGCAGAATCCTTTTGAATACCAGCTCTCAGGTTTACGCTGACAATTCTACAATGTTTTAACTGAAGTTTATGGTTTTATGTGCGTTTTTAGTGGTTGCAATATGACATATTTGGTTTTATTAATGTTTTATATTTGTATACATCTATGTCTATTGTATGGGGTGCTGGCCTATGCGATGGGAATTTTAACCCAAGGCTTTGGGGTCTGAGCTACATGGATTGTCTTAACGAAATGTTACTGTAATGCACATGCACTTTTATTGTCAATCTGCCAAAATAAAGTTTATTTGATTGATTGATAGAATAATGAAGGCCTGACTGGGGCTCCAGCAATGTAACACGATTGAAGTTTATTATATAAATGACACCAACCCTTTGTCTAGATAGAGGACCATTTGCTGTCACTGTTTCCCTAAGCCAGAATTCTAGCCCAGCTGAATCCTGTTTTACCTTCCTGAGAAGGATGATGTCCTGCTCTGCACAAGACCCGGCGCCCATATAAAACATACCCACAGGTAACTGGGGAGTTATATCACCCTATGATAGTCTGGCAGATTCGCGCCCCGTAAGCCCACTAGACTAGGAAGCTCTTGGTAGGAGTATAGCTCTGATTATACATGTATGCTTATAATAAGCACAATGGTAGACTTGTTCATCTTCTTTACGATTCTAGTAATGCTTATTACTCTGTTTTGTTTCCTTCTATTAATCACTGCAGCACACAGATTTTACACAAGAATCATAATGCTTCAATAAGTGATTGAAATGCCAATTCAAGTCGTTCTTGTGTCTCCCTTTGGGCAAGCATTAGTTACTAATGAAAGGGACTGATCTGTTTCCACGATTTCCTTGGGGAGTCGGAATTGTCATCTTCTAAGAGTGCACATTCCCTGCGGTATCTTGTAAGGTTTAGGGTTCCATAGGGTGCACTGTAAGCTAGCCAGGACTAAGGCCAACATATCCTGATGGTGTGCCTGGACTCAGTCTTGGACAGTTTTGCAACAGATGAGAGTGGAGTGGCATTGTGAGGCCTGGAGTGGAGTGACAGTGTGTGGAGTGGAATTGCATGGCATTTCGGCATTGAGTGTAGGCAAGTGGACAGGCATTGTGAGAAGGGTAGTGGCATTTTGCGGGATGAAGTGGTGTGGAGTGGCATTGAGTAGTGTGGCATGCCAAAAAGAGCTTCAATGCCTCATCAGGGGTATGAATACAATTACAATTGAACGGAGTGGCTTGAGTATAGAGTGAAGTGGCATTGTGTGGAGTGGAGTGGCATTGTGTGGAGTGGTGTTGAGTGGAGTGACATTGTGTGGCGTGAAGTGGAATTGTGTGCCATTGTATGGAGTGACAGTGTGTAGTATTGTGTAAAGTGGAATTGTGTGGCATGGAGTTGAATTGTGTGTTAATGAGTGGAATGTTGTGTGCAGTGGGAGTATGTTGCCTTGTGGGGCGTGGAACTGTGTGGAGTGGAACCGTTTGGAGTGGAATTTTGAGACATTGTGCGGTGTTGAATGGAACAGTGTGGCATCGTATGGCGTGAAGTGGAATTTTGTGGAGTGGAGTAGAATTATGTGGTGTTGAGTGGATTGGAATTCTGTGGCATGTACAGAAATCTCTGTCACCATATATTTCTCTGGCCTAAATTGTACAACTGTTTTCACATTGCACCAGAGCTGTACGGATAGTTGTATTCAGCCTGCTACCATGCTCCTGGCAGGCATATCCATTGAAAAATGTTAATGCATTTTTTAAAACTTTGTGATAAAATGTGCGGTTTGGTGTGAAAAAGGTTCAAAATATTTCTGCAGCATTAGAAATTGAAATGCAGGGAGCTATCAAAGTCATAGGATGTTTGCCCACAGATTAGATTATAGCAATGAAATGCAACGTGCCAGACGTACGAGTTATATACTGCAGATGTTAAGGAAATAGCAGCATCTGTTGATTAATGAAGCGCAATACCAGTCTCAGGATAAGGTAGTGCATGGCAGCAAGTATGTGAATAGACAAGTCGGGCGAGATTACGAGGTACTTTTAGGAATGATAGCTGAATTCTGTCAAATGAATGAGTAAACACAGCGAAGGGGGTGAAGCAACACAGACAAGGGGGAGCAGTGGGGAGAAGAAATATCAATCACAGCATAAGCAGCGGATGGACAGTAATCAAGAGAAAGCAATTTGTGCTTGGCCCATACTCTACAGACAGAAAAGGAAGTGACGTCTGGCACGAGCAGGCCAATTAGGAGGCAGCAAAGGAGAGTGACAATGAAGCCAATGAATGGTAATTAACGGTCTGGTTCCAAGTCCATTATTGTCAGCAATACTGCTCGCAACTGCATTACATGCTCTGTCGGCAGTCAAGACCTAAAAATGCACAAAAAAAGAAAAAACAAGAAATAGTAAGTACATCAATCACAGCACAAGCCGTGGCTGGGCCCTAATTTAGATGAATCAATCTGTGCTTGGCTCATGCTCCACAGACAGAAAAGAAAGTGAAATCTGGCATCAGACGGCCAATTAGGAGGCAGCAAAGAAGAGTGACGATCAAGACAAAGAATGGTAAGCAATGGGCAGGACCCAACCAATTTATTATAAAAGGAGCTTTTCAAGGCAACAGTGCATTGCCTGTCAGCAGGCGAGACTTACACAGGACCCAAGGAATAAAATGTCTGTAAGAATAGAAACTATTGCAAGAAGATAGCACATCCAACACTTGATCAGCCATAGTAAGGCATATATTCAAAATCATGGCAATAGTTTTTACATGCAAATTTTAGGCTGGAAAATCACCTAGGCCATCATCATAAGTCAGAAAGACCAGCAAGAGGGATTGCAGTGCTTCCTCAGCATAGTTGTAGAACATTCAGCCAAAGGCTCTAATCAATTTTGTCAGTAGAAGCATGTAGTCATTAATTAAAGATTGGAAGGAAAATTGTCTAGCATGTATCTTTGAGATTTGTTTTCTGAGAATAAGTACCGAGGTGGTATTATTGTCTATTGCCATCTGAAGGACATCAAGACCAAGGGAGATTGATTGCTCCTGTTATGCAAAAACCCATATGGATGTTGTCTAATATCATATTAGTCTGTGGTAAAGGTGAGGCTTCTTTTACTACCGCACTTTCCAATATTTTTGAAGTAACAGGGAGCAGAGTTAGCTTGCATTTCTGTTTCAAGAATAGGTTTTCTGAGCATTTCCCTAACTATGCTTTGATTTAATCAGCGGTGAATCCTCCTGGCTTCTCCCTTGCAATCAATCAAATTACTGCACGCCATGCAACGAAATCAAGTAGGTGAAGTAAATGAAATACTTCAGATATGCAGGTTACTCTGACTTCACTGAAAAGTGAACATCACATTCACTTGCCGCATGTCAATGACATAATCATAGAGACAACGGCCCGATATAGAGTTTGGAGGAGAGGATGCTCCATCTCAACTGCGACAGAATATCATCTCTGCCAAGCTGAAGGCCAGCTTCTCTCGTTCAGATTTGGGTGGACCTTCAGTATGTCGATGGCAGTTCTTACAGTATGTGGGGCTGAAAAATAGGCCAAGCGCTGTCCCCAAGGGTCAACAAGCGACCAGCCTACCGAAGGACAAGCTTCTTATTCCCCCACTAGGGCTTTAAGTGGGGTGGGTCTTCTGGGCATAAAGTAAAAATCAACTCTGAAACAAGTCCATAGAGGGATTTATATTCATGTCCTTAACTTTACTGGCAAAACGCTGATTGATTGCTCAAATCTGACTGAAAAGCCACCTATGACTTTGATATTGCTCATTCTATGGCCTGAATTATCATAAGGTGTCTACGTGACTTCAAGTTGTAGGTGGTTATTTATGGCAGTGAATGTATGAAAGCTCTGAATTTGAGGCTGAATGCAGTTTGAGTTTCTCACAGTGCTTGTCAGTGAGTCAAAAAGGTGTGCCGACTACATGCAAACACAAATGTCTGCCTCTGCAGAGGGCTGGCCGCATATTGCTAGTTGTAGCACTGTACGTTTTCAGAAAGATTTGGGAGGAATACAGGGCAAGTGCCTAACAGAGTGAGATATTGCAGAGAAAAGTGATGTTTAATTCAGTGTCTCATACGTTCAGAATGGAAACATTTTAAATTCTAAATATTCACGAAATTACTGTTGCTATCCATGTATTCAACACAGCTGAGAAACACTGGCAAATCCAATAGATCTGGCTTGTTGTAGGTGTATGTGTTGATTGTTTTGTGGTGTACCTGGATGCAAAAAAAGAAAACTCACCTTGAGAGGCATCCAAATACTGCTCATGGTCATGGTGCACCTTGCATGAAGCATAGGATTTTAGTTGATAGGTTTTAAGCCACACCCTTAGTTATATAAGGCCTCTTGGAAAGGGTTCATAGTTAAACTTCTTTTGCCACTCCCCTTTTGAAGACCCGCCACCTTTGTCATCACACTTAATAGCACTACTGACAACGGCTAACTTTTATTTAAGACCCTTGCTGTACGTAGCCAAGTACCCCTTCTTTTTTCATGACAAACGAATCCTCTATTGATTCTTTGTATGGAAAAGGGTCAATAATTTTCACGCTGGTTGTTACAGGCCCCCATAAATAAATAAGGCCTGAGCATATGCTCCTTATTGAGAATTGACAAATTCGCAAGCCAAATTGCTAAGAGAATTGACAAAAGATATAGTAATTCACACAGCCGCAATAATGACTGAACTGTGTTTTTCAATCCATTTACATTTTAATTCACCTTTTAGCCTCAACTATGCTAGGAGCATATCAACAACATAATGCACCAATTTCTGACGTTAAGGAACACTTCTATGGATGCTATGATAGCGCCCTTCCACACAGCTGTTTGCACACTAAGTATTAACATTACCTTATTCATGCTTACTAATAGGACATTCCACTTCCCAGTACTGAGGAGACTCCTGAAATATTATAGGTTGAAATGAGTTCACGCCACCATAGGAGGTTGTATGGCATTACAACGCGGGCTTTTACCACACGTGCTATTACAACGCTGTTTTTACCACGCTAGTCGCTACAACGACTTGCGCTGTAAGCGCTGGATAGTGGAATAGTTTAATTTTCTATTCCAACTCCAGCCCACTTGCGTTGTAATAGCAGCGTTGTAATGGTAGCGCGTGGTAATACCCGCGTTGTAAAGGCTGTTCCCCCCATAGGAAGGCCAAGCAACACCTCAACAATCCAACAGGGCAGACTCAACATTTAAAATACCTTTCCCTTCCTCCTAGGAGTTTGCCTTGCTTTACCAACCACCACGACATATCAAATCCCATTGAAAGAACTGAACTGAAAAAATGCCTGTGTTCCTTTCTTATACCAAACTGTTTTTGAACCTAAAATCCAACAGAGTATACTACTTTGATTGAGATGATTTATTCGGAATATGTAATTGATATCCATGTGCTTCTTCACAGTGTTCACTGGAGGTGAACCGCACCCGCCTGAAAGGGGATATCATGGGGGTTCATGGGATCCCTTTTCCCCCGCCAGAGGGCTGCAATTAGGGGACGCGCTGTCAGTGCACCACCTTTTAGTTGGCGCATCAGTGTGCCTCCTGAGAGCTTCTTTGCCTCTACACCCGTGTCTGTAATATGTAAAATGACGCTGGTGTAGAGGCAAAGGGATTCTCTCATTTGCATGGGGGACACTCCCATGCAAATGAGGAAATGCCCCTTGAAGATAGCCCTGGTGCTTTATGGGCGCCTGCGCGATCAGTGTTACGAAAGGGCCCGCACAAGCATCTGTAGCTCCTTCTGTGATACCAAAGTGCCCCGGGTGCGTGCAAAACGGGCGCAAACGCCCATTGTGAACCCGGTGCACCATCTATAATATGGCCCTAAATGTGCATACACACCACTGGATTCCTTTTCTGTCCTTGTGTTGGGCAGAAGGGTCGAAGCCGCATCAAATTTTGTGCCTCGAATTCTGGATTTCTTCCTTAAAGGATTTAATGAAGGGGTGGTGGTGGTTACTTTGAAGGTACAGTGGTGGCGGTTAAGGCATTCGGTCCCCCATGAGGGGGCTTCGAGCTCGTTGACCTTTTGATTGTTAAGTTATTAAAGGTTCCTGTTAAGTTATTAAAGGTTCCTGAATCTTCCCCCCAGTCCAGTGCCTTCAGTGAATCCCCCCACATGCCAAATTTCGAATGCCCTTTAAGTAATACTTACAAGCAAAATGTGGACAGATAGACTCGTTTTTAAATCAGCACCAGATACAATGAGAAATACATTATTTTAATTTATGAAAACGAACAGCTGAGACAGAAGTGAATGAAGCTGTAACACTTGAAGCTGCCCCCTCTAGTCCTATCTGGAGCCTGTGCCTGAAGCCATCATGACTTACTGGCCCAAAAGAGGCCGTGGCTGATGCTGGCCTAGGATTTACTGCCTTCCAAAGCTCTATAAAGCCAGACCATGCGGTGCTGCAGAGGTGTTGCTGTATTGCGTGCCCTCTCTGAACATCTTCAGGATGACCCTCTAGACCTGGCTATTCGAATGAACGTAGCTGCTTACCCACCCCGCGTCTTGAGACCCTCACAGGTGAGTAGGGCGCTTTACAATCCCCTGATTGAGGTGTAAAGCACGATGCTGTTCCTATTGTTCCTGATCAGCAGGCGGTGGAGCTCTGCATAAAATGACTCCGCTCTAACAGCTAAGCCAGCCACTACCTAAACTATCATCTTAAATTCTGTACTCAGATCCTGAGGCCGTGTCTGTATGTTAAGGTGAGTGGGTGTTTTCTAACTTTCTAGTTCGGGCTCAAAGAGGTGGGTTGTCTAATACTCAAACTATGCTACAAAACTCACTGCCTCTTTGGTGGTAGTAGCTGTGTTACAGGATCACTCTTTATGCAGCAATTTCTAAGCACCGAAGCTTACTAAGTCACCTTTCACTGCTTTACCAAGCTGAAGTAGCAACAACTCATTGTAAATGTCTATTTAACTAATTCTTACCATACAGCTCTTTCTCTTCATATGGCTTAAACATTTTTTATGTGCCAGTTCCTTTCTCTCCACAGCACAAGACAGGCTCAAACAAAGAACCAGAGAGAGGACTTTTTCTTTTTATTCAGGCAGAGCCATCATCATGAATTGGGTGAGCCAAGTTCAAACTCAAACCAAACTCTGATAGAAATAGTCCTTGTCATGTCACATAATTCAAGTGAGCATGAGGGAACTGCAGGGATAAATAGCGCAAAATAGAGAGGATGCAAGATTGCAGAATAATGTTGAGAACTTCTAAATACAATAACTCAGATGGCGTATTTTGTATCACTAATCTGGCGTTGATAGAATGGTTGAGGTTGATGGTGTCTCCTCTAAGCGAATATGTGACATCTGTTCATGGGGATGCAGCACAGACAAGTACATACACACCATCATAAAAACTACTAGGAAGCAGATGAAAGTGCATGGCAAAGCTCTTAGGTGAAAGGAAATAAAAGGGACCACACAATGATAGTCTAAAGCAAAGGCGATAAATGCACACAAACCTACTTCTAACAACATTATAGTCAAAGAAGTTAATCGTATAGGCAGCATTGGCAGCAGAGTTGAGTGGGACCTTCATCCAAATAATCTTCATGGCAAGATAGTACATCCCATTTTTGGCAAACAAATCTGCAAATCTCCATTGCTGAAAGAATGAGTGAAAGTAGAGTTAAGAAGGATAAGTGTCATGCTGTTGTCCGTGATCTACGGGCAAATGTTGCAAGAGCCTAATCAAACACGGGATATTTGTATTCTGGATACGAATCTGGAAGATGGTGGAGGTGTAATGGCATCTCCGTCTCATGCTGATTGCTATGATTGTGACTTAAGAGATACTATTTTCTGCCCAGAGCTGTCCAATACATGTACATTGGCACAGTTCAGATCTGTCTCACAACTTTTATTAATCCTGCCGGCAGTTTTCAATCCACTGCAGGTTTACACTTAGGGGGGATGCCAGTTGTCACCATACTGACTAACATGCTCAATCATTAATTAAGAACTGGTACAGTCCCATCTATTGGAAGCATGCTATAGTCAGGCCACTTTCGAAGAAAACAATGGCTGACCCGTCATTGTGCGAAAATGACCACACAATTTCCGTTTTACCAGGCCAACGTAAAATCCTGGAGAAATTTGTATGTTAGCTACTATGCTCATATCTGGAGTCTAACGGAATCCTACACACCTCCCCACAGGATTCAGAATAGATGCCAGTGCAGAAATTGCCCTTCTAGCCGCTATCAAGGGCAATTCTGGATAATGGTGGTTTCACTGCCTTGATCCTACTTGATTTAAGTTTGACACCGTCCCACACCCGACATTGATTAAAAACAAGCTGGAGCAGGCATTGGGGGGCACAGTTCTGAAATGCTTAACATATTTTCTCCATAGCCAAATCTTTGCCCTGAACCCTAAGAAGATTATTGAGATGGCTGCTAAACTCAATGCGAAGAGCCTGGTAGTGTTGCAACTGGAGTACGTTAACTCCTTATATCTTGGGAGCCCCAAGTCAGTTATTAAAAGAATGCAGGTTAAAGAGAATTCTTCAGCAGGCGTTCTTTTAATAATACCTAAACATCAGTCAGCAAGGGCAGCACTGGCAGCCTGGCATTGGCGCCCATTGCCCAAAATAATTCAGTTTAAAACACTCTGCCTTGTACACAAAGTTACATACCATAAAGGATCTAAATTGATCCAGAAACTGGTCACACCCTACAATCCAGTGATGTTGCTCCACTCCACTGACCCGCTGTTACTCACAGTCCCTAGTATAAAAAAGAAAGTTCCTTTGCGGACATTGCCCCCCAGCCCTGGAATTCTCTCCTGCTACTGATGAGGCAAATCAAGTCAGAATTGAAATGTAGGAACCAGTTAAAAACTAGGCTATTTGAATAATTTGTCTTGTGATTGGAGACCTGTGACTAGTTCTAGCGCAGAGAAGCCCTGCTGGGTAGCGATGCACTTTACAAGTCTTGGGAACAGAATAGAATAGTTTTAATAAATATTGAGACATTCCCTGAAGGCGATGTGATTTGCCACCCACTGTAAATTAAGAATACAGTGTCTTTTAGTCACATCTCCATAAAGCCCACGTGCTGGAAGCTTGCTTTAAAGGGTTGTTTTCTACTGCCTAAGTAAAATGTACATGTTATCCTTATTCATGAATTGATCTGACATTAATAAATTGGTGCAGTATTATAGGAAAGCCACCACTTATGGACACTGTGAGAGCGACCAGATTTGCTTTCTGGGATGCTCTGATGCCACGATTAGTGCTATCATAAATGGGGGGGGGGGCAGTTTCTACCACCATTAACAGTTCTACTGCCTTATCCAGGAGCATTATAGGTATTAGAACTGCATTATGTATGATATGCTGAATAAACTACGCCATTTTTCCATGATCATGCTCCCAAATCTCAGCATGCTCTTCCACTTGAGATACAGATTTTTTAAACCACCACATCGAGCCAAAAAAGGAACTGAGAGCCATCCTTCTGCAGACTGAATGATGGTCATTTGTTACTGAGCGCACTGTTACCATAATATTGAAGATCAGAATATAGACAATTGCCTAATTGTTGCCTTACATTACATTAATATAGAACTGAATTGTTAGGATATTAAAGAGCATTTATCTTACACCTACTTTGAATAGAAACTGTAAAAATGTTGGAACGTGTGTTTTCTTCTCTTACTCCCAATAAATCAACTCTGGGACTTGCCTTAGTAGAGATTTTATTGACCCCCATTGGCATGTGATAAATATGCATTAAAAATTAAACAAATGTGGGGAATCACAAATCCTAAGTTTA
Source organism: Lissotriton vulgaris (assembly GCF_964263255.1). Lineage (NCBI taxonomy): Eukaryota > Metazoa > Chordata > Amphibia > Caudata > Salamandridae > Lissotriton > Lissotriton vulgaris. The sequence goes on from NC_141685.1 coordinate 1,285,415,569, forward strand.
CTTATCCCGCATTAGATCTACGCAGGAGGTGGGGTCTGAGTGCCTGTATTAATGTGCCTCCCTCACGGTAGTAGGAAGATGCTGAATGGTGCACCAAAGGTGAAATTTCACTGATGCTGACTACTAAGGACAAAGTGGGTCCAATTCATACATTTATTTGTGTAGAAAAATTCCATATTGCGAATCATTTTGAAATTGCCGGTTATCTTGAAATGACTTTCCTCAAGACGTGTCCTTGATGTCCTCTACAGATGGACTTGGTAATGTAGGCACTCTTCCAAGTCAGTATGGACTTTGAGGCGCTTGAATTATTTTGTTATTCTGCTCCATTGTAATCAGGTGTTAAATTAAAAAGCAACATATTGAAGGTCACTTACTAACTGAGAGAGCAGATGATTAGGAATATTTTTCTAATGATTTGGTGGTACTAGTTGGAAATTCATACGAGTGGAATGGTCCCTAAGTGAGCTAATAAAATCCACATTCCTCTGTGGGAAGGTTCAAGGTGGAGGGACATAATTATGTATTGCCTTACAGATGTGCCCGTGGTAATCACAAACTTTTAAAAAGGTGGAATAAGGTAGTAGTGCCAGGAGTTAAAGTCTAAATTTAAGAAAATGCAGTATGCAAAATGAGATGAGCATTCAAGTTTAAAGTACAAAATCAGGATCCTTGAAAATGCAGCAGTTGTTCTAGATCAAACAGTCCAGTTCACATGCTGATAATAATGATAGAGGGGTTGACTACAAAGCTTGGGATAGTCATATTACCAAACTACTGGAGATCATTTCTTTCTCCAAAGCAATTGGATGGTTCAATGAGGACTGCCAATCATTCCCCTGATATACTTAAATACTCCTTTAAATCTTACAACCCCTCAAAAGCCACAAGCCCAGTTTGTGGGCTATAACTGCACTTCAGCATTTTCTGGTTGCTGGGCTTCTATTCTTTCTGAAAATGCGGTGTGGTGGCTCAACAATGTAGCCAAAGACTGGAACAGGATGATTACAGCGCCGGTCTTTAAAATTGAGAGATGAAGACACCCTCAAATTACGTGTTATTGGGTATGCTTTGGCCTTCCAGTAAAGTTGTTTCTAGAGTCCTGCTATTTGACCCACAGAAATGGGTAGAAAACAATGTAATCTTCCCATATCCCAGATAGGAGTCCATAAGCATCAGTCTGATGTAGGAAATGTATTTTTGTTTGCTTGTTTAGTAGATCTGTAACCTTCATGTGTCCTCTTTCCTTACTCCTGCTGCTTTCCACCTAAACTTGAGAAATACCCAGAGTTCTCTCCTTCTTTTTTGCATATTTATGTGTTACTCTATGCCTGAAAGGGTTTTGTTTATATCATATATATATATATATATATATATATATATATATATATATATATATATATATATATATATATACATACCCGTCCTCTTTTACTCCAACTACATGTTAATACACAGACATCCTCCACGGTGACTCCAATAATAATCAAACATTTTGGACTTGTACTGTAATAATAAGCAGTTCATTTAATCCACCTGACACTTAAGGTTACGGGATTTGCTTGGTGTGATAGAAAAGCCACCTGCTGTCATAAAGGTATAAAATGTGAAACTGTTAGTAAGAACTGTTACCGGCGTCTCACAGTTGATAAAAGAATAACTTGCAGCCCACAGATAACAACCAACAAGCATTTGGAATGCAATAGGCCTTGCATTAAAGAAAGTTTGACCCATTGGCGTTGCAAATAATAATGCAATGCCAACAGCTCAAACTTTTAGTAATGTGAGACCTTTTACATTGCATATGCTTGTTGAATTAGGGGACGGCAAGGTTTCTGCAGGCAGCAGACCAGAGCACTCTCCAGCGGTACAGAGTTTAAAGTAGTGAGTTAACTCAATAGGACCCTGACCTGCAGGGACTTGAAAGCTATACACAAGGTTTTGAACGGAATTTGTTTAACAATTTCGAACAATCTGCCCAGTACAGGAAGAGACTTCTGTGGTCCCCACTGCTTGTTGAAAGAGATGGAGGGAGAAGAAAGGGAGCGAGAGAAGGGACAGGGTCAGAGAGAGAGAGCCTGCGTGTAAGAGGAGGGAGACTGAGCAAGAAGGAGAGAAAGAATGAATGAAAGCATTTTTGTGAGAGATGTGGAGAGGAGGAAACAGAGCTTCAAAGAGAAAGTGTGTGTGAGAGATAGAAGGATTGGGATACAAGGCAGCAGTGAGTGTGTATGTGTGAGAGATCTTCACTGATGGACATCTATGTCATGAGCTGGAGCCGCGAGTTCATGAGGGGGTGCAGAATCAAATCATGCTTAGAGCTGGTTGAATTCAGAGGCCTTGGAAAGCTAATTATGTTACATGTTATGCAAGCACATGCTCTGTTGTGGAACATTCTGTGGCATTACTTTGTAGCTACCATTGCATATTCACCTGCTTATAGATCGATGTCTAATACATCTCAGACCTTTAAAATGCAGAACGTTCTTCTTTTCAGAAAGATATCTACACGCTCATCAGAGATCTCTTCTTTTAGGAAGCCAGCCGGCGCCTGACCCCTGAATGCAGATTCATTAAAGAAAATAATGCTTACAGACTAAATAAGACATACAGTGTAACAACCGAAGTAAAATGGCCAGTTCTTATGGGAGGTTACAAATGAAGACAAGGTGGTGCTAAAAGGGGACTACCAGGACTATTTATGAATCAGAAGCCAGCATTTAGGAAGGGCAATGAATGGCACAAGCCAATGGCAAATATGGGCAGAGAGTGGGCGGGGTTTCAATTGCATACTCCACAACAGCATGACGCAGACCTAAAATGGCCATGACCAAAAATCAAAATGGTGGTTGGGCAAGGGTTGCTTAAACTACAAAGGCCTTCGTAATAGCATGCACGGAAAATATGAACAGGCTCAGATGAAGGACTCTTGGTTAGATGCTGCAAAGGAGCATTGCTATGTGTGGCTAAGTGCGCGCAACACCTGCTCAAACTATCTGGTTAGAATTAATCCTATACTTCAATATGACATGAGTATGTTAAGCATTTTAGTCTTACATTAGTTGCATAGATGAAATACTAAGTGCAAATTATCTAATTCTCTTTTGTAATAATAACTTATTGTTTATGCTGAGCATTCTCTTCTGTTTCTACGCACTGTAAACAACAGATGTTACACTTACCCAACTTAAGTTACAGGCCTTTGGGAGGATGGACGTTGATGGGACTGGAGCCAATGCCATGTTGGCCACCGCTTTGTGCCACCGTTCAGCTCATAAAGCGGTCCCTACAGAAACAAACTGTGAAGTATACCAGAACTAGGGATGAAAACAGACGGACTAAGGGCCAGATGTAGGTGGCCCAATACCAGTCGGTAACAGCCGAAATTCGGTAATTTCGGCCATTACCGACCGGTATTGGGCATTCGGGATGTAGGGGACCAAAAAGTAGCCGAGTCGGTAAATATACCGAATCGGTAAAGTTTCTGAATCGGAAATTTGACCGAATCGGTATTTTTTACCCATTTTTTTACCTACATACCATTTTCCGATTCTAAAATACCGATTCGGTAAAATTCGGTATTTTAGAATCGGTAAAATCGAATTACCAACATCTGGCCCTAAGTCCTTAGAATTGTGGCAAGAATTGGGCATCTGTTGCACTGCTAAAGCTTCTTATAAAAATACAACTGTTTAGGACTCTAACCACCAAGATTTGGATTCTCATTTCGTGGTTTTTGGAGCATAAAATAATATCTTTCACTAGTGCTAGAGCGATGGGCTCAGAGAATTGTAAATTAGTTGTGAAGTTATGCATGAGTCAGCTCCCTGCAACGGAACTGGTAGGCGATTGGCATGCCCTCCGGTTCGATCAGGGTTGTAAATCACACATTTGACATTCTGAATTAGTCCATCATATCCTGTTTGCTGTGAAGAACGAAAACAGTATCAGTCATTTTTGCCCGTAGTCAAATTCACAAACATTAGAAATGAGACAGTGTGTTTGCAATGTTCCAGAATGTTGTAGTTTGTAATTTTGAAACGGACGTTTGCCTCTTATAGAAGCTTTGTTTATTAATTGTACATAGTTTAAGGTGCCACCGTTGTCAGCTGCTGTATCATTGTGTTGTATGTCTACACAAAACAAACAATTTGGCTACACAAAACAAAAAATGTAATACATCGAGGCTATGGTGACTGACTGTAAGTCAGTTGCTTTAGAATTGATGGTGTAAAATTGTCTTTCTCTGTTGACTTTGCCGGTTACAGCCTTTTCACTTTGGAGTCCGGACGGCGCGTCACCGATTTTCAAATGCCTGTCATCAAAAGTCGTATTTAAAGGCGTACACCCAACCTAGGTCTTAATTCAGACCGTTTGGGTTACTTTGAAGTTGCAAACTGACGACTCCCAGTATAGTGGATTGTGTTTTGCCTTAAATGTGGAGCTGTGGTGAAGGGTACATGTTACAGAGAAGGCAGCTTCAGAAGACCTTTGCACCCACTCCTTCAGCAAAGACCTTTCTCTGGATCTCCCGGGCAGTCTCCGGCCGCCCCCGGACCCCGCCCTCAGACCAAGCCCTGCTCGTCACCAAGGTGAGGTTAGGTTCGCTCTTCCGCCGCTCCGGGGGCGAGGCTGCAACTGCACGTGCTGCAGCTGCAAGATCGGATTTGTCTTCGAGACATTTTGGTAGGCAGGAGTCAGGACCCACGTCACGGTATTGGTCTAGTATTCCGTCCCAGCTTCCCTTTGTATCTGCCTTCTCAATAAGGTTAGCGAGGGGCATAATTTAAATATTGTGGAGTCCTTTTAGTTAGTTCGCCTTTGGTAATAGCTGGTAAGTGCTGCCTGCCCTGCCCAGTGAAATAGTCGCTTTATGCACCGGGCGATTTAACAGTTCACAGCACTCTCACAGGCTTCCGTCGTTTCTTTCTACAGTATTCTTCCAGACAGGGTCATATCGGAGCCTTGTCGGTGCAGGGGGGCCTCCAACCATTCAGGGGCCTACAATACCAATGAATATCTGTCAGATATTTGAGGCTCCAGGGGTCACTCATCACATTCTGCAGAAGGGACCCATCATTAGGTAGCAAGCAGCCTGCCAGACAGCACAGCTTGCTAAAGACATCTTGGGGACTTTCACAAAGTTGATTACCATTGGCTTTGTAACTCACATTTTCTGGCTTTCTATTTGCTGGCGTTATTTGCTTTAGGCTCTTCGGGTTCTTCTTGTCCCACCTGTTGCCTAAACCGTGTTTACTGTATTCTTCCACAAACTCCCGTTATGTAAACAGGCCTTTAAATCTTGTTCTTATTTTTTCATATTTGCTGTGCTTTCAAAGACCGAGAACAAATGTCAGGCGCTGTCTACACAGGGCGTTTATTTACTTTTCTTTCTCTGACTTCAAAGTGAGAGGATTTATGTGACAATCTTGCTGGATCCTGGGGGTAGGAAAGAAGTTTTTTCTAGCACACAACAACATTTCAATGAAGTATTTCAGAATATATTAAAATTAGGAACACAAATGAGGCACATTTTTTGTTATTTCTGAAGTGTGCTGGAAAGAAATATAAAACAAATCATTACACTAGGTGATGCAATTTCCACACAATTTTGTTTGTGCATTGTATAGTTATATTAGTAAAACTGTATGTTTGTGCAAATGAAATTGTCATTTTGATTGAAAATGTGCTGCCTGTAATGGCAGTGTGCTACCATGCCATGCATGCTCCACTCTATGCCACTCCACTAAACTCTACTCTACTTTACATCCCTCCATGCCACTGCACTCTGCACCACTCCACTCTACCCCATTACACTCTGTGCCACTTCACACTACACCTCGCCACCCTGTACCACTCCAATCTGTGTCAATGCACTCTTTGCCACTCTACTCCATACCACTGCACTGTTCACCACTGCATTCTACAACACCCCAATCTAGGCTACACCAATCTACTCTGCAAAACTCCACAACACTGTACTCTATGCCACTCTGCAACACTGCACTCTATGCCAAGACATTTACTCTGTAACACTCAACTCTATGCCCCTGCACTCTTTGTCAATCCACTGTACGCCACTCTAATCTACTCTGCACCACTGCACTCTGTGCCACTGCACTCTACACCACTGTAATCTACGCCATTACACTCTATGCCACTCTGCGCAACTGCACTCTACCCTGCACAACTACCCTTTACGCCACTTCACTCTACTATGAAACAATCTGCGGCACTGCACTCTGCACCACTCTACTCCACTCTGCCCACTCCATTCTATGCCACTGGACTCTACGTCGCCCTACTTTTAACCACTGCACACTACACCAATGCAGTCTGCACAACTGCACTTTGTCACTGCACTCTACGCCACTGCACTATACTCTGCAGCACTGTACTCTACGCCTAATCCACTCAACTCAACTCTACACCACTGCACTCTGAAAATCTACTCTGCAACTCTGCACTCTAGATAACCAGTTGGATTCTGAAATGGTTAACTTTGTTGTAGATCTTGCTGCCTGTCAGTTAACTCAACTGGTTGTAGGTCCCACCCACTCCTCCGGCCATCTGCTGGATCCTATCTTCTCTAATCTCCCTTCCCTCACAGTTCACACCCCTATTCTGATGGCTTGGTCCAACCATTATCTGGTCTCCATGTCTTTCCAGGGCATTATACCATCCTGCAAAGCGGATCAGATGCCCTTGCTCAAACGCCTGTGGCGTAAATTGAACTGGGACCATTTCCATGCCCTCCTGTCTGCTACTATCCCTTGTTTGCCTGACGATCCAGATGATGCTAATGCAGCACTACACAACTGGATTGTCCAACGCCTGGACACCCTAATTCCGGCCAAGTGGTCTAAAAATAAAAAAAACAAATCTAGTCCATGGTATAATGAGAAATTGGCAACCATGCGCAAGGCGTGCAAAAGACTGGAGAGAGCCTTGAGACGGGGTTTCCACCCAACCACGAAGGGGAACGATCGGGTTGCGATCAAAAGTTACCATAGCGGGCAGCTTTATATGGTCAGAAAATTCGAGAGAGCTCCAATCTGGCTAAGAGCATTTTCTCAATACTCTCAGACCTCTCATCTCAGAAGTCCCCTCCAGTATCTACGATCACATCTGATCTACAGTGCGAGGACCTTGCCACCTTCTTCGTTAGGAAGGTGGAAAATATTTATAGGCCGTCGTTCTTACCGGCTCAAGCAGGCCTAAGGGCTGCTCTTTGCCCCCGTAGTACCAGCACACTGGTAGCATTTCCTCTGATCTCTCTAGATAAGCTGCAAACATTATGCAGCAAAATCAAAACTGGCTCCCCTGCTAACCCCCTTAAGCCAGACCAATTTAGGAAAATTCTACCTGTGCTCCTGGCACCGTTGCGCTAGGTGATTAACAGCTCGATTGCCAAGGCGGTCATACCTAGGGTTTGGAAGCAGGCAAGGGTGGTGCCTTGGCTTAAGAAGCCCACCCTGGACCCGGTTAAGCCAGAGAATTTCCGCCTTTTTTCCCTTCTGCCCTGGGCAGCGAAGATCATTAAGGCTTATGTTAACTCCCTCCTTACTGATTTTCTAAACACCAATAATATCATAGACCCCTCCCAGAATGGTTTCCGCACCGGCCACAGCACGGAGTCTGCGCTCCTGGCTGTGACCGAACATCTACGGTAAGCTCTAGATGCTGGGCACACATCAACACTGATATTATTGAGGGGAGGAGCTACGCGGGCATCCAAGATGGTCGCGTGAGCAGAGAGCTCCCGAGACCCGCGCCGTCCTTCTTTATCTATCCTTCACTTATCCTGGTCATTTTGACGGGCTTTTGCAGCGCCATCATCGCTGATGCTACTGATCCTTCTCTGGTCAAAATCGGACCCTGGGGACCATTTTTCTGAACTTTGCAACTTTCTGGCCTGCCCGCGGGCGCGACCGGGGACTCGGCTGCCCACTTTGGCCGACCTGTAATTGAACAACAACGGCTGCCTGGCATCTGGCCCGCCGGAGGTGTATTGCTTTCACTTTCGGTTTCCTTTTCTTTGTTCCAGTCTCCTCATACTCTGCCTTGCCTGCGGCCCTCTCAGCCTGCACTATCCTCCGTTGGACTGGCAAGGAGGCTGCGACACCTCCGTCTCAGCGGCGCTTCGGAGTTTCGAGACTTTTCTACCTTCTCGTCACTTCCCCTGGCTATCTGGCCGACACTGAATGCTAGATGGCGACGAAAGTGGAGGCCGAAAAACGCCGGAAGGCGGCAACCCGGGGGGGATCGATCCAGTCAAACATGATCGAACGCTACACCCAGCCGAGGGGCTCCCCCGGGACCGTATGTATGGGTGCTGAAGGACTTCAAACGGACACATCGTCTACTTCGGAAGTGTCGCTCCGAGACCTAATGGCTGCCATTACTGGACTCAAGGCCGACATGAGTCAACAATTTGAAGCTGTGGTGACCAAAATAGACACGGTGGCGGTGGATGTGACTCTGATTCGGGCCGATTTGGCCAAAACAAATGAGCGGGTGAAGGCACTAGATCTTAAAACGTCGAGCCTGGTGAACGACATGGCTGAGGCGCAATCCGAAATTGGCAATCTACGTGCATCGCACGACTTACTGCTTAAGCGGATGGAGGACTACGACAACAGGGCCAGGCGGAACAACATACGCCTTGTCGGAGTGCCGGAAGGTGATGGTGCTGTAGCTACCGATCTCTTGGTCGAGGAACTCATAGTCGCCCAACTGGCTCCGGCGGGACTTAGTAAGTTCTTTGCCGTGGAGCGCGCCTATCGTTTTCCTGGAGGTCAAGTGAAGCCGGGGAACCCACCGAGGCCTATCATCGCCAGGCTTTTTCACTACCGGGACAGGGATGCTATCCTCCAGGCCGCCCGTAAACATGGTCCCCTGAAGTATGACAATAACTCTGTCTCCATATATCCCGATTTCACTCCTCAAGTGCAGCGGCAAAGATCAGGTTTCCTTGGAGTGAAGCGTCGTCTAAGGGACCGGGGACTGAAATATGCCATGCTGTTTCCGGCCCGGCTCCGGATCGAATATCGGGAGCGTGCCTATTTCTTTGATCAACCTGAACGTGTAGCCGACTGGCTGGACTCGTTGCCGGCAGAGGACTTTGGGAGCGGAGGCCCTGGTGGTGCGGAAGGTGGTGCAGCGGCCCAGGAGTAACAGATGCCCTAGAGGTTCCGATTGAGACTATGAAACGTACTGTGTACATTGACTTATTCCCTAATGACTCTGCCCGTGGCGGTGCGGTAACGGGTGATTTCTCCCTTCCTCCTCGGGGGGTTCTTTGTGTAGAAGTATGGGGCGACAGGCACACTGCAGTTGGGGGTGGCTTTTTAGTCAGCAGGGGTGCAGGGAGGGGGGTGTTGTAACGGGTTTGGGTCTTGGGGTTGGTGTTTGGGGACTGGGTTCTGTTTTGTTTAATCTGTTTTGTTCTTTGTTACATGGTATTTTACATCTTGCAATGACTTTTCATAATGGGTTCTGCTGGGGGGTGGGTGTGAAATGTTTTTGTAGCAATGGGAGGGGGTGAAATGCGGATTCTTTCTTGGAACGTAAATGGTTTGGGTGACAGGATTAAGCGGGGCATTGTACTGCAATTCTTGAGGCGCCACGCCCCTGATGTTGTGTTTCTTCAGGAGACCCACTTGATTGGCAATGCTTGCAAGGCCTTAGACCGCCGGGGTTATCGACTGGTTGCACATGCGGGTTTCACCTCGGGTTCCCGGGGTGTGGGTATTATGGTAAGGTCTTCCCTTGCTCTTGCTATCGACGATGTTATCCTTGATGAGCGTGGGCGGTATGCTGCTGTCTCGGGGAGGTGGGAGGGTAAGCAGGTCGTGTTTGTTGTTGTCTATATCCCCCCGGGACTGCAGGCTACCACTTATGCTGATTTAGGCAGGACTCTCCTTGGGCTGCCAGACGGCTTGTTGGTCCTGGGCGGGGACTTCAATTCTGTCATGTCCGGCGACTGCGACAGGCTACCCCCTAGAGTATTGCCACAGTCCCAGATGTGGCTCAGTGAAATGGCTGACACTTTTGGTTTAGTTGATGTCTGGCGCTCACTACATCCCACACTCCACCAATACACTTTTCACTCTGGTGCGCACGGCAGCCTCTCCCGCATCGACTATTTTCTTATGTTAGCCTCCACTTTGTCCACTGTTCGTGAGATTCGACATCTCCCCCGGGGTATCTCGGACCACTCCCCCCTGCTAATTACGATTTCTGTGGGCGGTCTTCCTGGTAACAGAGTTCCCCCGATCCCTCCTTGGCACTTTCGAAACCCTCGGCTCCGCTCAGACTTGATTAAGGCAATAGATTGCTATTTTTCTGAGAATATGGGCTCAGTCACTTCCCCCACTGTTCTCTGGGAGGCCTTTAAGACGGTTATTCGGGGTTCCGCCCTGTCACTCATTGCCACCGAGCGTAGGGTCAAGAGGGAGGCTGTTGTGGCCCTTGAAACTGAAATCACTGCGCTTGAATGTGAGTTGGGTGGGAATGACACGCCTGCACTGTTGCATGAATTGGAATTAAAGCAAGCAGACTATAAAGCCTGTGTCACGGATGCTGCTAAATTGATGCGGTCTAATCAACTTGGTCGACTGTATGATGTGGGTGACAAGGCTAGCAAGCTTCTTGCGTGGTTGGATAAGACTGAGCGTGCGAGTCGTGTTGTTCCCTCCATTGTTCGTGATTCTGGTGTGACTGTCTCCGATCCGAGTGAGATTGTTGAGTGCTTTGTTGACCACTTCCGTACGGTTTATACGCCTGTTAGCGATCGAGATGAGGCCGACTCTAGGCTACTCCTACGTGACATTGCTCTGCCTACTGTGTCTGATGCGGACTGCCTCGCTCTGGAGGCCCCCTTTGCTGTCGACGAGATTGCCCTTGCAATTTGTTCCCTTCGCTCGGGTAAGGCAATGGGCCCTAATGGACTCCCCATTGAACTCTACAAGCTCTGCCCCGACAAGATGGCCGCCCACCTGCGTCGCATGTTCCTCGAGGCGGTTGAGGCTGGAAGCCTCCCCCTTGAGCAGCGCCTCGCTACCATAGTGGTCATTTATAAGGATGGCAAACCTCGTGACCGTTGTGCCTCGTACCGCCCCATCTCCCTCCTTAATGCGGAACCCAAAATCCTCGCTAAGGTGCTGGCCAATCGGATGCTTGCTGTGATTTGTGACCTGATCCACCCGGATCAATCCGGCTTCATCCCCCACAGAAACACTGCTCTTAATTTGCGTAGGCTCCACAGTGTCCTCGCGAGAGCTCCTATTCTCGCCGAGCCAGCAGTAGTCGCTTCCCTTGATGCCACGATGGCATTTGACACTATTGAATGGCCCTACCTATGGGCAGCCCTCGCTAAATTTGGCTTTGGCCCCAATTTCATCGCTTGGGTCAAGCTTCTCTATGAACAGCCGCTAGCCCAGGTCGCGGTGAATGGTCGGTGCTCGGACCCCTTCCCCTTGGGCCGTGGCACACGTCAAGGCTGTCCTCTTTCCCCGCTTTTGTTCGCTTTGGCACTCGAACCTCTGGCCGCGTGGCTCCGGTGGGAACCCTCGATCAAAGGGATCCGATGGTCCCCTGACCTTGAGGATCGTGTCTCCTTGTACGCGGACGACATCCTCCTCTATCTCGCTTCCCCTCAGAAGTCGCTCAATGTTCTTTTCGACGTCCTCACGTCCTTCGGTAAAAACTCGGGACTTGTCATTAATTGGACCAAGTCCTGTGTCTACGCCATAGCTGGTACTCTGCCGCCTCTCCCCCGCAGATTCCCCATCCTGGTAGCGACGGACGGTTTTAAGTATCTTGGGGTCCATGTATCCATGATTTCTTCGGTCCGCTATGAGCGGAACTTGTATGCCCCACTCCGCAGACTGAAGCAGGACGTTCGGCGTTGGCGCGATCTGCCTTTATCTCCATTGGGCCGGGCGGCGCTCTTTAAAATGATGTCGCTCCCTCGATTCCTCTATGCCCTGCAAAATTTCTTCGACCCTGTTCCGGCTCGCTATTTCCATGAAGTCGAGAGTTTACAGCGGCAACTTATCTGGGACGGCCGTGCCCGCATTGCCTTATCCAAGCTCACGCTCTCCTGGTACGACGGAGGTATTGCGCTGCCGGACATTAGAAGATACTACTGGGCCTCACACCTGAGTGCCATTAACCATGCGACATACGCTCCGGAGCCCGCTCCTGCCTTTGCTTTGGATAAATTGCTGTTGCCCGGTGGCAACTTTAATAGGGCGCTGTACTCTAAGGCCCCCTTCCGACTCCTTACGGGCCCAACGAAATGTGCGGTGCGGGCATGGCGAGACGCAACGGTGGCCACGGGCTGGGGTGGTAGACTGACACGTATGACACCACTGTATGATTCGGAACGTCTGGGCAACCTGTGGAAGACGAAAGGGTTTGAGAAATGGGACATGATTGGGATTAGCACGGTGGGGGACCTGTGGACACGTGGCGCGGTTAGGTCCTTTGAATCGCTGAAGCTAGAATACCGGCTCGATGATAGGGAGCACTTCCGGTATATGCAGGTGAGGCATGCCTTGTCATCTGTCTTCCCCCCCGGCACGGACGTTCCGCAGTCCTCCCCCTTGGAAGATCGAGTTCTAGATGGCCACGTCCCAGACAGTACCATCTCCTTAATTTACAAGAAGCTCATTAATAACAGAACTGACCAGCTCGAGAAGCTCCGGGCTGCCTGGACGGCCGACGGACTCGAATTGGACGACGAGGACTGGCAGTCCGCCGTGTCCTCCCCTAAGGAGGTGGCTATTCCTGCACGACTTCGCTTTGTCCAATTGAAAATCCTTCATCGCGTGTATCTTACTGGAATGCGTCTGGTGCGAATGGGTTTGGTTTCGGATGGTCGATGCAAGCGTGGGTGTGGGATGGATGGTACCTTTCTTCACGTTCTCTGGGAATGTCCGATGATTGTAGCGTACTGGTCTAGGGTGCATGATGTGATGAGTCGTGTCACGGGGGTCCCATTGCTTCCTGAGGCGCGTCGTTGTCTCTTGAATGTATGGGAACCGTCTGACTGCACTGCTGCCCAGACACTTTGGGTCACCCTTGGCAATATGATCGCGAAGAGGGATATTGCGCAGCTTTGGGGCTCCCCTAGACCGCCAGTGTTGAGTGCCTGGAAAGAGAACATGGACTGGTCCATGTTCCGAGAGAAGACGGTATATGAGGCCCGGGGGCGTCCGGGGAAGTGGTCCAGGGTTTGGGCTCCCTGGAATGCTTATCGTGGAGACATCTGTTCTCCCCCACTTGACTACGAGGTCCCTCTCCCCTCCTCTCCGTGATTTACGTTCCTTTCCTATTCTCACCATATGCTTTCTTGCGCGCTCCACCCCCCCCTCGCCATCGTCGTTTCTCCTACATTCATTCCCCCCCCCCACCTCCAGCAACCCTTGCCACAATGATACCATGTGTTTGTTTGTTAGTGTTCACTTCGACAAAAACATAAAATTAAACCTTTCTTATCCTATTTGTATGATGTTACGCTCTTGCCGATAATGTTGATGTGAGAGATTGCTCCAGCAACGTGCTGCCTCGTATTGCACTTTTCGCTCAGCCTGTTTTTTGTCATAGCGGCCGGCCCTGTGGGGTTGTAGGCAGACGCTGTGTACTGTGCATTTGTAAATAAAGGTTTTAAAAAAAAAAACAAAAAAAAAACCCACTGATATTATTGGATCTCAGTGCCGCTTTCGAAACGGTGTCCCACTCTATTCTGCTACAATGGCTGGAGGAGGTGGGAGTTGTGGGCTGTGCTCTGGAGTGGCTCTCTTCTTTTCTTGAGGGTAGGCCATTCAAGGTAACAGGTCCCCCTTTCACCTTGAGCATTCATGCCATTAAACAGGGGGTGCCGCAAGGCTCCTCCTTGAGTCCATTGCTGTTTAACCTGTTTGTCCAGCCCCTAGCCACGGTAGCCAAAAGGTCTGACTATGGTCTCCTATGCCGACGACACACAGCTGGTGGTGGCACTCTCGGACGATCCCGCGTGTGACGCTTTTAAGTTCAGTAGAGATCTTGAGGCCATCGCCGAGTGGATGACTACCAACTGTCTCCAACTCAATGCCAGCAAGTCCGAGGTGTTGTTGGTAGGGAGAGACCATGGGCTGTGGAGTGAGCACTGATGGCCCGCAACCGTTGGCAATGCACCCCCCCCCCCCCCCCCCCCAAGCAGGTGGTCAAGAATCTGGGGGTATGGATGGACATATCCCTCAGCTTCCATGTCCAAACTAAAAAGGTGGCAGGAACTTGTTTTGGACTACTGTGAGGGCTCAGACCGTTGCTGGGCTATTTTGACGCGTCCAGTAGGCTTATCTTCATCCAGGCCTCGATTCTGTCAAGACTGGACTATGCCAGTTTGCTGTATCTGGGGGCTAACAAAGCAGAAATTTGAAGACTACAGAGGGTCCAAAATGCGGCTGCTAGAACCCTTCTTGGTCTCCGCAGAGCCTGTTCTGTGACAAATGCCATCTGCCGATTCCACTGGCTGCCAGTGGCCAGGCAGATTGAGTTCAAGGCTCTCTGTATAGCCTTTAAAACCCTGAAATATGCCACCCCAGGAATTCTGGCTAAATTGTTGCTGCCATACGAACCCACGCGCCAACTCCGTTCCTCAGGGCAACACCATGTTGTGGTTCCCCGGGTAAGATGGGTGCGCGCTGGGGGACGCTCTTTCCGTACTATGGCGACAATACTCTGAACTTGTTGCCTGTACAGATCCATGGTCTCAACAACCTGCTGGAATTCAGAAGACCATTAAAATGCACCTCTTCCCATTGCCGTAGGTTTGTCTTCTCTCACTCTTCCGATTTTCTGCTGCTTGCGCCGGGATGCCTCTTTGCTGGGGCAAAAGGGCCTCCAAAGGAGTTTGTTTTAAGGATTAAATTAGATTGTATAGATGAATTCGGTACAGGTAACTTAATTGTCCTGGACAAAATTAATTTCAATAAATCAGATCAAACAACATATATCTCAGACTACCAAGACATGACAATACTTCACATTAAGACAGTTATTAACATAGAAACAAGTAGACATGTGTATAAGCAAAAAAGTAGATTTTATCAAAGTTTAAATCTTGCAGGGAAAAATACAATAAACCAAAATGTGCAACACAGGAATACAAGACAAATGTCAGAAAATTAATCAAACTCTCTGTATAGCCTGTGCAAAGCTTATCCAAAAAACAGATGTAAAAATATTTTCTTTCAGATAAAGCAGAAGTCGACGTTTCGGTCTCTATGGGCAACTCAGTGAGACCATCATCAGGACAATGCAAATTAATATTGTAACTCCCCAAAGGCGAGAATCACTACAGGTATCTTTAATCTTTAGAATTTGATGGCTTCAGTGATGGTAATTATTCAATCTTGGTTCAATAGCCACCTGTCGAAGTCTTTAACAGGGACTCAGGTATCGTGTGGAATTTAATCTGTAAGCTTCAAAAATGTGAAAAGGAAGAGAATGAGTGCTCTCCTTGTTCCTAGCGCACGTCAAGGATAATCGAGTTGTAATAACACGATCGTCTAGTGATGAACGATCTGTTGGGCTTCTACGAGTTCAAGTCGCGGGGAATCTCTACCGTCACTCTGTAGGTAAGCCTTACCTACAGAGTGACGGTAGAGATTCCCCGCGAATCATTCTCTTCCTTTTCATTTTTTTGAAGCTTACAGATTAAATTCCACACGATTACTTTTTCTATTACTTTTCACCCAGCCCCCAAAGGTCTACTGGGTAGCTCACTTTATTCACTATATTCTTTGCTGGGGCAGCTGTTGCGCTTTAAAAATGTTAGATAGCATAACATAACATAACTCTTCACCGCTGAACACTGCACCACTTTACCATGCACTTCTCCATTCTATTCTACTCCACTGCACTCTACGGCACTATACTCTCCCTCTGGACTACCGCCCTGAATGAAACCAGACAACCCACCGTGGACTCCCTCGAGCTCAACATCCAGAATTTCTCCAACTGGATCACCTCAACTGCCGACACCATCGCCCCCCTAAACAACACTCCGCGGGGAAGAGCCACCAAGCAAGCCACTTGTTTCACCCCTGAACTTCTGACCCTCAAATGCCATTGCAAGAAATTGGAAAGACCCACGCAAACCGCAACTCCTTCAGGGCCACCCTCAACATTTACCACCAGCGGCTCAAGGAAACCAAGAAAGAATTCCTCACCTCCCACCTTGAGACAAGCTCCAACCACACCAAGGAACTCTTCAACATTGTCCGACAATTCGCCTGCCACTCCACCACTGAGAACACCGTGCGCCTGTCCAAAGCCCTCTGTGACACACTGGTGACACACTGGCAGACTTTTTCCACAGCAAGATCGCTGACATCTATAGCAATTTCGACCATCAACCTACCAACCTCACCCACTCCTGCACCCCTAGAGATGCCACCATCCACTGAATACCCGAATTAAATCCACTCTCACTGGAAGACACCATGTTGAATCATGAACTCTATTCACTCCGGAGCCCCGTCGGACCCCTGCCCTCATCACATCTTCAACCTAGGAAGTGAAACCTTCAGAGCCCCCCTCCTAGAACTCCTCAACACCTCCATTGTCACAGCCACCGTAACCGAAGCATGGAAGCATGCCGAGGTCAAACCCCTCCTGAAGAAACCCACAGATGAACCTAAAAATTAACGACCCAACTTGCTCTTCCCCTTCCTCGCCAAAGTCTTGGAGAAGGCCATCACCCTCTTGCTTACCAACTTCCTCAATGAGAACACCTTGCTCGACCCTTCCCAGTCAGGATTCTGTCCTAACCACAGTACAGAGACTTCCCTGATCACAGACATCAGTTTACTCCTTGACCGAGGTGGCTCTGCTGCCCTCATCCTCCTTTCGGAACCTTTGACATGGTCTCCCACCACACCCTCATCACCAGATTATACCACATAGGCATCCAGTGCAAGGCCTTGACTAGATCACCTCCTTTCTCTCCAGACAAACGCAGAGCATCCACCTCCCTCCCTTCGCCTCTGCACCCAAAGACATCATATGCGGTGTCCCCCAGGCCTCCTCCTCAACCCCACCCTCCTCAACAAATGCATGAGACTTCTGGTCAACACCGCCCGCACCCACAGACTTAACATAGTCTCCTGCACCGTAAACAACCAGCTCATGCTATCCTTCTCAGAAGACTCAGACACTGCAAGGCTCAACTACCAAACCATCATGACCAATATCTCCAGCTGGATGAAAACCAACTGCCTAAAACTCAATTCAGATAAGACAGACGTCATCATTTTCAGAAACAAACCCCCACCCCTTGGGATGGTACCTTGTGGCCCGGCAATCGCCTCATCAGCCTCCCCGTCGGATAACACACGCAACCTTGGCATAATCCTGGACACCCATCCCACCCTGAAACAACAGCTCAACACCATCTCCTCTGCATGCTTCCACACCTTCCGCATGTTCTGCAAGAACTTCCAGTGGATTCCACCTCTACATGGAAGACAGTAACCCAGGCGTCCATCTCCAGCTGACTTGACTACGGCAATGACCTCTACACCGGAATCACCAAACAGCTCCTTAACAACCTCGAAACCATCCAAACCTCAGCAGCAAGACTCATCCTCAACCTTCCTAGAAGAGCCAGCATCATCCCTCACCTCAGAGCCCTCCATTGGCTCCCCACTCTGAAGAGATGCCTCTTCCAGCTCCTCACTCACGCCTACAAAGCCTTTCACAAAACCGGACCCACCTACATCAACAACCACCTGACCTTCGACCAATCGACCACAGAGTTCCTCTCAGCCACCCTCTCCTTAGCACACGTCCCAAGCATCCGTCACAGTCAATTTGGTGGCCGCACCTTCTCGCTGTCAAGTGCCGGAACAACCCCCCCAACCACAACCTGGGCACATCCCCTTCCCTGAGGGAGTTTAGGAACCAGCTGAAGACCTGGCTTTTCGAACTCCACCTCTCTCCTACCAAGGATTGCCCAAACCAGGGTGACAAGCCACGCTATAAAAGCCCCAATGATTGATTTACCACTCTATGCTACTCTACTCTGCACCACTCTACACCACTGCACTATATGCTAATTGACACTACTCCGCACTCTATGCCAATGCACTCTATGCCACCGGCTCTACTCTGGCCACTGCCCTCTTCATTACTCAACTCTATGCCACTCCAGTCAGCACCATTCTACGGCATTCTATGCCACTGCACTCCACTCCACTCCACTCTGAGTCACTGCACTCTACTATGCACCACTCTAATCTACGCCACTGCATTCTACAATGCTGCATTGTATGCTGCTGAATTCAATGCCACTGCACTCTATGCTAATATACTCTGCAGCACTCTACGCCAATGCACTCCACACCAGTCCACTCTACTCTAAGCCACTCCAGTGCATGACATTCTATGCCACTCCACAGTATGCCACTCCAGTACACAACACTCTCTGCCACTCCACTCCAAAACACTCGACTCCACTTTTCACCATTCCACTCTACGACACTCCACACGACTCTCCTGTACACCTCTAACTTTTAGCCACGTAGGTCTTCCATAGGCAAGACCTATTGACTTTGCCAATGCTTTTTTTGCTTCAAGCCACTGCCACCAGACACTCTACGAAATCCTAGTGAGCCCTTACATTAGTTGAGTGCGAGCAAAGAACTCTTCAGAGTGCCCCTTGCGGAACATTGCCCTCCAAGTATCGAGTGCACAAGCGGCTAGCCAATGCTTACAAAACCAGCTGCCAACAGTTTATGGGGATAGTAAGGCTGTGCCCACTTTTATTCCCATCTCATACACACACAGTAACAACGGAAAATGTATACATTGTACCCCAAACTAGGTATACATTGAAAACATTATTGAGACAAGTTATACAAGTTCAGAACGCCAAATCAGATCCCAAATATTATCCTCACCTTATTACAGAGGGAGTCCAGAGGGGAGGAGCCTGTCCACGCCCCTACCAGCAAAGGCCCCTCCCCACGAGGGCAGGGCTATCATGAAAGAGAGCTGACATCCAACCTCTCTCTTCAAACCAGCCCCAAAACCCACATGCAGGCATCTCAAAGACCCACCAGCCTGGCAAACAATAATTGTTATTTGTACAAGAGTACCTCATATAATCACCATTTACTCCATTTCATTAAAACCAACTCGTTAAAATCTTCAGTCAGAACATATCATTTCATAGCCTCTTCTAGAACAAAGCCTGGCCTCTTGTTACTAACGTGATTTATGCCCAGCTCTCACTTCGCCAACAAAGCTGTGCCAAGGCTGTACCGTTGTTGCAAGATTTGGTCTGCAATCCATTACTTGGAAAATAACTTATACAGCAAATCATTAGAGCACATAAAAAACGGCATCAATTACAGCATTTTATTCCATGGCTTCCTCCAGTGGAGAGCACGGCCTAGTCTGCTCATGACATCTTCTCCCACCTAACAGACAAACTTTACAAGTGGGGCACAGATGTCCAGCATCTCGACCCTGAGGCAGGGTCATGGCATCCACAGTTTTCCGCACATTAGCGCGATGAAATATAGGCCGCAGTCGTAGACAGCAATCAGCAAGCAGATCTGGCCAAAGTAATAACATATTTCAGAGCAGCTATAAAAGAAATTACTTTTCTGTACACATTTGCGCATTGCATCTGGTCGCTTTTCATTTTCTATAATTGTTTCTCTTTATCAGTCCGTAGGTTTTTTCTGTTCCCCTTTTTTTCTTTTCTTTTTGTGGACTCTCTCTGTCTTTCTTCAGTCTAAAGCTTTGTACCACTATCTCCTTGACTTGAATTTTTTTCTGCTCAGTATTTCTCAAGGGCGGTCTCTCGATCTTGATTCTGTTATGATATTTCAACCTCTCTTGGTCTACTTGTTCCTCATATTCTTTTTTTTTTGTAGATCTCTCTCATCCCAGTTCAGGTTTCGTGTTGTCCATCAGTTGGCGTTTGTGATTTACTAGGCAAGTGACTCTTAATCTGCAATTGTTACTTTACTCCAGAGTAAACACTGGTTACACGTTTTTCAAATGATATTTAGAGTCTACTGTCACCCTGTGTGTCACAGAACAAAGTATTTCATCAGAATGACATGAAAGGACCCTAACAAATATCTTTCCTGGCCAAGGGCGTCACTTTTGAACAGCATAAAGTGGGCTGTGGATCACAGATCCTCTCCTCATCAATGAAACAGTAAAATGAATCTTCAGCACAATTGATCTGGAATCATGCCTTGTCATCTTTCTATGAGATATTTTTAACCCAGCCCAAACTAGAAATGTTGCTTAATTTATTGTCATTTTTAATATTTGCAGATACATTTCATACGGCTATTCATGACTTGCAAATACGCCCTTTCATCAGCCTCTTCTACCTATCTCTTTCTTGTTTCAAACCTCTTTTTTTCCTTTGTCCCAAACTATCTCACTGTACCCATAATTTCAACAGAGAAACCTTGCTGGAGGGATTTTGAACTTCATACTAAGATCATATATTGGCCTACTTTATAAAATACCTTTCAAAATTTCCGAACCAACATCAGTTGAAGGAAAGCGATAGTTATACACAACCTGAAATTTGAAATTTAAGTGCATCTTGGTAGTCATTGCTCTCACTCCATGCTCTAATCATGACCTCATGACACAGTCACTGGGGAAAGACATGACAGGGCTAACAAGGTTATCAGCCTCCCAAGCTTATAATAAAAACAACACAAGGTTACTTGGAGTTCTATTTACGAGATGTGGAGATTCCTTGGAAATGTCCCATGCTCAGTGAATCATTCATATTAATTAATGTGGGTCAGTCTAATAAAAATTGAAGACAAACCCTCACACACCAACAAAGGTGTCATGCTTCGTCATAGGATTTTGTCAATCACCTTCCAGTCTTTTGGGAGGCGTATGGGCTCCTTATAGTGATCAGTAGCTCTTTGCTGGTCCTCCTGAGTTCATCTCTCAATGAGGTCAGGGATCTACGTGATATTAAAAATCCCTTCAAGTAAAACCCATCCTCTATATTTTATTCCCGGATTTTAAATGTGGGATAATAAAAACAAGGCACATGGGAGTGTAGGACATGTCACAGCTCCTTTTTAGGTTGTGCCTAGAGCAGCGCATGTGCTGTTGCTCAACTTTTAGTAGGGGGTTTTCAAAGTGCTACCTATTTTCCTGGCCTGAAGTGCGCAGCCGCCATCTGCCTGTCTTATCTCTTCCTTCGTATCATCGCTGGCTATTACTTTCACTTTCGCGGTGTGGCTGCCCGGGCTGAGATGCTTCCCTGTCATCCGCGGCCGCACGTCTTGCTTGTTGATGGTTTGATTAAGAAGAAGAAATCTGCATCTTAACCTGTTGCACCTTCTCGATTTGATATGTGAGATTAGTTAGGAGTACTTAAGTTTAACTTGCTGGAAACTGGCTGTTGCATCATTTTTTAAAAGGGCGAATGTAACAAGTAAAGGAACATCTGGCATTTGACTGTTTTTATTTCCATGTGTGGAAAAGTTTATTTTTGGCAAAACAAACACTTTCGTTTCTGCTGCGTAGGAAGATTGAAGCCACACAACTGTTTCTAATTTGAAAACTACAAAGGTGACCTTAAAGCGCAAATACGCTTAACTGCAGGGCACTTTTGTCGCCTTTAAAATGCAACTCTTTTCTCCGTGCCGCACCCTCTGCCACACCCTCATTTGATCCACCATCTTTCATTCCCATTCTTCATTTATCGCCCTCAGCCCCTCCCACACAGCTGCAGTTCTTACCAAAAGCCAATCAGATAGCCCTCGGTCACTCTCTTCACGCTGCGCGCTGCAGATTTCTGTTTTTTTGCACCTTCTCCGTCTGAACGGATTTTAAATAAAGAGACTTTTTGTTGTTTGATCCAGGCCCCAGGAGTTGCATTGTTTTTAAAACCGTTAACTGGCATGTTAAAGCACTTTCTTTTATTGTGTCGGAAAGCAGTCTAGTTTATTATAATATTTTACATTGTTACGCTTTTAAATGGTTAGACTAAAATTCCTTCATTGCACCCGTGTCGAACTAGTTCCAAAGCAGTTTTGGGCTGGACATATGAACCAAAGACCTGTGCGAAGCCCTTTCTGTCCGTCATTTAATACAAGTACCAGCGGTGGAAAATTGTCCGGCACTGGTGCAAAATTGCCTGTTATTGTGGTTATCCAAGGGCACACCCACTCCGAAGGAGCCGTCCAGCTGCAACACCACCTGTTCTGGCCCTCTTAGGGTGCTTGACTCCGTAAGTGCTGAGAACTCCTGATCCCCTGTTTTTGCAGTTTTAAAAGTAGTTGTTAGTTTTTTTTCTTTTTTAGTAACACGCAGTTTATGTTAGAAACCACCTCCAAACACACGACGATCCTGGAAAGCAATGCATTTATGAAAAGTAGGCAAAATTCACAAATGAATTTGGTGTCATTTGCGTAGATTACTGATGGTTTTCTCAAACTAATTATTGAGATGAAAACAAGTAAGAAAAAAGTAGCAATCGGTGAGTTTTTAATTGCAATTTTTTGCCCTGGTTGCAGATTAACAAAAGTGATATACAGTTATGGCTGTTGCACTCTTATGGTTTAAGGAATTAATTTGATAATAATAAATGTTCTACCATTTTATAGCCCTACACGTTTTATAATTCTCGTACGCCACATGGGTGGCTGGGCCTCTTGCTTGTGACACAAGAGGCCACATAAAACCACAAAAAGCTGTCCAGGTTCTTCCTTTCAAATTCACCAATTCTGTCAATTTATTAGTAATTGGACCAGGGTTCACCCGCGCCAAAGGCAGCCTCTCAACTCCAGACATTCCTGGCACCCAGGTGAGGCTATGGTTATGTAATGTGCATGGATGCCACTACGCTTTCTTACCAAGCATGCCTTGCATGCATCAAGGTCCACTTGAAAATGGCGTTCCTCTGGTGATGCAATAAGTTCCTCTCATCCCAGCAACAGGTCTTGGGCAGCTACATGGTCTCCAATCTCCTGGTCAGCGCACTGGTGTGCGGCTCAGTACCTGTGACACTTCAGTGGCACGCTGCACCTGGGCGACAGCCCTCACTCTTTGTAGCGGTCACCGGGGCAAGGGATTTTGCTTTTCATGGTGGCCCTGCTGCCATATGGAGTCGCTGACAGGCTCCAGGACAAGTGATCTTCATTGTCCTGGGTGGTGTCCTTCACCCAGCAAGGAGACTTGCAGACCTTGTACCCAGGACTGGAGACTAACAGGCAGAAGTCTTGCTGAGCTTCTCAAAGTTGATGTACAGCCCCAGATGACTGCTTGACAGTTGATATTTTGGGAAATTCAAGCTCCCAATTTTAGAATTAATTGCCAGACACAGATGTGAATTAGTCTTTCTCCTTGAAATTTGGGTGGTGGATACTACTTCCTTTGAAGTGTCCACTCCTCTGTTCTGTCCTTTGTCCAGGAAGTAGCCCATCACAGTAGGAACAGATCCAACCTTGATAGCCCCAAAATCCAGGTGGTTTTTTTTGGCCCGGGTGCCTAGAGGATTACACCTGAATGTCCGCCTCAGTGATGTATATCTAACAAAGTATCACAAAGGCTCCAGCATGCTCTTTACGATTCCTTATCACTTCAGTGTTGTCCTTATCTCTGCACAATTATCCTTCTCTGCTCCATCCTCTCCATGAGATATGACCAGGGTCGCTGACCAGAGACATTTCCAGAATCAAAGAGCCCCTTTCAAATGCACAGGAGAGCTGAGCTCTCCCTTCCTCCAATCTTTGTCCCACCAAGCTTTTAGGAATGTGTCAGTCTACAAATCTATCTGGGAGGTCTTCTCCACATGCCTCACCAAGGCCCTAAGTTCAAGTATGGAAGTCACAGGCCTCCATGTATTGTAACAATCACAGGCACACATGCATCACAGCACACACACAAACACACTTGCGCTGCACAGCACTACATGCTAACATGATGTAGGCCGAGGGTGCGTTAAGCACATACCAGTGGAACTGTACAGGACTGGGCCAGGCCCCACTCCAGTGACAGAGGTAAAAAGTCCTGTTTGCACTACTGATCTAGATTACAAAAACATGATATGACGCCACTACCACTCACATGCTACTTCACTCTTCATAAAAGCAGCAGCTATGTACCACTGTGAGGATAGCTCTTTTGGCTCCCTTCCATGTTTAACAAGACCTCAGTCCTTGAGATGAGCCTATGTTATGGTGCACATACATGATGCGTGTGCACCCATGCCAAAAAATCAGAATTAAGGGTTCAGATATTGAACCATGGGCTCCTAGGGCTGGGATGTATGTCTGTCACCATGTAGGAGACTTGTCAGTCCCAATAGGCTTTCACTCACTTAACACTAGTGGACAAAGGAATGTCCCTCTAAGCATGGTTAGTGCACCACCAGTTAAAAAAATTAAAAAATGAAACAGTCTTTCTGCTACCTAGGGGGTTTTCTGGGGTGCTGAAAGTCTAATAGAAACCATGGAAAGTACAGTAAAAACAAGCATTGGCATAGCCAATAGGTCTCGCCTTTGGGACCTTATAAGTGTTTAGCCATGCAACAGTTGATGTTGATGCACCAAGGATATTGTGCTGCATAACTAAATACGTATAAGGTCCCAAAAGCGAGACCTATTGGCTATGCCAATGCTTATTTCCTTGTAGTCGTCATGTTTCAGCAATCTCATTGGCTCCATAAGGATCCGGGGCCTTCCTCAGGTCTAAGATCACTGATCTTACGACTCTCATTCACACTCATGCATTCATATCCTTATATACACATGTGGTACTCCCTGCGGATGTAACACAGTTGTGGCCAAAGTTGTGCCTGGAAGTTAAAAAAAACAAGTCACAAACCTTAAGAAAACTTCCAGGGGTGGTACTTAGTTTCTGCCTGGGGCATGAAGCATATTGAGGCAGAAACTGGGTGTTATAGTAAGTTGAAGCTGTATGCTGCAGCAATTCCACTCAACAATAATGATTGCTGTGAAGCACTGCAAAAGATACATATGCGAAAAACGTACGATAAAAAGCACGCTTCTCTTACATATATGTGAGCCCACTGATAAACCGTTCCGTCACACTCCTACCCAGAGTTCAGGTTCTTAGGACCATGCACTCTTGGTTGCTTGTCCATAAAGGCAGATGGAACATCTAGCTCAGGTATAGTGACCAGTGACAGGTGGGTGACCCCATATTGGAGTGTCAGTATGTTCAAGAAGGGAATTGTGTGTGTACAACGTCTCTTATGTTCAGTCTCCTTTTAAAAGAGAACAGGGGAGGTTCTCATTCTGATACAGTGGTGTTCAGTATTCGCCCACGTGTTGAGGTTAGTTTTTTTGCCTAGTTCTGATGAGTCTGAGAAAGTAGTTAGTAGTTATACAGGTAATTCTACCGGATTCTGGATCCAAAAGAATCCAATGTGAGTATCCTTGGCTCAGTCGCAGAAATCGGTAGGTCTAAGGACGCTACGTTAGCCCTTCCCATGGTATAGGTGAAGTTTAGATAGAAACCTTGGGTGTTGAACCAATTGACAAAGCAAATTGCAGTGTCTCTGTGCCCTGTCTAGATTACCATCATCAGGTCACTTTATTTCGGCAATCAGTCATAAAAGTATAAAATTAAAAACAATTCATAAAAAAATGAACCAACAATAATCACATCATCCGTCAGAGAGAGTGAGTATACAATTTGAGCAATAAATATGATAAAGTACAGATACCAATCAGAAAATAATCAAAAATGTCAACGCAACAAACCTCTAGGCGGACACATGTCAAAAATAGACCATAAGGTATCAGTGCTATTGCAGGACATTCATGAAGTCTTTCAAATAAAATATTAGAGCAGTTAATGAAGAAGCCTGTAGTCAGACAAGTCAGAGTTCAAAATGCACTCGCTCCAGCTAGAAAGAGTCACCACTCCTATGGACCACATACGCCCTACAATGTAGCAACAGAAGATGCAAATAGGGATCGAGGGTCCGACATGAAAATTCTTAGTGCTGTCGAGTGGCTGTATATACCCAGCTGTTTACATAACGGGTTTATCCACAGCTGGAGAGGTCTAATATATGCTGGGCAGGCGTAAAATACATGGGGTAATGATTTGTTCATTCTCTTACAGGCTGAACATAGCAGAGAATAAGCGGCCTTCCACTTAAATGAACAATCAAAAAGGGGTATGGTACCATTCCTAAATTAGAAGTATAATTTTCTGGTGGAACTGTGATAATGTCCCAATATTGTTTGTAGGCAATGTTGCATTTGGAATCAAGGAATTCCCCTGGTAGCACGGCGCTAGCAGCCTTATACACAACACGTGTAACGTCAGATTCTAGCCAAGAAACATCGGGTCCCTCAACTTCCAACTCCCCGGGGCCAAAGCTTTTTACAACAAAGGTGGCCGCAGGGGAATAAAAGGGGATGGATTGGTCAATTCATAGAACAAGGAGAGTTCAGGACCAGGAGGAGGGTCTACAGTTAATAAATAACTCCAATACCAGACTCAATGAACCCATCCCTATATATAATGTGTCCGCTCACCAACTATCAGAAACTGAAAAACAAGTGCTAAACAAAGGGTTATCGTTTTTACCTCTCAGCATGCAAGACCCAGTGGAGACAAAAATGGAAGTATTACAATTTCTATGCAAGGTCAGGCTTAAAACATACTTTGCAGGTGACATTGATAATCCCAAAACCAATATTGTCGGATTCAAAAATAAGTCTTCATTTCGGCCTGACAGCAATGCACCTGAGATACTTATCTTTGAAGACACCATAATCAGAGAAATAGATCTATTGAACAATAAAAACATTTTTTTGCCAGAACCGTTCTAAAGAGGAGACCACAGCCGTTCATAATTTGGCTAAGCTGCGATCAAGCCTGGGGATAAAGAGGTTATAAGACAACTCCACACAGAGCGCATTACCGCCTGAGACATCCCTCTAGAGTTCTCACCTCTAAAATCAATGAACTCACGACTGAAGCCCTCCAAGAGAGGTGGATATGTAAGAAGGAATTCGAGTTCCCTAGCAGAAAAGAATGCAGGACAACCTCCATATATATTCTAAACAAAATTCACAAAAATCCAGCGAACCCGCAAGGTCGACCTATTATTTTTGCTTGTGGATCGGTATTAGAAACTCTGGCTCAATCATAGACATTTTTTTGAAGCCATTTGTGGTGAATACTCAGACATATGTAAGCAACATCATCAATAAGGTTGAAGGCCTCCCTTTTGATGATAATAAACAGCAGTTAATGACTTTTGACATTGAAGCCCTTTACACTAATATCGCACAAGATGAGACACTCGAAGTAATCAGGGACATTCTAGACATTAGACCCATTCCCCATGTCATTCCAACCACATTTTTGGTATCACTTGCCTCTCTATGTCTCAAGAATACAATTTTTTGCGTTTAAAGAGAATGTATATTTACAGATCAAAGGATTAGCAATGGGCTGTAGCTTCGCCCGATAAATAACGAATTTGGTCATGCCATACTTCGAGAAAAAATGGGTATACACCAATGAGAACCCATATAACACACATATCATACATACAGTGTTACCATTACATTAATGATGTGCTGATGATATGGGAAGGAGATAAATCTACTCTAGGAGCATTCCATTGATGGCTCAATTGTAGAACACCTGACCTCAAATTCACAATGTCTAGCGACAAAGTAAAAGTAAAATTCCTTGATCTTTGGATACACAAAAACACAGTGAACATTGAAGTAAGTCTTTATACTAAACCAACTGACCACAACACTCTATTACACTTCTCTAGTGGGAATCCACAGACTCTCAAAGAAAATTTACCTTACAACCAATTTCTCCATATTCG
Organism: Lissotriton vulgaris; assembly: GCF_964263255.1. Lineage (NCBI taxonomy): Eukaryota > Metazoa > Chordata > Amphibia > Caudata > Salamandridae > Lissotriton > Lissotriton vulgaris. The sequence continues at coordinate 1,285,443,455 of NC_141685.1, forward strand.
CAGAAACTGCTCTTAAAAAAATGACTACTTCGGAATGCTGATGTGTTGGTTGACAAACTAAGAATTCTAGGGTATCAGAAAGAATTGGCCAAAGCCACATCCTGGAGAGCATGTTCATGTCCAGGGAAACACTTCTCGGACCCAAAACACGTCAGGACACTAACCTCCTTAAATGTGTCAGTGCATACAATCCCAAAGCAAACAAGGTGAAAAACATCATCCAGAGAAACTGGAAACTCCTGACCCCTTTAGGAATATAGAAACCAATGTTTTCCTTTTAAAAAGCCAACAACATATCTCATCACCTAGTGAAGGCAACACATCCCAGTGAAAAAAAAAGATCTACGAAAAATGCTAGAAATGCCTCCAATTAGCAGCCACTATAGGTGCAAGAATTGCGCTGCATGTGATTTCACTAACACCAAAATAATTATGTTGAACGGCCAAACGCACAATCAGCTGAAATTCTCCAACTGAAAGACCTAAAATGTAGTATACTGTATACACTGTGTGGTATGTTATTCTTTGGAATGACGCGCGTGATCTCATGCGCGTCATCCACAAACAATGTGCTCGCCTTGTTGCTATTTGAAAGTGTGAGTGTCGCGTGTTGTTGTTCGCGTGCTGTATGTATGTTGATCCTGTGTCTCTTGTGAGTGTTGTGGTTTGAATGGAGACCGAGTGTATTATATGTTGAGTAATGACGGTTTAGCGGCATTCCTGGATGTACCGTGTTGGCGCTTACTTTAGAAATATAGCTCCGCTTTTACCTTCTTACTGGATGCTGTTTTCTTCTTCCTTGGAATGGATTATTTACTTATTTAACACTGGCGATGAGGATGGGAACACACCTTGCGTGGGATCACTACGGATTCTGAGCAATTTTTCTTTCTTTCGATCAAACAGCAGTTTCATTGGTCATTGATGTGGAGGATTTCTCTTTTGCTTTATTTCATTGGATGTTGCTTTTCCCTTCTATTGGATGATAACAAAAACGAATCTTAAACGTTTTTCATTGGATGTTTTCTTCTGCAATGCTGTATTGGTGAGAAACCAGCTTTTGTATTCACTGCTTACAGTTAAAATCTTTCAGTTTGATTTTTGCTGCCTTGTAATCTTCAACAAGGGAATATACACGATGGAAAGATGCAGATAATCTTCACTACTACAATCTGATGAACAGTAAGTAGCTTCTGTGATTCGCACACAAAATACTAAAAAAAAGGGAAAGTATTTCAAATAAACAATATTTTACTTAAATGTACAACAACATATATATATATATTTAAATATCTATACAACTATGACTGGAATTCAACCTCCTCCATCCTTTTTAACCATTAAAGGTGATCCTCCAATTGAATGGGACATTTGGGAACCTATGTTTCTAGCTTATGTTGAGGTTCTAGAGGAAGAAGATTGTGGGGCAGGACGGAAATTAGCCTTATTAAAGCATTGTCTTGGAGGGATTGCACTCAAAGAATTTAAAAGCTTACCTCCATTAAGTGATACTTCTAATCTCAATGTATATCAAATTGCAGCCAAGCAACTTTCCATTAGATATGGGAAGAAGATTAATATGGTCATGGAAAGATTTAAATTCTACTCAAGGAAAAAACAAAGTGATGAGTCTATAGACAACTATGTCTCTGCCTTGAGGGCATTAGCAGTTACATGTGATTTTGAACACATTAATTATGACCAAGTACTAAGAGATCAAATTCTTATGTGTACCAACAATAAAAAAATACAACAGAGGTTATGGACAACTTCTGACATGACTCTTAATGCTGCAATTGAGATAGCCAAGTCAATTGAACATTCTGAAAAATTTGTGGATGAAATTAGATCACAAAACATCAATAAACCAGATGTGTTAATTCTTAATAGAGAAAATGACAAATTTAAAGATTCGGATAAGTATAAAAAGACTATCAATTCAAAGATTGACAACCAATACAAAGGTGAAAATAAAAGTAGATGGCAAAGACCTGATCAGAGAATGAATAGTTGGCAAAGATCGGATCAAAGGATGAATAATTGGCAAAGATCAGACTCAAGGGTGTACAATATGTATTGTTTTAGATGTGGAGGTGGTTACCATCTAGGAAATTCAAAGACATGTCTGGCTTTAGACAAAGTATGTTTGAGATGTGAAAGAAAAGGGCATTTCTCAAAAGTCTGTAGATCAGCACCAAGGAAAGTTAATTTAGTCCAAGATCAAGAGTAAGAGAGTTCAAGTGACTGTGAATTTGATGTTAACACTATAATGTGCATAACCAAGGAACCAAAAGTTTAAAAATTTCCTTCTTGTGACATTGCTATTAATGGTGTAACTACTAAAGTTTTTGTAGACTCTTGCTCATGGTATACTATTCTACCTGACATTTTATTTAGATCCAATTGGTCCAATGTTGATGTAATGCAACCAGACATTACACCAAGTGGCTATACTGGTCATAAATTGCAACTTATTGGTTATTTTATTGCTGAACTTCATTTCAAGAGTCGTTCTACACGTGGAAAAGTATATATCACAAAGTCTGGTGATTCACTTTTAGGTTGACCACACCAAGAACAACTTGGCATCAAGCTTGATCCAAATGCTGATCCTCCTGTTTATTCCATTGACTCTGAGCCAAGTATTTCTGTGTTAAGCAAAGGAAAAGAAGATATATTAATATCAGAAATTAAATAAAAATTTCCTAAATTATTCTGCAATGATTTAGGAAGATATAAAGGATTTGAACATCGGATAAAAGTTCATGCAGATGCCTTGCCCATCCGTCACAAAGTTAGGAATGTTCCTCTTTCATATAGACTAAAGTTAAAGGAAATGCTCAATGACATGTGTGAGAAGAAAATAATAGAACCTATTGAGTCATCCTCTTGGGTTTCACCTATTGTGATTTCAATTAAATCGGGGGGAGATCTTCGCGTATGCATAGATTTGCGCAGTTTGAATAATGCTATTTGTGTGGATTCACATCCTCTGCCTAACTTACATGAAATGGTCTCGACATTGGACAATGCTAAAGTATTCTCCTGCTTGGATTTAGAAAGTGCATATCATCAGGTGTTTCTACATGAAGACTCAAGGGATTACACCGCCTTTATCACACCTGAGGGTTTATACAGATTTTGCAGGATGCCTTTTGGATTGGCAAGTGCAGCTGCAGTATTTCAAAGGTTGATGAAAGAGACTTTAGTTGGTTTAACAGGAGCAGTTGCATTTCAAGATGATATTCTAGTTTTGGGGAAAGATGGGGATGAACATGACAAAAATGTATTGAAAGTGTTAAATGCATTGTCAGATAAAGGACTAACACTTTGTGTTTCAAAGTGTATGTTTAGGAGAGAAGAAGTGGAATATCTTGGACATTGCATTAGTGGAAATGGAATTAAACCTAAGGCCTCACATTTGGAAAATATTAGCAAAGCACCTATTCCTCAGAACAAGGAACAGTTGGTAGCTTTTTTGGGGCTTGTGGAATTTTATGCTAAGTTTATACAGAACTATGCTACTGTAATTGAACCGTTTAGAATGCTTTTGAAGAAAAATGCTAAGTTTGAGTGGACAGATTCTATGACAACAACTTTTAATGCTGTAAAATCAATGATTATTAGAGCACCTTGTCTTAAACCATTTGTAATTGGAAAGAAATGTATTGTAATGGTTGATGCAAGCAACTGTGGATTAGTTGCTGTGTTGATTCAAGAGGAATGGGGCAAAGAATGGATAGTAGCATATGCTTCAAGGACATTAAGAGAGTCAGAACAACATTATTCTGTAATTGAGAGGGAACTTTTAGCGTGTGTTTGGGGAGCAGAAAATGTTCGACCTTTTTTGTGGGGAACAAAGTTTATTATCAAATCAGATCATAAACCCTTGGTGCATATATTGTCACCTGGTGGGGGGCGTACACGCTCATCTAGATTAGCAAGACTTTCTTCCAGGTTGCAAAATTTTCAGTATTATTTAGAATACATTCCTGGAAAATCTAACGTTCATGCGGATTGCATGTCAAGACTTCCTTTAGCATGCAAGGAATCTGATGTGGCCGATAAGGATGAGTGTGAAGTTGCACATGTCTTTAGTGATGTTAATCTGGTATTTGGAGAGAATTCTGTGGTACAAGAGGAATCATGGGATGAAGAAATGGACAAGGATTTAGAACTTAAGAAGGTGAAAGAATATATATTGAAGGGTTGGCCTGAAGGAGTAAATCTTACTGGTAGTCTAATGAGTTACCATAAAATTAAAGATGAACTTGCCATAGAAAATGGTATTCTGTTAAGAGGTGACAAATTCATTCCACCTTTTGGTCTCAGGAAGAAATTTCTTGATTCAGCTCATGAAGGGCATTTTGGCATATCAATCACCAGGAGGCGATTAAAAAATAATTTTTGGTGGCCTGGCATTGACTATTTTGTAGAACAACAAGTGAAGTTATGTGGATTATGTGCTAATAGTGATAAAACAGCAAAGGCTTTACCCAGTGTGCCACAACCAGTAGAGTTACCTACATCACCTTGGAATAAACTTGGTATTGACATTATTGGACCATTTAGTGTGTTACCACAACAGCATTCTTTTGGCATAGTGTTGATAGACTATTTTTCGAAATGGCCGGAAATAAAGATGGTTAGAGAAGTCACTAGTGATGCCATTATACAATTTATGGATGAGATTTTTTGTAGAGAGGGAATTCCTCAAGAGGTGGTAACTGACAACGGTCCACAGTTTGTTAGTAAGCAAATGGAGAGTTATTTTAGTAGGTGTGGTATTTATCACAAAAGAATAGCGGTATTCCACCCAGAAGCCAATGGTCAGATTGAAAGATTCAATAGAGTAGTCAAGGAAGCTATTCAGTTGGCTGTCAAAGGTGGTTTATGCTGGGATAAGGCAATACAGTCCATGTTATTGTCATACAGAACTGCTCCCAATGTAGTTACTTCAATGTCTCCTTTTGAGTTGTTGAGAGGGCGGAAACCTAGTACCAATCTTGTTCCTTGGTGGTTAAAGAACAAGGATAGTGGTCGTATTGATTTTGCAGAAATTGATTTTGCAGAAATTCGCAAGAAAGTTCATGCTTATAAGGAGAAAATGAAGAATGACTTGTCAAAAAAGGGGACAAGAAGTTGTGTTTCTATCCAGGTTGGGGATTTTGTAAGATTAAAAAAGGGAAGTTTTGTACATAAGGGGTTGGCAAAATGGTCTGATCCAATTTAGGTAGTTGAGATATTTAAGAATGCAGTAAGAGTACTGGATGGAAGTGTTTGGCATTTTAGTAGAGTTTCAAAATTTAATAATAGCAAACATTTTTCTGAGGATGATTCATCTAATGTGTTTTTGGAGGTCACCACTGATAGTTTGGGAGTGTCTGAACCTACTGTTGTTTCAGATAATACTTGTGATTCTGGTACACAAGAATTATTAAGAAGTTCAAGAAGTCGTAGGGCTCCAAATCGGTTCAGAGATTTTATTCTGACTTAAAAGGAAAAAAAAAGAAAAGGAGGGAGGTGTGTGGTATGTTATTCTTTGGAATGACGCGCGTGATCTCATGCGCGTCATCCACAAACAATGCGCTCGCCTTGTTGCTATTTGAAAGTGTGAGTGTCGCGTGTTGTTGTTCGCGTGCTGTATGTATGTTGATCCTGTGTCTCGTGTGAGTGTTGTGGTTTGAATGGAGACCGAGTGTATTATATGTTGAGTAATGACGGTTTAGCGGCATTCCTAGATGCACCGTGTTGGCGCTTACTTTAGAAATAAAGCTCCGCTTTTACCTTCTTACTGGATGCTGTTTTCTTCTTCCTTGGAATGGATTATTTACTTATTTAACACACTGCCCATGTGACTTGGCATATATTGGACAAACTACTCTTGAAAGACTGTGAAAGCAAGAATTCTTTAGCACAGATAGAGAATAAGATATGCAGTAGCAAGTGCCACCTTAGTTGAACACTATAGGGAATTAAACCACACTGAGAATGATATACGTTGGTTAGTGCTGTTTTTTGGTACAATGACAACAAGGAGCAAGATCTGATGATTCAATGCTGAAAAAGACGGAAGTGAATATTGAGAGATATGGGACAGCTTGAAGAGGCGTTAACAACCTGGATGAAATGTGGGCACTAATAGGATAATGCCTGCCCCATAATATTGCTTTTGGTAAAAACAGTCAGTATTTACATTTGACGAATGGCCCTACCTCCTCTTCCTCTTGGCTATAACATGCTGTACTTACATGTGTAACACATATTCCCCACATAATGTATTCTCTTGGACTGGATCATACCGGCAGACTGTACCAGATAGGCAGTGTGTTTACATTGATACATCGTCCTTTCCTTTATTGGTTGTTTGCTTGAGTCGTACACTATACGGCCCATAACCCAGAACAATGCTGATTTATTCTACACATAAGTGCAACAAGCAGTGCCTTACAGCTCCCTCCCCTGCAGGCTCCTATCAAAAGGGTCCCATCCTTCTACTATCCTGTTCTATCGATCATCGACAACTGTATTACCATTAATGTGGCGTATCATTTTTTTAGGCCCTTAGCCACTGCTTGCGCTGAGCAGTGTAGAGTTTTGCCCCCCAGACCCACGATGGGCCGGGCCCGTACCTCTACTAAGGAACTTGGTAGCATCAGGTCTCACCATGATAATCATCCACACCCTATTCTAGGGGCTGTTGCACCTCCCTACTACTCCCACTGACCAACTCCGATTATTTATGAGGCCAATGTGAGGGTAGGGACCTTGGCGTTCTGCAGGTTTCTTACCCTCCAGGAAAGACTTACGCTCTTTTCTATGACCTTGTATAGGGCATGGCCACTCTTATTTAGGTTATCCACTGGAGCCACCCAAGGGATCTGACTTTCAAATATTATTCCTACCCGGAGGACTACGGTACCACATTCACAGTTGGGACTAACATTAAGTCCCGCGCCAGCCCCACAGCCAAGCATTCAGTCGCATGTCTCACTTTCCACTAGCCTTCAGCAGGGCTCCCAGACACACATCCACACCACCTCGATGCATGATTAGTAAGCACCCATGTATGCACCTATTGAAGACCCACTTCCCCTAGATAGACACACATGATCTACATAGAACAGGGCAGCATGCACCATTAGCCCTAACGTTGCAGATGACTGGAGGAGGAATAATATAAACTTTTTCTGTGTTTCACCATATTTTGCTTTGGTGGTCAAGTTTTTTAATTACGCTCACCTGGGCTTCACTTGCCAGTGCACTGTCGCTATTTTTAAATGCACTAGGCTGTTTGTATGTATTTCTATCATCCTTATAGGTATTTAGTCTTTCTTCTGACCTGAAGAGGCCTGCAGTTTCTAGGCCGAAACACGTTGACGCTTCTATTGGAGGATTCTCTATAATTTCCAATCAATTTGCAAAGACATTTTGATACACACCAATAATATAGAGGGCGATATTGCTCCTTCCATGTTTACAATCCACAGACTATCTTCCTTATGGAATGTGTGAAAAGCAAAGAACACAGCCATTTAAAACAACTGGAAGACCAAAGAAAATAACTTTCTAGTTGGCACATTTATTGTTGAGTTTTTGATGTATGTTTTATGTATGTACAACTCAGTGCATTTTTGTCCCTAAAATATGTTTTTTATTTGGTTTTTCTATGTATGTTTGATATGCTTTACAGCATTGTATAACACAGGTACCTACTCCAGGAATGAACGATTATAGGCTTAACTAAAAGGTTCAAATACATTTGCAGAAATTGTGCATACAGCCACAGTGATTTATTTATGCAATCACTTGATAACTAACTATACAAGAATCCATTCCCGCAATACACCACTTTTAATTTACACATGGTTTAGCCCAGGTTATGAGGGGGGATTAGGGCTAACCCCTAAACGTTTTGTTGTTATACACAACACTCTCCATTGTTTAGGCCAGTAATGCTTTTTCATCTCCTCTTTAGAAGGAAAAGAAGCACAAATTGGGGTGACCCAGAGATCTGGCCAGCCCAAAGAAATTAGAAGCTTTTTGATGTTAATAAGCCATGGAACTTTACAGAATCTGTCAGATTGAATAACATCATGTAGGGCTGGGGCATAAAGTGCAAGCTCCGCAGTGGTCAATAACCTTTTCCAATAGAGTAATAAGCGTAGTTTTGCTTTGCTTTCAATAGGTTTTGTGCCCATGCCAAAATGCAACGGAAGTAACGGAGTGCTAGCCGAAAGATTGACAATACTCCTCAAGAACTTATTTTCACTCCTCGTTAGGCATATGCAATTATTAAAGCCCCAGAGTTCCACGCCGTATAGAGAGGATGCTACTGCTTTAGCCTTATATACTAGCAAATGTGGATTAATAGGTTTAGTATAGGATGCCCGGTGATCCTTCAGGATGGCACCTGATAGTTATTTGTGTTTGTTGTCCATTTTATCAAAGTGGTGCTTCCATGACATGGTAGTAGACATTCTTGCTCCTAAATAGTCGAATGAGTTGACTTTCTCAGGAAATGTGCCACCCAATGCTAGCCTCCACCTAGATGATTTATGCTCATTAAAATAAATGTATTTAGTTTTCATTGTGTTGATCTGCCGCCAACTGGGGGTTTTAGAGATCAACAAGTTGTAGTCAGTGAAAGGGAGTATGGGGTTTTTAGTTCTGGCCAGTGTAGGGGCATCAGATGGATTCTGAGTGAGGAAGTCAACCGTCTTTTAGATAATATGAAAAAAGTGTGGGAGCAAAGCCACAGTCCTGATAGACATTGTTGTTAACCAGGATCCAGTCAGTAAGCTGGCCTTGTGTTCCCCACCGGATTCTGGCAAACTTTTCTGCATGTAGTTGAATGAGTAAATCCAAAAGCTCAGCAGGTATTTCCGTGTCACTGAGGGCCAGCCAAAGTTTTTCACAAGGAACCAGGTGGAATCACGATTTGAGATCAAAAAAGCAACATACAAGCCGCCTCTGCCGATCACCACTGTCTTCCAGTATAAGGAAAGACCAATAGTATGGTCCTTTTGCAAAAGCCAGCTTGAAATGGTGTCAATATGCCCTCCTCTTCTATACTTAGAAAGATTTTATTCAGCAGCATTCTACAGAAAATCTTTTGAATGATGTTTATCAGACTAATAGGTCTGTAGTTTACTGGGGAGCCACGGTAACCCTTTTTATAATTCAAAATAACTGTAACACCATTCCAGGAATCAGGAATCAAAGCACCCTTACTAATGGAATTAGGCTAAAATATATTCCGACCAATTTAATATATCCGAAAGAAAAAGATCTGCTGGTATACCATCCTGTCCCACAGCCCTACCTCTAGTGATGGCATCAAGAGTGGCAGACACATCAGCTAGATCATACAGCAGGATCTCGGAGGGAAGAATCTCCTGCAATATAGAAGATGCTGTAGAAGTTGCTAAAGTACCTCCAGAGTACAAAAATAATTTGACCCAGTCTTATGGAGATATATGATTAGATCAGAGGAGCTGTACCATAGGTACCACAAGTGACCAAAGCCCAGAACTAGTGGAATCTTTAGCAAGACTGGCTGCTTTTAAATCCTGCTATCAGCGTTTGTCCCAATCCCTTTTAGCCTTACTAAATTTCCAGGCCTTTTTAATGCCCTGAATTAAATCAATATCCTGTGATTTGATTGATGTTGCTAAAATATCTCTGCTCTGGCTGCTATGCTTATTAAACCATGCCCTAGGGTTATTAGTCTATTTTTCCTATGAGTCACTGGACCAGACAAATAGAAAAAAATAGGTTTAAAAAAGCTGAGGTATAAGGATATAACATTGCTTACAATGCCGAACAATTGCTAATCTCAGCAAATTTTACTTGGAGATCACAGCTGATTACAGATAAATGTTATGGTTTGAGGACTAACTGGCACCACTTTAGATGGCACATGTCATTTGTGGGCACTAGCTCCCCAACAGTAGAAGCCAGATTAGAATCGGAAAATGAGCATGACAAAAAACCTGCATGGTCAGGCAAAGAGGATTGGGGTCATGTTCCAAGCACTCAATGATGACCACATCCTTAACCAGTGAACAAAGTCTAAGATCGACTAAAATATAGTCAATATGACTCATGTGTTGTGGTCTGTTGTATGTGTGGGCCCCCTTGATATCAGATCTAGTCCAACCATAAACTGCTCTTACCCCCAACTTAATTGAGAAGGCCTTAAGCAGCAATGTGGGCTATGTCCACATTTTAATGGGACTATGTCCAGCGAAGGAATTGCCCGCCTCTTATCCTCCTCGCCAGTGTAGTCCTATATCGTTCCAATCCAGGGGCTCAAAAGTGGCATTAAAATCTCCTTATAAGATAATACGAGATTGCGTCTGGGTCCTGTCAAAATAGTCATCAAGGATTTGAATGGTTTTAGAAGCAATACCTCTCTTTGACCCTCGGGCGTAGAAATTAAAAATCTCTACCCTAGGTTACTTATCATTTTCTATACTAAGGCCTAGGATATCGGGGGAGTCAATATTTAATTGGCCAATTTTACAATTCAGACTTACTTTAAGCCATATTGTTAAACCCCCAAACAGTCTCCCTACATAATTTTAGATAACTGGAACATGGAAGTTTAGATATCCAGGTTTAAAGATAGGATCGGTGCAACATGTTTCTTGTAGTAAGCAAATATCGCAATTTCCCATGAACTCGCTCCAGTCTGGTAACATCGCCTTCAATTTCAGACCGGCCATATTCCACAAAATTATTTTATTCAACGGATGCTCTGGCACTTTTGAGGTTGGAAAAGAAAGGCTAACCTGGTACCCAAGTGTTGCATTAGGACTAACTGGTGTGACTATTTCAGTAAATGGTAGCGAGTAAGAGTGTTGCATAGAGTACCATTGAGTTGGGTAACAATAAACTTCTGTTATTCAGTGCCAAGATGCCTCTGGGTGAACGTGCGCTTTACAAATACTCATGTTATGTTATGTTAATGCTAGGGTTACTAATCACAATTTGATTTGGTGCAGAGTGACAGATCAAGAAATGTTGAAAGTTTAGACATTTTAAATACAAACCTATATGAGAATTTTAATAGGAGTTTTATTTCTGTTGGTGGTGATTGAATTGTGCTTTTATGGATCTTTGTATCCGAATAAAGATTATTGAACATTGAACATGAAAGTTTAAATGTGGTACTAATTTTCTGGGTATCACAGGTGAAGAATTCAACGGAAAAAAACGTGGAGGGCTGATAGAAAAAGATAGTTAGTCTGCCTTACGAGCAAGGGATCTGAGAGCCATATGGCCTGTACTATGCAAAGAGATAAGTTAAGCGCAAATATTTCAGCCGAATTAGTGCAGAGTGAAGTAAAGGAGATCTCAAATGCAAGGCCACCAACTCATCAACAGGATCCCCACTTCTTAACAGTAGCTCAATGTTATCAAAAGAGTGGTTCCTTAAAACATGCCCTTTGACTCAGAGGATGTCCTCACAAATAACTGAACCCCATCCTCTCCAGTGACAGATTCAATGTGTTGCTTTATTTATTAGATAATTTTCATTTTCATACACTGCCTGAGGCTAAATCTTTGGAACATTAACCTTGGGATTAGAGCTAGAATGGAGAATTCGTCTAAAATTCAAGCCTATTGAGTGGCTTGCCCTACATTCTCAATCAAGATCCAGGGGGAATCCTCAGCACAGTACTCTGGGCCTAGAACTTCTGAATGAGTCCAGATGGGGGCCCTTCTAGGTCGGGGGCCTCCTCAAGTTTCGTTAGGCCAAGTTCCCAGAGAAAAGAAAGCCTGAAGAGGAGATACTTTGTTTGAGCTGTGACGCTCGTGCTACACTAATCAATGTGTTTTTGTTTACTAGGTAGGGTCAGCTTTCATTAGACTCCGCACCAGACCAACATGGCGCATACCACGGGTAACCTGTGACGGAGCATGATTCACAGAAAACATCACATGATCAGTGTATGTTCAGATGGACAGATACAGAGTTTTTCAAAATACTAGTGTCTTTTTGGGGTAAATGTTAGTCCGAAGTACTTCTTAGGCGTGTTATCAATAACTTTAAGAAGCACACCCAGACCCAGGTCCTTAACTTGGCTGTAAAGGCTTGCAATATTGTCAAGGATGAGCGGCGCAACATCAGCAGTGTCTATAAGACTATTAAAGGGTTCAAGAATTCCTTGAGACACAGGTAAATCCACTAGAGACGATAAACTGACTTGTGGATGGTATAGTAACCACAGAAGCAGGTAGGCCAAGGAAGGATGTAACATATCATCATGGACTCACATGCTGCCTGAAACAGCATCTAGTGGCAGAGGAGCCCTGAAAGTTTTTTTCTTGATCATTTTTCCTTTGAATTATGTGGAAAGTGTTGGCGTTGCGTTTTCGGGAACATCTTTAGCTGCAGAATCGCCCCTTATAATAGATTCCACCTCTTCAATAGGGAGGTCCATTTTTTTCAGCGTACAATTATTAGGGGGCTTAGAAGCGTTACTGTGTTTTGCTGGTCCGTGCACCAATTCAGATGTCTTGAGTTTGCCTATTATCATAAAATAAGAGAATGAAGCAAAAAGGTAAAATTGGTAGCAATCCAAGGTTGTTGGGCGAAACTCAAATATTAAGCAATCAAAAAACTAAACAGCTTCTGAGGAAACATTTTTTTTATTACAAATTACAACCAACAACCTCCAGAATCGAGACAAGAACACATAGGCACTTATACATGACACAACCCAGACTATGAAGAAAACAACAATAGATGAAAAAGTGCCCGCTAGTGTCAAAGGTCATACACCAGCGGGATACTACATCAGCAAGGAAAAATCTAGGCTGGGACTGTATTGACAATAAAAGTGGCCATATAGTTAGAACAGTACTTTTATAGAGTCCCAAAAACCAAGTGGGGTGGCCCAGCCCAGCCCAGCCTCCTCCAGTTGCTGAGGGGTTCAGATGGACCAGCTCTTGGCCTGGGCTTTGCCAGGGCATGGCCCAGGTCACTGGACTTAAATAGCGCTAGTAAGCAAGTTGAGGTTCCAGGAGGGGATTATGGGATGTTTAGTCCCCAGCTGCTCTCCTCAAAGTCAAATGCAAATTGTCCAAAGAGCCAGATGAAGTGTCTCCCAACAAAAGGAACCTGAAGCGAGCTGTCAAAACACCCCAGCAGCAAGATGTAACAGGATTATGGTCAGCTTAGCCTCTGCGCCACGGAAAAGGAACATGCTTAACTAGTGCTGGTAGGCAACAGGTGAGGTTCCAGGAGGAGATTATGGGACATGTAGTCCCCAGCTGCTGCGTTCAACAGAGGATCTCCCCGCAGTCAAATGCTGATTGTCCAAAGAGCCCGATGATGTTTCCCTCAACGAATGGAGCCTGGAACGAGCTGTCAAAGCACCCCAGCAGCAAGATTAACAGGGTGATGTTCAGCGCAGCCCCCAGATTATTATGATATACGGATGACAGAGTTTGACGTGTGGTAGAAAGACATTGTTGTTGCATGTGTGCTCGTCCTCAAATTGGTTGACATGAAGACAGGCCATATTCGGAGCAAAGGTGTTGCCCATCGAGTGCCCTGTGTTTGAATGGCATAGGGTATTGTTGTACTCAAAAAAGTTCTTGGTAAGTGCTAGTGTTGCACATGCTACAATGAAATGTTGTGGTGATAGGAAATGTCCATCAGTCCATTCGAAAATTGACTCAATTACTTAATCATGGCCAAAGTCTGTTATTGCCATGTGCTCGTATGTAGAACCTCAATGTCTAGGGTTAGAAATGTATTGTTATTGGCATCAAAAGAGCAATCTCTTCGAAATGTTAGTACTTAATTGGTGTCTTTCAGAAAGAATCAGGTTTTACTTACCAAAGGTCTAAGGAATCAGTCACAAAAAGTGCTAAAGGCTCATTGATAGAGTTGATACCTGAGACAATTGATCTCCCTAGGGAGGTCTTTGGGGCATGTGAGTCTTAAGCAGAGTATAACAGTAGGACATGCCAGAGTGTTTGACAACTAAAAAGCCAGCCTAGCTTTTTTGTAATCAGTTATTGAGCTCTGCCTATAACTATGTCTCTGACCATTCTATGCAATCTCAGGGTAAGATCTGTTTTTAAGACTTTGTAGTTCTTTCTACTGGAGAGGTGCCTTAGGCTTATCTCATCAAACTGTATCACTATCGCACATCGTACACCTAGTTCTTGGGGGTTTAATATCTGCATTTAGGCTTGCTGATTCCTGTAACTAGTGCTGGGACACCTCATTTGAGGTAGCTATGCACTTTAGAAAATGTATTTTTATTATTATTATTATTATCTACTGCTTTGAATAGTATACTTATTTTGTTACACAATGATTTAAGTGCTTCTTTTTCTATTCTGGATAAATTGTGAAATTATTCTTTTTTTTATGTCGCAGTCTACAGAATTTCAATTTCCTTTGTGACTGCTTGTTCAAAGATCAGAATAGCTTCTCAGGTACACTGTGTAGGTGGTAGGAACATTGTTTGTCAGATTGGTGTTGGTCACTGTTGAGTCCGTGATACCTGCATTTTTAGAAAAGGACCGAAGATAAACCATGCGAAAGAACTCTGCTAGTTCACACCTTAGAGAGAATATATTGAGTTTTGGTGTTAATGCAAAATCAAGTCACTTATTTAGGACCTGTATTTTGGTTGATGATTAAGGATAATCACTTAATTGACCACTACGTCTGGAGCCAACTGGCGGCCTGGTTAATTTTTGTTCTCTTTGCTTTATGTCACCATTTGTGATTCGTCTGCCCATTAAATTGTAGGTTTTTCTGTTTCCCTTTTCTCGTCACCTGCCTTTTTCTAAAAAAAACCTCTGCTTTAAGGTAGAGAATTTGTGGTGGTTATTATTGGTATGGATGGTGCCAGAATCTGAAGAGTAGGCGACTGGCTGTGGTGTTGTCCATATGTACCTCACAACCTTCCTCATCACTTCTACTCCCACTTCTCTTGTCTAGTGGTGTCACTAGGAGGGTGCGGGGGTGCGGCCCGCACCGGGTGACACCATCACATGGGGTGACACCAAAATGCTAAATATTACTGTCTGTGACCATTAAGAGACCCCTTGTTTTTTCGCTGGCCGCGTATAGTCCAGGGTGTAATCCGCCTTATGCTGCCAGTAGATCGAATAGAAACAGTTTGTAACTGGTGAAGTACAGTGAGTGCCCGCTGATTTGATCTGCTAAATAGATGCTTGCCTGGTCTTACATGTGCCCGCCCTTCCGTTGCGCTTAAATACAGCAATGCGCTTTGCTAAAAACTTCCTAAAACAATGATTTTCAAAATGAACACATCAGAGCAGAGGCGGCGGGCGGCTTGTTGCCTGTGAATGAAGAATGAGTCGCACTTTTGTTACTTGTTGCTGGTGATGGGGGCGAACGGACATGTCTGGACCCTCCCCCTGAAGTCATGGCCTGGAGCCGCCTGCTCTGGCCTCGGATTGTGCGCTCCACCAGGCCGCAGCCTCCCTGTGCCTCCCGGTCCCCAGCGGTCAGCCGAGAGGATGCTGCCAAACGAGGCTGCTCAGCAAGTTTCCCTGGCGTTTAATGGACTCTGCTCTGTCACTTTTTGGTGGGATGTTTGTCTTTTGGGGGATTTAGGCAGATGTTGACGATGCAATCCCTGCTTGACAGTCTGATACCACCTGTGATCGTGAGGCTGCGGAGGTGAGGGCAGTCCTCATGACCTCATCCCCGGCTGCAGCCAGACAGACAGTTTACCTTCTACAGACACCGGAAGCAACCTGTGGATTTCTCCAAGTTCTTCAGCTTTTCTTTCGAAAAGGGAAACTGCACAGCCTTTCATTGCCAGTCAGAGAAAGTAATGTAAGATGTTGCAAGAAAGTATGTTGTGTTTCACATACTTCACACAGACATCAGGTTGTGAAATGGAAAATGAATACTATGTACCCGTATGAACGCCAGCTCACGGGTGCAGTGGCTGGCACGAGAAAGCCCAAGTGTGGCACTTATTTGGATAAAAAGGATTGTTTGTGGACAGGCCTTCTGCTGAAAGTCAGTTGGCACAGCAGCAGCAGTTGAAAGTTCCCTGCTCGTGGCCTTTCCTAGACAGAGGTTGACCCAGGGTGCAGGAGAGCGCCAAACAGCCGGAGTTTTCACACCAGCCAAGCACGATTTGCGAGACTATTGTGCTGAAGCCCGGCTCCCATGCATCAGTTACTTGAGTACAACCTTGGCTGTGGAATTTGCGCGCCACCACTTGAAGCACCGGGCACACCGGCAATGAGTCCACGTGTGACTTTGGGCAGACAAGCACAAGGGTTCGCCATGCTGGGATGGTACTTTATTTGGTGCACCTGCCACTCTGGTCTATGGATGGTGATGGGGGTGACAAGGGATGGGGCAATGTGGGAGTTAGCACTGAAACCATTCTGTATGGTCCCGTTATTTGGCACTGGCGGACTTGGAGTAGGTCCATCATGGATCCATGGTGTAAGTCGTGAGGGGGTGACACCATGAGTTACCAGCACTGGGTGACACCAACCCTAGTGACGCCACTGCTCTTGTCTGAACTGAAAGTCCAGTTCCAGGGGGTTGGTCTCCTTTATGAACCTTCCTTGTGTGTGTTATGGTTTGGGGTTTCAGTGTAATATTTTTCAGTGACATATGGGGAGGCGTGTCATGACTAAGTCATCTAATGTCCTTTTGTATGTTTGTAATTTTGCTTGCAGTAAGGAACTCTTTGTATTGGGACTAAGTATGGGCGGAAAATTCGTTCCGCTCGTGGAATTTGTGGATTTTCCGCGATTTTGCGATCCACGAATCGCGCGGAATCGCGGCAAAATCCGCGACTTCGCGAGCGGGACGAATTTTGCTCAGGAAGCACTTACAGGGTTACAGCAGGTGCCCAAGTTGAAGCTAATTTCTATGTAACCATTTACAAAATGGTTACAAAGAAATTAACTTCAACTTGGGCACCTGCTGTAACCCTGTAAGTGCTTCCTGAGCGGCGCCTCGTTGCCTACTTGCAACTATTCTCTGACCCTGCTCTGACCCTCGAAGCAGGGTCAGAGAATAGTTACAAGTAGACAACGAGGCTCCGTGAACAGGAAGCACTTACAGATATAGATAAAGCAGGTGCCCGAGTTGAAGGTCAAATTTAGTACCTCCTTAATCAGCCCCAAAAAATTGTGTGCTTTGTCGAGGCTGGGCAGGTGTGCTTTCTCCCCATATGTACAGTCGAAAATTAGTTATGATGCTTGAGGAAGGCCTTTGCATCCCTGACTTTCACAAGTGCAATCCCTGTGCAGCTCCTGTAACCAGTAGCTTCTTTCTCCTCATCTGCTGCTCTGATCTGTGCCTGACCTTTTATACACACAAGAAGAGGCATGTGAACTCGCAAAGAAGCCCCCCCCGTTCCCCCCCCACACACACACTAGCGGTGTGCACCGTCTTCCTGCCCTTTACACACTACGATAGACAGCTCACTCGAGGGACCCCGGCGCCCTTCGGCGCGATGGCAAAGTTAATCAGCTGCAAAAAATCGTGCGCTTTGTCAAGGCTGGGCAGGTGTGCTTTCTCCCCATATCTACTGTCGAAAATTAGCTATGATGCTTGATGGAGGCCTTTGCATCCTTGACTTTCACGAGTGCAATCCCCCTGCAGTTCCTGTGACCAGGAGCTTCTTTCACCCCATCTGCTGCTCTTATCAGTGCCTGACCTTTTATACACAAAAGAGGCATGTAAACTCGCAAAGAAGCCCCCCCCGTTTGCCCCCCCCCACACACACTAGCGGTGTGCACCGTCTTCCTGCCCTTTACACACTATGATGGACAGCTCACTCGAGGGACCCCGGCGCCCTTCGGCGCGATGGTAAAGTTAGTCAGCCCCAAAAAATCGTGAGCTTTGTCGAGGCTGGGCAGGTGTGCTTTCTCCCCATATCTACTGTCGAAAATTAGCTATGATGGTTGATGGAGGCCTTTGCATCCTTGACTTTCACGAGTGCAATCCCCCTGCAGTTCCTGTGACCAGGAGCTTCTTTCTCCCCATCTGCTGCTCTTATCAGTGCCTGACCTTTTATACACAAAAGAGGCATGTAAACTCGCAAAGAAGCCCCCCCCCGTTTGCCCCCCCCCACACACACTAGCGGTGTGCACCGTCTTCCCGCCCGTTACCCACTATGATGGACAGCTCACTCAAGGGACCCCGGCGCCCTTCGGCGCGATGGCAAAGTTAATCAGCCCCCAAAAATCATGCGCTTTGTCGAGGCTGGGCAGTTGTGCTTTCTCCCCATATCTACAGTCGAAAATTAGCTATGATGCTTGATGGAGGCCTTTGCATCCTTGACTTTCACGAGTGCAATCCCCGTGCAGTTCCTGTGACCAGGAGCTTCTTTCTCCCCATCTGCTGCTCTGATCGGTGCCTGACCTTTTATACACACAAGAGGCATGTGAACTCGCAAAGAAGCCCCCTCGTTTGCCCCCACCCCTCACACACTAGCGGTGTGCACCTGCTTCCCGCCCTTTACCCACTATGATGGACAGCTCACTCGAGGGACCCCGGCGCCCTTCGGCGCGATGGCAAAGTTAATCAGCCCCAAAAAATCGTGCGCTTTGTCGAGGCTGGGCAGGTGTGCTTTCTCTCCATATCTACAGTCGAAAATTAGCTATGATGCTTGATGGAGGCCTTTGCATCCTTGACTTTCACGAGTGCAATCCCCGTGCAGTTCCTGTAACCAGTAGCTTCTTTCTCCTCATCTGCTGCTCTGATCTGTGTCTGACCTTTTATACACACAAGAAGAGGCATGTGAACTCGCAAAGAAGCCCCCCTCATTACCCCCCACACACTAGCGGTGTGCACCGTCTTCCCGCCCTTTACCCACTATGATAGACAGCTCACTCAAGGGACCCCGGCGCCCTTCGGCGCGATGGCAAAGTTAATCAGCCCCAAAAAATCTTGCGCTTTGTCGAGGCTGGGCAGGTGTGCTTTCTCTCCATATCTACAGTCGAAAATTAGCTATGATGCTTGATGGAGGCCTTTGCATCCTTGACTTTCACGAGTGCAATCCCCGTGCAGTTCCTGTAACCAGTAGCTTCTTTCTCCTCATCTGCTGCTCTGATCTGTGTCTGACCTTTTATACACACAAGAAGAGGCATGTGAACTCGCAAAGAAGCCCCCCTCATTACCCCCCACACACTACCGGTGTGCACCGTCTTCCCGCCCTTTACCCACTATGATAGACAGCTCACTCAAGGGACCCCGGCGCCCTTCGGCGCGATGGCAAAGTTAATCAGCCCCAAAAAATCGTGCGCTTTGTCGAGGCTGGGCAGGTGTGCTTTCTCTCCATATCTACAGTCGAAAATTAGCTATGATGCTTGATGGAGGCCTTTGCATCCTTGACTTTCACGAGTACAATCCCCGTGCAGTTCCTATGACCAGGAGCTTCTTTCTCCCCATTTGCTGCTCTGATCGGTGCCTGACCTTTTATACACTTAAGAGGCATGTGAACTCGCAAAGAAGCCCCCCCCATTTGCCCCCCACACACTAGCGGTGTGCACCATCTTTCCGCCCTTTACCCACTATGAGGGACAGCTCACTCGAGGGACCCCGGCGCCCAAAGGGCGCAATGGCAAAGTTAATCAGCCACAAAAAATCGTGCTCTTTGTCGAGGCTGGGCAGGTGTGCTTTCTCCCCATATCTACAGTCGAAAATTAGCCATGATGCTTGATGGAGGCCTTTGCATCCTTGACTTTCACGAGTGCAATCCCCGTGCAGTTCCTGTAACCAGTAGCTTCTTTCTCCCCATCTGCTGCTCTGATCGGTGCCTGACCTTTTATACACACAAGAGGCATGTGAACTTGCAAAGAAGCCTCCCCCGTCCCCCCCCCGAAACACACTAGCGGTGTGCACCGTCTTCCCGCCCTTTACCCACTATGATGCTCAGCTCACTCGAGGGACCCCGGCGCCCTTCGGCGCAAAGGCAAAGTTAATCAGCCCCAAATAATTGTGCGGTTTGTCGAGGCTGGGCAGGTGTGCTTTCTCCCCATATCTACAGTCGAAAATTAGCTATGATGCTTGAGGAAGGCCTTTGCATCCTTGACTTTCACGAGTGCAATCCCCGTGCAGTTCCTGTAACCAGTAGCTTCTTTCTCCCCATCTGCTGCTCTGATCGGTGCCTGACCTTTTATACACACAAGAGGCATGTGAACTCGCAAAGAAGCCCCCCCATTTCCCTCCCACACACACTAGCGTTGTGCACCGTCTTCCCGCCCTTTACCCACTATGATGGACAGCTCACTCGAGGGACCCCGGCGCCCTACGGCGCGATGGAAAAGTTAATCAGCCCCAAAAAATCATGCGCTTTGTCGAGGCTGGGCAGGTGTGCTTTCTTCCCATATCGACAGTCGAAAATTAGCCATGATGCTTTATGGAGGCCTTTTGTTAGGAATCGAGCTAGTCCTACCTCTGTGACCATGCCTTGCCATCACATGACCAGGAATAGGTAGATAAAAACCAGTCCTACCTTTAGCTCATTGCTCGTTATTGCCAGTGTTTGGATTCCCTCCCTGGTTGTTGGTTGTTGCAGAGAAGCAGAGAGCTTAGCCTCCTCATCGTCTTATCTACTCCCTTGAAGCTGTTCTGTTCCTCTCACGGGCTCGTGAGAGGGTTTGTGTGTCTTCCTGCTCCGTTTTGGCCCCTTTCCCGTATTTGCCATCCCCTTCAGTGTAGGTAGCGGTATCCCGGTATCCCTTTCCCTTTAGTGTTCTCCCCTTCTTGTTAAACCCCTGTGTTCCCATTGTCGAGTGTTCGGGGGCTCCCGTTCATTCCAGCGTCACTGTCATCGTTATACGCTGTGTTTTCAGCTTGTTACTAGCGAGAGCGTTAGCTCGCGGTTGCCGGGTGACGCTCCGCGTTGTTGTATGCGGAAGTGACGTTTTGGGTCACTCCGCGGCAGCTTTGTTTACATTCGCGCTGATTGTTTAGCGCTCTGGAGGGTTCTCTGTTTATTGCCCCTTCACGTTTTCACGTTTGGTTTAGACGGGGTTTTTTTGGTATCAGCTGCAAACCCAAGCCTACCTTTTTCCCCGCTTATATTATTTTTGATTTAAGGACACCAGCCATTTAGCTCCTTCACAGAGTCTGCTATTGCAATAGAGCAGACACCAGAATACTCCATCCTTCTGGTGCTGTGATCTACGTCCTCACGAAGCAAAGCCTGCCCAAGCCACAGGTGAGGAGGGTTGTGTGGTGGTTGGGGTATCGTCATTGGAGGTTGGGCATATTAGGGTACAGCGTATCTGAATGGTATTGTGTTCCCCTATTTTGTACCACAGGTGCAGAAGCGTAAGGACCGAGGGAGCTGTGTCCTGTAAACCTACAAGGGTGGAAGACTTGGTGTCTCCTCAATATTACCACCCTCTTTTCTGGTTCACAGGTGCGTCCACAGTGTTTTTCCTGTGGGCGTCCAGTGGGCAGGAGAAGGGGATTGGTACTTGCTACGTTCCCGCAGCGCTTGGGCCAGTGGGAGTCTAACAGAATAACGAGCCCACGTTAAAACAGCGCTGCCTGGACTAGCATGGATGAGGAAGGGACAATGGGTGGGGGGACGGGGGGCCCCTCAATGCAGGATATCATGGGTGCTGTACATACCCTGCAGGCGCAGGTACAAGAGTTGCAGCAAGAGAACGTAGGGCTGAAGCAGGAGTTAGTGGCAGTGAGAGCCCGGGAACAGTCACAGCAGAGGGGTACCACTCCAGTGATTCAACCAGCTACATTCCAGTACACAGGAGGGGCGGGATCAAGTACTGCAAGCGGTGGGTCACCTATAGCGGTAACAGTCTCTACTCCAGTGGCAGTACCCTTGGCCCCCCCGAGAGGTTCACAGGAGAGAGTGATAAATTCGGTACCTTCATGAACCAGTGCCAACTACACTTTATGTGCAGAACTAATGCCTTTCCTGACGACTCCGCTAAAATAGCATTCATAATGTCGTATCTGGCTGGTAACGCGGCCCAATGGGCAATTCCGTTAGTGGAAAATAACGACCGGGTGTTGTACAACTATCAGGCGTTTAAGGTTTTGATGCATAGTTTATTTGCCAAACATGCGTTCATGCAGGCCAGTGACGCCGAACTGTTGAAACTGCGGCAGGGCAGGCAGGATTTGTTGTCTTACATAGCCAACTTCAACCGATTGGTTTCTGAGACGCATTGGCCGACTGAAAAGAGGACATCCTTGTTCTATCAGGGATTAAACGAAGAATTGAAGGACATAGTGTCTCAAGTGGTGGATCCGCCGGAGGACTGTGCGGCGTTCATAGACTTGGTGGTGAAATTGAACCATAGGGTCACAGAACGGCGAGGAGAACGTAGCCGGTTTCAGTATTCAAAAGGAGGTTATGTGAGACCAGAAATAAAAGCGGAGAGTAAAGTTGTACCTGAGCCTATGGAGATAGGCGGAGTACGAGGTCCTTTGACTCTTGAGGAAAAGAAGAGAAGGAGAGAGAAGAATTTGTGTCTGTATTGCGGACAGGGGGGGCATTTCGCACGTGATTGTCCCGTGAAACCATCTGGATCTGGGTTCGGGAAAAAGGTGGCATGCATACAGGTGGAGCGGATAGCTGAGAAGGAAAGGAACATACAATATGAAGTGGTAGGGGCGATAGATCAGGTCCCTAGGCATTTTGTGATTAATGCTCAGTTATTGATTTCAGCGCAGCACCGTGTCCCGGTGTCTGTGTTACTTGATTCCGGGGCCACTGGGAATTTTATGGATATCTCGATGGCGGATAAGTTGATGGTCCCTTGTCATCTAAAGGAACAACCGGAACCAGTAAGGGCCATCGATGGAACTGAGTTAACCTCGGGGTGTATCACCAGACAGACGGAACCATTGGGTTTAGTATGTGACAATGGGCATGTGGAATCAGTGGTTTTCGATTTGATAGATGCCCCCTCGTTTGGCCTGGTTCTGGGGGTCCCGTGGTTACAAACACACAACCCCAGGATTGACTGGGTACAAAGATTGGTCACGTTGGACTCGGTACATTGCCTGAAAAACTGTTATATTGTGGCGGCGGAGCAGATCAATCCATTGTCCTGTGCCGTGACAGAGACGTGTAGTATCCCTCCTCAGTATGCGGCTTATAAAGAGGTGTTTGACAAAGAGTGTGCCCAAGGTCTCCCTCCTCATAGGTCTTATGATTGTAAGATCGACCTTATACCGGGGGCCCCCTTGCCATGTAGTAGGGTCTACGCATTGTCTGAACCTGAGGAGGCTCATCTAAAAACATACATAGATGAGATGTTGTCATTGGGGTACATACGTCCTTCTTCATCGCCAGTGTCATCGGCTATCTTTTTTATACCGAAGAAGGAGGGGTCCTTAAGGGCTTGTGTGGATTACCGAACTTTGAATTCCGCTACGGTTAAGAATCGGTACCCTCTTCCGCTCATCTCCGTGTTGCTGGATCAGCTCCGCAAGGCAACAGTTTTTACTAAGCTGGACTTGCGGGGCGCATACCATCTGATCAGGGTTCGGCCAGGGGATGAGTGGAAGAAGGCTTTTAAAACGAAGTATGGATTGTTCGAATACACTGTAATGCCGTTTGGTTTGTGCAACGCGCCCGCGGCGTTTCAATTCTTCATAAATGAAGTTCTTGGTAGATACTTGGATCAAACCGTTAAAGTGTATTTGGATGACATTCTCATTTATTCAGAGACCGATCTTGATCATACGGAGCATGTGTTGCAGGTACTACAGACGTTACAGGAACATAAGTTGTACGCTAAGTTGGAGAAGTGTCAGTTTGGGTCTTCTGAAGTGGAGTTTTTGGGGTTTGTCATTTCAGCTGCCGGCATTCGTATGGATCCTAAAAAGATTCAGGCCATTGTGACCTGGCCGGTGCCAACGAATGTGAAACAAATACAGATGCTACTAGGTTTCGCCAATTTTTATCGGCGGTTTATTCTACATTTCTCCGAGATAGTGGCCCCAATGACTCGCCTCTTGAGAAAGGGTGTCCCTTTTGTTTGGACGGATGAGACTCAGGAGGCTTTTCGTATGTTGTTGGAACAGTTTGTGTCTGCTCCAGTATTGGTGCATCCTGATCCTGCCCTGCCGTATTTCGTAGAAACAGACGCGTCCTTGTGTGCTGTAGGAAGGGTTTTGTCGCAGAGAGACGAAGCCACTGGCCATATGCATCCAATCGCGTTCTTCTCCAAGACCCTCTTGCCGGCGGAACGCAATTATACGGTTGCAGAGAGAGAACTACTGGCGGTCAAACTAGCGTTTGAGGAATGGCGCCATTACCTATGGGGTGCCCGTCATGTAATCACCATCTATACCGACCATAAGAATTTAGAATTCTTTTGTTCTGCTAGGGCTTTGACACCGCGTCAGATGAGATGGGTATTGTTTTTTAATGAATTTGATTTCATTATAACATACCGGCCTGCAGCCCAACAGGTGAAATCAGATGCGCTCTCCAGAATACATGTGGATACGAAGGACGAAGGTTCCTTGAGTACAAGCAGGACCATGATTGATAAGGAACGAATCATAGGGGCGTTGACAGTGGATGACTTTCCTGCTTTGGTGAAAGACCGTTTAACACACTTGGATCTGGCCCCTTGGTTGTCCCTGCCAAAAATCGAGATGCAGGATGGTCTTTTGTATAAGGAGGGCAAGTTGTTCATTCCACCTGGGTTGAGGGAAGAGGTGTTGGAATGGTGTCATTCCTCGGCCCTGGTAGCTCATCCCGGTATCAGAAAGACCAAGGACCTATGTATGAGGTGGTTCTGGTGGGAGTCCCTTGCTAGAGATGTTCAGGGTTATGTAAGTGCTTGTCCGGTGTGTGTAACAAGCAAGCCTTCGCATTGTAGACCCTCTGGACTTTTACAGCCATTGGCGGTTCCACCTAGTCCATGGCATTCTCTGAGCATGGATTTCGTAACCGATCTACCTTCTGTCACAGGTCACACCGCAGTATTGGTAGTGGTAGATCTGTTTACCAAGATGGCCCACTTTATTCCGTTTCCTAAGATACCTACCGCAAAAGAGATGGCGGTGGTATTCATGTCTTCCATTGTGCGGTTGCATGGGTTACCAGAGGTGATTGTATCCGATAGAGGATCGCAGTTCGTGTCACACTTTTGGACTGAATTATGTCAGGTACTTAAGACCAAGTTATGTCTCTCGTCGGCTTACCACCCTCAGTCTGACGGGCAGACTGAGCGCACCAACCAGACGATGGAGCAATACTTAAGGTGTCTGATTGCCTCCTTGTCTTGTGATTGGGTTACTGCCCTGCCCATAGCGGAGTTCGCCTATAACAACAGTGTGCATTCCGCCTTGGGCATGACTCCTTTTTTTTGTTCCCAGGGATACCATCCAAGGGCGATGGCTATACAGCCCACGGGTCGCGTGCCAGCCATCGATAGCGTATGTAAGCAATTGGGAGAGGTCTGGGCATTGGCTAGGAAAAGTCTACTGGATGCAAAGGAGGCGATGAAGGTACAGGCGGATAAGCATCGTGTCCCTGCGCCTGCCTACAAGATAGGGGATCTAGTGTGGCTGTCCTCACGTAACTTGAGGTTACAGGGATCACGTAAATTGCAGCCCAGGTTCGTGGGTCCATATCCCATCCTCCAGGTTATCAACCCAGTGGCCATGAAGCTTAGGTTACCACAGGAGTATAGTGTGCACCCTGTTTTTCATACTTCACTTCTAAAACCCTATGTGCTGACCAACCAGGTTCTGCCACCCCCTCCGGCTGTCCTGATTGATGGTCAGGAGGAATTCGAGGTCCAGGCTATCCTCGATTCAAAGCGTGTCAGGGGACGTCTTTATTATTTGGTGGACTGGAAGGGGTACTCAAAGGAAGACAGAACCTGGGAGCCTGCTGGGGAGGTTCATGCCCCGCGGTTGGTTCGGGCGTTTCATAGATCGCACCCTTCTAAGCCCAGACCGGTGGGGAGGATTGTTGGGGGGGGGTACTGTTAGGAATCGAGCTAGTCCTACCTCTGTGACCATGCCTTGCCATCACATGACCAGGAATAGGTAGATAAAAACCAGTCCTACCTTTAGCTCATTGCTCGTTATTGCCAGTGTTTGGATTCCCTCCCTGGTTGTTGGTTGTTGCAGAGAAGCAGAGAGCTGAGCCTCCTCATCGTCTTATCTACTCCCTTGAAGCTGTTCTGTTCCTCTCACGGGCTCGTGAGAGGGTTTGTGTGTCTTCCTGCTCCGTTTTGGCCCCTTTCCCGTATTTGCCATCCCCTTCAGTGTAGGTAGCGGTATCCCGGTATCCCTTTCCCTTTAGTGTTCTCCCCTTCTTGTTAAACCCCTGTGTTCCCGTTGTCGAGTGTTCGGGGGCTCCCGTTCATTCCAGCGTCACTGTCATCGTTATACGCTGTGTTTTCAGCTTGTTACTAGCGAGAGCGTTAGCTCGCGGTTGCCGGGTGACGCTCCGCGTTGTTGTATGCGGAAGTGACGTTTTGGGTCACTCCGCGGCGGCTTTGTTTACATTCGCGCTGATTGTTTAGCGCTCTGGAGGGTTCTCTGTTTATTGCCCCTTCACGTTTTCACGTTTGGTTTAGACGGGGTTTTTTTGGTATCAGCTGCAAACCCAAGCCTACCTTTTTCCCCGCTTATATTATTTTTGATTTAAGGACACAAGCCATTTAGCTCCTTCACCGAGTCTGCTATTGTAATAGAGCAGACACCAGAATACTCCATCCTTCTGGTGCTGTGATCTACGTCCTCACGAAGCAAAGCCTGCCCAAGCCACAGGTGAGGAGGGTTGTGTGGTGGTTGGGGTATGGTCATTGGAGGTAGGGCATATTAGGGTACAGCGTATCTGAATGGTATTGTGTTCCCCTATTTTGTACCACAGGTGCAGAAGCGTAAGGACCGAGGGAGCTGTGTCCTGTAAACCTACAAGGGTGGAAGACTTGGTGTCTCCTCAATATTACCACCCTCTTTTCTGGTTCACAGGTGCGTCCACAGTGTTTTTCCTGTGGGCGTCCAGTGGGCAGGAGAAGGGGATTGGTACTTGCTAGGTTCCCGCAGCGCTTGGGCCAGTGGGAGTCTAACACCTTTGCATCCTTGACTTTCACAAGTGCAATCCCCGTGCAGTTCCTGTAACCAGTAGCTTCTTTCTCCCCATCTGCTGCTCTGATCAGTAAAGTATGGTGCAAAATCGCAAAAAAATCCACGATTTCGCTGGGAAATTTGCGAATTTGTGGATTTTTTTGCGATTTCGCGCACATTCGCGAACCTCTGACTCGCAAAATTCGCCCATACTTAATTGGGACATGTCCTTATTTATATCATCCAGTTTTTTTCTTAATGGTGGTGATCTGTATGGTGGTTTTCAAGTTAGTTTCATCAGCTTGTATTTTAATTAACATTGCGTCCGAGATCCTTGTGGCCAACTTGATGATTAGTACCAACTGCTCCATCGGAAACGCCACCTTCCCCGATGACAGGAAACATGCCAAGATCAACCCCCTGCTGAAGAAGCCATCCACCAATTCGACAGACCTTAAGAACTACAGACCCATATCCCTCCTCCCTTTCCCAGCCAAGTTCATCGAGAAGGCCATCAAAACCCAACTCTCCGCGTTCATTAGAGAGAACTACATCCTGGACATCTCTCAATCCGGCTTCTGAAGTAACCACGGCACTGAGATCGCACTCCTCGCCGCCACTGACAACATCTGCTCCCTCCTTGACCAGCTGAAACCGCAGCCCTCATCCTACTGGACCTCTCAGCCACCTTTGATACTGTTTCCCACTGCACCCTAATCACGAGACTCCACAACGCCGGCATCCGCGACAAGGCTCTGGACTGGATCCACTCCTTCCTTACCAGCCTAACACAGCGAGTCAGACTTCCTCCACTCCTTTCAGATCCTACAAAGATCAGCATTGGAGTGCCCCAGGGCTCCTCCCTGAGCCCCTCCCTCTTCAACATCTGCTTGGCCCCTCTCGCGCCATCACCAGGAAACACAGACTCAACATCGTATCCTACACTGACCACACCCAGCTTGCCCTCCTCTTCTCCAACGGACCCATCACTGCCAGAATCATCTTTCACAGCAGATAAAGGTTTTTGCCACATGGATGAAAGATAGCTGCCTCAAGCTCCACTCGGAAAAGACCGAAGTGCTCATCCTGCAACCCGCCCCATTAGCCTGGGATGACTCCTGGTGGCCCGCCACACTGGAAACCCACCCCCACAGACCACGCACGCAACCTCTGCATCATACTGGACTCCTCGCTCACAATGAACCACCAGAGGAATGCTGTATAGTCATCCTGCTTCCACACACATTGTCTGTTTTGTAAGACATTCAGATGGATCCCCACAGAATCCAAAAAGACGGTCACCCATGCACTCATCACCAGCAGACTCGACTAGGGCAAGGCACTCTATGCCGGCGTCACCCAGAAACAGCTCAGGGAACTACAGAACGTTCAAAACGCTGCAGCCGGACTGGTCCTCGACATCCCCCGCCGCATCACATAACGCAACACCTCCGACACCTCCACTGGCTCGTGGTCAACAAGAGACTCTCCTTTAAGCTCCTCCAAAGCTCTCTATGACACAGGACTAGCATATCTGAACCACCGCCTCTCATTCCCCGTACCCACTAGACAACTCCGCTCCGCTCAACTTGCCCTGGCCACCGTCCCACAGATTCACAAGACCAGAACCAGAGGAAGATCCTTCTCCTACCTCACCGCCAAGGCCTGGAACACCCTGCCCCTCCACCTCAGGCAATCCCCATTGCTGACCCAATTCAAGAAGAATCTTAAGACCTGGTTCTTCAACAGAACCTCCACGCCCAGAAAGATCAGCAGTCCCCCCACCACCTGATAGCGCCTTGAGGTCCTCACAGGTAAGTAGTTGCGCTTTACAAACTTCTGATTTATTGAACTTACGGTCATCTAAAAAAAATCGTTCCATTTGTCACTACCAGGCCCACTGGTGATGCCTTTGTACTGAGGTACTCTGTCATGTGCAGGGTTGTTTTAACCTGGTTGCATTTCAACTGTGTCAAGGAGTCCCAATTATGCGTCTGTGACAGTGTTCGTGCTATGTTTAAGTCCCCTTGGAAGGAAGAAGCAGTCAGAATGTTATTGATTGTCTTGTCATCAAATGTTCCAAGGACTCTGACATTTTGCCCTACAGTGCGTTATCTATGTTTATGTGTATGTTCTGTAATCATAAAATAGGGCAATCTATATATTAATAGATAAGTCCCTCTGGTGCACCAATAATAGTTTACTTGTCGGTAGCAAATGCCCCTGAGAATGCTTTCTACAGCTAATCTGCTGTGCTAAGACGTCAAAAAACAGTAAATCGGGAAGGTGAGGATGGGGGTACCAAGATAAGATTCCCTCAAGCTTATACTAAAAACAACACAAGGTTACCTTGCGTTTGTAGGTAAAAGATGTGGAGAAGTGGGGATTCCTTGGATATTTCTCATGGACCAGGAATCATTTACATTTATTCATGTGTGTCAGAGTAACAATCCCTCTAACTCTCTGTTAGGGGGGATGATGGGCTCATCAAAGTGATCGAGGGATTTTAAACCTCCCAGAGCCCTGACCTCATTGAGAGCTGCGCCCACCCCGACCCCCAAAAGGCTCTTAATCACCTGGTGAGTCGGTATGCCCATGCCAACCTTGCAGTGGCAGGCGACACAGAAAAATACCAGTGGGGCAGGTGGAAGGGGCACAGGGGTTTTAGAGGGGGGCCAGTGGGAAGCACGCAGCGGGAGTGTTTATGATAAAAAAAATTAAAAACACTTACTGGTGCTGTGGGCCGCCTTGCGCTCCTCTGCTGCAGTTCCTGTCCCAGACGTCCCTCAGACAGGGGAACAACCTTTACAACGCATGCCATTACAATGCAACCATTACAACGCATGAGACTACAACGCATACAACTACAATGCATGTCATTACAACGCAGTCATTACAACGCATACCATTACAACGCATACCATTACAACGCATACCATCACAACGCATAGTACCCTTACACTATCCAACACTTACCCTACTGTTGCACCCCCTGGAGTTAGAATAGTGATTTTTACCCCTACACTATCCAACACTTACCCTACTGTTGCACCCCCTGGAGTTAGAATAGTAATTTTTACCCCTACGCTATCCAACACTTACCCTACTGTTGCACCCCCTGGAGTTAGAATAGTAATTTTTACCCCTACACTATCCAACACTTACCCTACTGTTGCACCCCCCTGGTGTTAGAATAGTAAATTGTACCCCTACACTATCAAATACTTACCATACATGCAATATAATGGTACACGTTGTAATGGTATGTGTTGTAAAGGTAGTATGCGTTGTAATGGAATGCGTTGTAAAGGTAGTTTTTAGAAATGCGTTGTAATGGAATGCGTTGTAATAGATGTTGCGTTGTAAAAAATGTGTTGTAATGGCATGCGTTGTAAAAGTATGCATGGTAACGACATACAACCCTCAGACAGCATCACGACTCCCATCTAATCCCTGTGCTACTCAAGTATGAGAGCAGCGCATGGATTGGCCTGAGCGGGCTGGTTTGATGTTCCACTCAGGACAGGGAGTCTGTGCTGTTTCTCCAACTCGGCTAAGACGGCCGGCAAGCACACATGCGCATTTAGAAGTGCAAAAGCCAGTCCTCCTCCTCCCTCCCATGCCCCAGGCCCGCGCATCCTTGCACAATAGTAATATATTGTTTTATTTTTCAGCTGCTGGATCAGAGCCAGCGGGTGACGCTCCGCTGCCATTGCGGAGGAGCTGCCGCTTCAACCTTGCCCTTACAAAGCACCACTTTAGAAGGCACAACTTGATAGGGGAAAGCCATGGTGCAGTACTTTGACGAGAACAACTGAACTGCCTCTTCCCCTCTGAATGTGAAGCCTATAAGGTAGTTGTTAGGGCCTCTGTATTCAGGCGACAGTAGGATCAAGTATTATGACAGAACACGACTAAGGATTCTCTCAGTCCTATTGAAAGAGAGTACGCTGGTGATGTGATCAAAGAACCGGAACTTGTGAAAGCAAAAGCGAAACGTGATTGTTTTAGACAGACTCAAATGCATGGACTGTCTCACATATATAGCACGTTTACAGTCAGAAGGGGACAAATAGGGTACATTGTTGCAATGACTTATTAAAAAAAAAGGAGGCAGGCTCCTATTACCTTTGCTCAGTTGTTCAAAGGCAACATAATAGAGTTGCAGAATGAGATATTATCTGCTTTGTGTAAGTACTACCAGATAATATATTCCACCTCTGAGAATTGCCCCTCCAATGAAATATGGCAGTTTCCAGCAGAAATGCGGTTAATGAAGATACACCTAAAGCAGAGGCCCAGATGGAAGGCCCATTCACCAAGGGCAGTGGGTAAAACCACAGGCCCAGTCAGGCTCCTGATAGTTTTATACTGCACACGTGGAATGACTAGTGCCTAAATTAGCTTCCCTTTACTCTGCAGCTATTGGAGCTGGATGGCTTTGTTATATTTATATGCTAGATGATTTACCTATTTGCCATCTCTTGGTGAGAAGTTGAAGTGCAGATAAAAAAATGGATGTCAGCACTGCAATAGTAATTCCACCAGCGTTCTTGATGTCTCCAGGTGAACCAAATGTGGAATGGGAGGATTGGATAGACTGCTTCGAGAACTATTTAGTGGCATTAGATGGCACTGAATTCCCTGCTGCAAGAAAGAAAGCATTACTTTTGGGGAATTTAGGGAAAGAAGGACAACATATTTTTAAGTATCTGCCGGAGGGAGAGGATTTGGATGATGTATATAAAGAAGCTGTTATGAAGCTAGAAAAAAGGTTTGCGAAACATGTGAATGTGGTTATGCGACGACATAAGTTCTACACTCAGCCCCAGAGACAAAATGAAAGTATTGACGAATTTGTTGCCAGATTGAGGGAACTATCAGCTAAGTGTAAATTTGGCGCAATGCAGGAAGAAATGATTCGTGATCAATTGATCATCCAATGCCACTGCAAAAAAACTCAGGAAAGGTTGTGGGCCTCGAGTGACCCATCATTGAAAGAGGCTATAACTATTGCAAAAGTAGTTGAAGAGTCAGAAAAATGCATGAAGGAGATGAGAATAAGTTCAAGCAGCAATAAAGAAGTTTCAATTGTGGAGGAAAATGGGGAAAGTGTATGTGCCATAAAAAATAAGACGCAGAGTAACTACAATAATAGGAATAAGTTCCAAATGAATGTTAACAGAATGTCTGGAAAAAATGGAGAGAAGCATTGTTTAAGATGTGGGAGCACATACCACTTGGCGGACTCAAAGCAATGTTATGCAGTTGGTAAAGACTGTTTGAAGTGTGGCAAAAGAGGACACTTGGCACGCATGTGCAGACAACAGTGTGAGAAAGTGGGATGTGTGAGCGATTCAACACCCAACTATAGAGTTGTGGTTGTTGATGGTGATGTGGATGTAATGGAGATTGGTGGGATTGAAAGGAGAAGAACACGGCCTGAGGCAAGCTTTGAGATAAATGGGAAAATAGTTTCATTGATGGTAGATACAGGTTCATTGTATACTATCATACCACAAGTGATCTATGATAAGACATGGGGGAGTGGGGCTTTATCTAGGTCAGATGCAAGGCTGAAATCATATCAGGGGAATGTCATTGATGTGGTAGGGTGCATGGATGCAAAAATAAGGTTTGAAGGAAGAGAAACCCAAGGGAAAGTCTATGTGGCCAAGGAAGGTCCACCAATTTTAGGGTGGCCACATCAATTTGATTTAGGAATTAAAGTAGACCCCACAGCGGAAGTTCCAGTCATGTGTGTGAATGCAGGTAGTGCTGAAAGTCTGGATGATGTGTTGGAAAAGTTTGGTGTGGTATTTGAACCAAGACTAGGAAAGTTCAAGAACTATCAACATGTGATTAAGCTAAAGGAAAATTCAATCCCTGTAAAGCACATTGCTAGAAGAGTTCCCATTGCAGCTAGAGCTAAAGTAAAAGACATAATACAACAGTTGTTGGATGATAAGGTGATTGAGCCTGTGGAAGCGGTGGAATGGCTTAGTCCGGTTGTGATCACGAACAAACAGGATGGCTCTCTCAGATTCTGTGTGGATTTGAGGAGTTTAAATGAGAGTGTGATACCGGATAGATATCCCTTACCGAACATTAATGAGTTAATATTAATGTTGGATGGTGCTAAAGTTTTTAGCAAATTAGATATGCAGAGTGCTTATCATCAGGTGGAACTCAGTCCAAGCTCTAAAACATTTACTTCATTCATCACAGGGAGGGTACGTTCCAGTTTTGTAGATTGCCCTTTGGGTTGTGTTCCGCTGCGAGTGTGTTTCAGCGCTTGATGAATTCACTGTTGTATGGCATCAATAAGGCTGTTGTCTTTCAAGATGACATTTTAGTGTTTGGTAAGGATGAAAGGGAACATAATTGTGCACTTTCAGAGGTTCTGGAAAGAATTGCAAAGGCTGGTTTGACGTTGAAGCGGGAAAAATGCAGGTTCAAGACACATGAGGTGGAGTATTTAGGACATTTAGTGACTAAAGATGGTATAAAACCAAAAGAAAACCTGGTTAGTGCCATTACAAATGCAAGGGTGCCACATGATAGGGATTCTTTGAGGTCCTTCCTGGGCCTAGTAGAATATTACTCAAAATTTGTGTTGAATTTTTCACAGAAAACGGAGGGTTTGAGGGAACTTTTAAGGAAAGGGAAAAAGTTATCATGGGACAAGATGCGACAATCTGCATTTGATTTAATCAAGAAGGAGATTGCTCATGCGGGTGTCTTGACTCCCTTTCAGAGTGGTATGGAAAATATACTTACTGTGGATGCTAGTGGGTAGGTATAGGAGCAGTTCTGGCACAAGTGCGTGGTGGAGTGGAAAGGACTGTTGTGTTTGCCTCACGTTCGTTGTCAGAGTCTGAGCATAACTATTCAGTTATAGAGAGGGAGGCTTTGGCTGCGGCGTGGGCAACTAGTCATTTTAGGGTATTTTTATGGGGAAGTCGGTTTAGGTTGCGCACTGATCACAAACCATTGTTGAAGGTGTTAGGGCCAGGAGGGATTAATAATTGTTCGGGTAGGTTGGCTAGACTGGCAGTAAAATTGCAGGATTGTGATTGTAGAGTAGAGTATGTTCCAGGTTGGCGCAATAAAGTTGCTGACTGCCTGTCAAGACTGCCGGACAAAGAAGCAACTGTTTCTGATTTTTCAACAGAGGAGGTTGTGGCAAGCGTTGACGATGCCTTGGAGAACTTGGGTGGTGCCATTCAAAGGAAGGAATGGATTAGAGGAATGGAGGGGGATGCAACACTCATGGGTGTTTGTAAGATGGTGAAGGGTGACATTAGGAGGGAGAGCTCACTTCCACTCGGTGTGCGTCCATTTTTAAAGATTGTGGATCAGTTGTCTGTGACAAAGGATGGTGTAGTCATGCGTGAGCTTTCATGAACAGCATCACAACAGGAGCCACCATTGCTGTTTTGAGTGAGATTTTCAAGAGGGAAGGTTTTCCAGATATCTTGCTAACTGATAATGGCACACAACTCACATCGTTGGAAATGAAGGAATTTTTAGATTCAGTGGGTATCAAACATACGTGTTGCGCGTTGTACAACCCGCAAGGAAATGGACTTGTGGAACGCATCAACCGCATGGTTAAGGGTACGATGCAGTTGGCTCATGGATCTGGTTTGTCTGTTATTGAGTCTGTGAGTGACATGCTTTGGGCGTATCGCACAACTATCAACAATGATTCAGGGAAAAGTCCTTTTGTCATGATGCGTGGGAGAAAGGCAGGCACAAAATTGCTTCCTTCTTGGATGCGTGGGCAAACTGTAAGGGGTGAGTCATGGTGTGAAAAACAGTCTGTGAAGGAAAACTTATTTTACAAGATTGGAGATTGGGTGAAAGTAAAACCTGGAGGTTTTTCAAATATGGTAAACAAGTTTAGAGGACCGTTTAAAATAAAGGCTGTTGGAGGAAATTGGGTAAGATTGACAAATGGGCAAGTGTGGAATTTAAGGAGGGTGGCATTGTATCAGAGGGGTGAAAAAAAACAGATTGTGGAGTTGGAGGGTGGACATGATAATAAACAATGTTCGCCATGGATGCTGATGAGTGATGGGGAATTTAAGCATCATCAAGCTGGTGATTCTTTGTTCTATGGTGAGGCATCTGCAAATGATAGTGTTCCCTTGCCTGCAAGGGAGGGAGATGGGTCTGGTGCTTCACGTATTTTGAGGGATGCCAGTGAGAGAAGGTTACCTGCTTATTTAAACAATTATGTTTCTTAGTTTATTTTTCTTTTGTTTTTAGTTTCATTTTTATAGTCTTCACATTTTTCTTTTGTTGTGTTGATAAAGGGGGGAGATGTGTTATATTTATATGCTAGATGATTTACCTATTTGTCTTGATATACATGTCTCTCTGATTAGAATGTTGCATCCCTATGATGCTTTAGATGGTTCTATGATGTCAGGCCTGTGGCTTCAGTGAGCAGTTGGTCCAGCTGTGTCTGGCATGAAGAGTTCAGGTCTTTCTTGGGAGAATAAACCTACTTGAAGAATATACTTGGATTACATCTTTTATTTATCACAACAGGCTTCCTCTCACCTTGAGGGAAGTCCTGTAAATTCCCATACCCAAACCAGTTTGAAACATCTTATAAATTTCATTGCATGGCCCCTGGCAATTTTAATACAAAATATTGAACAAAATAATTTCAAAATGTCGGATGGGCATATTCCTATCAGAGCTGATGTCACAAGCTCTTACCTGGTGGTTCACGAGGTGACCTTGCAGCTCGTTGCTCCTGACCGCTCCTGCGCATGGAATACAGTATGCAGCAAGGGGAATTGATCAGGATTAGGTTGGAGGACCCATTTTAGAATGTTGCTTCCTGTAATCTTAAAACTGTCGCCTAATCCTACGGACTAAGCCTACCCTTCCTCATGTTCCCTGTAATGCCTGCGCAGGAACCCGTTCTGGGATCAGTGCCGGGAGGTAGGCGTTTTCTTTTGATTCTGAATAGTGTTACAAACGCAACTTCCTTCTACGCGATGGTTAAGGTTACTGCACACAAGGCTTTGTTAATGCACTCAAGTCTCTGTTGTACACACCAGCCTTTGGAAAGT
Organism: Lissotriton vulgaris; assembly: GCF_964263255.1. Lineage (NCBI taxonomy): Eukaryota > Metazoa > Chordata > Amphibia > Caudata > Salamandridae > Lissotriton > Lissotriton vulgaris. The sequence continues at coordinate 1,285,479,611 of NC_141685.1, forward strand.
TTCACACACGTCTTGTTACTGCACACCAGTCTAATGTTAATACACACATCTTTTGTTAATTCACACAAGTCGTGTTATTGCATGACGTCATGCAAAGTCTGTACCCGTTCAGATAGCTGCAAATGGTTTTTAAGCACCTTGATTCTTGATTTTGTGGCCAGTTTAGTTGTTTTGTTCCTTTCTTGTAGGTTGCAGAAGCCGGGCCCCAGAACGGAAGATGCAGGCATGTGAACGCAGGAACGAAGCGAAAACATGAGTGCTGGAGGATTTGCAGGTAAGAGCCAAAGACGACTTTCCCTTTGTAGTCCGAGAGGCAAAGCAAGCAGGCCTAGGGATCAGGTGTGGTTTTAATACATCACCATGGCCAAGATGGCCACCGAGATTTGCCGAGATCTGTAAAATACAGCGGTTACAAGGAATATGTTTGACACAGGCACAGCACGATCACTTTAGGGGGCAAATGTGAGTGCGTCAGAGGTTTGTGAGGGCAGAATGGTGCTCGGGGCCTGAGATACCCTTGATGAGAGAATGGTACTCTGGGGCAGAGATGTCCTGACCAGAACTGTCGGGGTATGGGTTTGTGGTAAATAAACTCAGGAGGCAGGAAGTGATTTAAACGATTTATTTTCAATGGTATTGCCCACAACAGACAGTGACCGGTTAGCTCGGATCCCTGGTTGAACTAGCAAGTTCCCTGGGGCCTCATTTATGAGGCCGTGCGTCACTTTTACGCCGCCGGTGCGTCACTTTTTGTGACGCACCAGCAGCGTAAAAAATGTGCCTTGTTGCACCAAATTTACAAAGTGACGCATCTAGGTAGATGCGTCACTTTGTAAACCCCTGCGCCACATTATACCTGCGCCAGGTATAATGTATTCAAGGGGGGCGTATTGACGCAAGGAAGGGTCGTAGAAGTGATGCAGTGAAATCTATGAGATTTCACTGTGTCACTTTTAGGACGCCGTTGCGTCAAAATCTTACGCCTGCCTCACTGCAGGCGTAAGACTGACGCAAGCCCTTTCACATGGGGCTTGCCCCATGTGAAAGGACATATTGCTGGAGTTGCGTCACTTTTGTGACACTCTCCAGCAATGCGTCACTTTTGCGCTATACAGATACGTCAGAAATACTGACGTATCTGTAACTCCTTGCGCCATGATGCGTCATACTGTAAATATGACGCATCATTGGTGTCGCAAGGAGTGCACAGTGAAAAGTGACGCATCGCTGTTTTCACGCAGCGATGCGTCACTTTTCATAAATGAGGCCCCTGGAATCTTTGCCTGTCGCTCCGTTTGCCTGCACGAGCCTAAGTCAAACAATAACAAGGTATTTAAATAACAACCAGTAGTGAGGGTAAAACTTGAGCTTAGAACATATTGCACGAGCTGCACCACACATTACCTACAACACATTGCAACACATTACATCAGCTTCCACCCAAAAAAAGAAAAGAAAAATAATCTATTAGACCAATAACAATTCTGAAAACATTAATACATTATATATCATTAAACTCACTAGATCTCTTAATCACACATAACCTTGTACTCCAAGCATTGTATTGCAAATCAGTACCCTGGAAGACACTGCTTTTGCTTCTAATATCAGCCTCATGATGAAGTCTGCCTTCCCTTGTGTCCTTACACGGTTGCATACACTGTGTCCAATCAGAAACACACTTAGAACCCTTCCAACAGTTGATGGTACCTGCTTTCTGCAGTGTGAATCTTACCAACCTGTGTTTATTCCACCATCCTTTATTTTCTAAGAGAACTGATCCCTTGTTTACTTAAGAAATTCTTGTAGCTGAAGAAAAGATCGACTCTCCTTTCTTGACCATACCTGTTTTTTTTAATAAATCCTGATCTCCAGCAGCAAAATCAAGTTCAAGACACTTATACTTTTCAGAATTTTGTTTCAGTCTTGACTGTCTTTCCACTATCCTTACCTTAACCTGTTCCTTCAAGGTGGTATTTTCCTTTGTTTCATTGGGAACACAGTCCCTCAGTCTGGTTAGGGAAACAAAGCTGATTGATCTTTGAGACCTCTTTACGGTTAAAAATAGGGTGATCCCAGTGGCACCATGAGGTGTCATTTTGTACTCCCTTACTTTCTGTTTCATCAATTGTTTAACATCCACTGCTGCGAGGGATGCACGCACCTCTTCCTTTATCACTTTATTCCTCCTTTCCACCAGCGCATTTGATGTTGGTGAATACAAAGCAACTCCTAAGTGCTTGACTATTCATGCACCTGTGACACCAACCATGTAATTCTCTTGGACACGTTGTTATGAATCCCCCCCACCCCCCGTGAAAATATAAACAAGGGGTTTACGAGCCGCGTGTAAATCAAACCGACATCCCCAGACATACATCTTAAATTTCTGAACTGCCTAAACGCATGCCAGGGCCTCACGCTTAATCGTGCAATATTGTTGTTCATATTTTTCAAGAGACCTGCAAGCAAATGCAACAGTTTGTTCTCTGTCTCCTATCCTCTGGGTTAAAACTGCTCCTAGACCACAAAAGCTGGTATCTACAGTGATAAGGGACGTGCAATAATCCCTGAAAGCAGATAGTGCCGCCCTTTCAAAATTAAGTCCATCATTTTGTCAAATACGGTCTGCAGCTCCTCCCCTCAAATGAACTTCTGCCCCCTACGTAACAGAACTGAGAGGTTTTACTGCTGCTGCATACCCTGACACAAACCGAGCCTAATACTCTGCAAGACTTAAACAAGCATTTGCAATGCAATAGGTCTCGCATCAGGAAAGTTTGAGCTATTGGTATTGTAAATGACTAATATTTTATTTATGTGTTGGTTTTGAAAATAGCGAAATTAATAGCTTTGTCATTCACAATGCCAATAGTTTTAACTTTCGCAAATGTGACACCTATAGCATTTGTAATGCAATATTTGTTGTATTTACGTGACTTAAATGTATTGAGACTACAAATAACAATGTCTTCATTTTTTTAATAATACTTAAATAAAAGTTATTATGATTTATAATGGCAATAGGTTAAACTTTTGTAAATAACTTTTGCGAAGATTATGTTCAGTGTATTTTATTGTGATGCAAAAACCAGAATGTCATCCTGGTGTGCTTGTACCCCTTCAAGATCATCAAACAGGACATCCATGAGTTTTTGGAAACCACTGGTGGCTGATGCCAATCCAAGTGACAGCCTCAAATATTTGTAGGCACCGAATGGGGTGAGAGAAGATGTCAGTTCCTGTGACTCTTTGTCTAATGGAATTTGATTGTATGCTGATCTTAAGTCAGTAATGGAAAACCATTTAGCATTGCCCAAATTAGCCAACATTTAGTGTATCCTGGGTAGGGTGTGACAATCAATTAAAATATTTGAATTTAATGTGTGTAAGTCGGCACACAACCTGATATTGCCTGATTTTTTACGTTCACGACAATCGGTGAAACCCAATAAGACGATTCTACAGGTTGAATGATACCCCGGGAACACTCATTTTTTAGCATCGGTTTGAGTTCCCCTCTGACTGGCAAGGGAACTTGCCGTACTTTGTGTACAAATGGTTGCACATGGGGCCTGATATGATGCACAAAACTTTAAACCATGTCAATCCGTTCAGAAAATAGTTCCTTATGCTTATCCAGAATTGTATCAATGGGTTCCTCTAAACTTCACACGAGCTTGCTGGTAACTCACCCACAACTACAGGAGTAATGGAGCCAGGAATAAGATATACACCCATCTTGGCAAGGTCTTGCCAACCAATTATATATTTACCTTTGATGGCAACATATATCTTGGTAACTGTTTCTCTGCCCATGCACTGTACCTTTCCCACTAAGAAACCTACAAGATCAATGGGTATTTCGCCAAAGGCTATCGACAGACATCAGGGGATACAAGTAATTTATTTGTACCCCATCTGTCATAAAAAGTTGTATCTTGCAAAATGGTAATCGGCGAGCCGGAGCCCACCATGACTTGTAACAACACATTATCAATAATAACATTGCATGTGGGACCTTTAACAGGTGTACAAATGGCGTTACATTCAATGGATAACACTACATTGTTCACAGAATCAATGCAAGACTCAAATTCTAAATGTACTTTGCTGATTCGAATAGGATATTTACTGCTCCTGCACACTGTTTGAAAGTGCACTGGTTGTTTTCAACCAAGACAACGTCTGTTAATTGCCAGACAGCCTGGAAAGTTGCTCAAATTATTTTTTGATTAACATCGGTAGCAAACTGTAGAACTCTTTATTTCGTTTCCTTTTTAGGTCGAGCCTATCGTAGCGCGCATTGGCTGCCCTAGGAGAGGGCCTCTTGGAATCACTCCAGACTTTCAGAAAACTCATGCGTGTGCCTTTAGATTTCCAACACATTGTTTTGGCCTTTGCATGTGGCTTTCAAAAATGAAAGCACGCAATTGGCCAAAGGCGGGTGCATGCCCCACCTTTTTCAGTAAATGTTTACTCCCACGGCCTCCAGCTTGCGGGAGCGAGCAGCGGCGCGCAGAGTGCCATCTGTTGTGGATCATGTTTCCAATTAGCGCGGTTGCTTTCACTTTCGCGGCCGCGTGGCCCTTGTTTATTGTTTCCTCCTGCTTGTGTCTACGCTGCTCTGCTCTGGCACAGACTTTTGGCTCGGCTCTCCCTTATAATGTATTTGATGGTGAGCGATTGCTTTGCTGTTGTAGAAATGTACTTTTTCTATAGATTGACAATAATAGAGGCGCATCGGCTAAACTATATCCCCCACGCTATCCTGGGCGCCTCACTATTAGGGCCTGCATATTTGGTTACAGTATGTAATCAGCTCTTAAACCTCACTATTAAAATAGACAGCCTTTGCGATTAGAGACGTCTTGAGCACAGCAGTCAATTACCCTAATGAAGATGCATTCTGTTTTCACTTTTTATTGAGAAAAGAGCTTGGCGTTCTCATTAGACGTGATTAGGAAGCGCTGCACTAAAAGAGCATGCACACGTTGGCACTTCACAAAATGCACGTTTACACAAGGGAATTTAAGTGCAGGTACATACTATTCGAACCCTTCATCACCTAAATGTTTCCTTATTACAAAGTTATGCCTTTCAAGCATGGCGTTGCGTTCCCCTGCAAATTGTTTTTTACGCCTTTCAATTGCTTCCACATATATATTCCAATTATCACCAGCTGGAGCTTGAGGGGAAGGAATAGGCTGTAAATTGTCAAATATTGGCTGCGCCATGAGCTCCAACCTGCCAAATAAAAATGCAAATGTCCTTTGAGAACTAAAACCCTGCATCTATGGCAATTAGGTGATTTTCAATCAGGCAAAACCATTGAGCCCATTTGATGGTGGGTTTGCCCAGACGAGCCAAGAAGGGTGTGGCTGTGTTATTTGCTGTGGAGTAACCATAGCAACTGAGGTGCACAAAGTAATACATATAGTCACAATGGAGCTCACAGTATCTGAGGTTGCATAAAGGTTCTGACTGATGTAGAAGAAATCTGCCTCTAATCTATAAATACCAGACACAAAATATCTTATATTGTTGAAAAAATATAGAAGTGCCAGGGCTTCATGTTGAAATCTCAGTAGTTGATGAGAGGCAGCTTAGTAGAACACTTTCACTTAAAGCGGTGATGAATACGATGTGCTCCATGTACGTGATCGTATATAGCCTGAAATGTACTGTAAGCTAGCCAATCCACTATGCCCACACACGCAACAGCATAATTCAAAACATGACGCATCAGCCTTGCGCTCAGTGAAGGCTCCTCCGCTAAGGTGCAGGAGCGTTGTCCCACTGCTTGTTAAGCAGTGGAAAATGTAAATAAAATGATAATAACAAGAAGTTATTATCATTTCATTTTTCTTTGCGAGACTCCAGCCAGGTCGGGTGGGGCGAGGCTAGGCACAGCAACATCAGAGGGAGCAGGAGTGGTTTGCATTCCCTCCCTAAGTGCGCATGACGGCTTGGTCGGCCCTCTGGGTCCGGCCAAACAGTCATTTGCACTTAGCATGTTCTCTGCACAGCCCAGTGGAGAACATGATCACATGCACTGCCTGAGCAGTCAAACAGGCCGTTCAGACCGATCACGACGTCGTGATTAGCTGGAAGAGTCGGGAGTCTGGGTGCTTTAGTTTCTGATGAGCACGGAGGAGAGATGTGCGGCAGCTACTGCTACAGTGAAGAAGAAGGTAAGTTTATTTCTCATTTTTTACATCGCCCCCCCTCCCTCACCACTCTCCTCTTGAGGAAGAATTATTGCTTGCGCTGCCTAGCAATGATGGCAATGATGGGAAGCACAAGTGTTGTGTTCTGGTGCTGGAACGCTCTGACACACGCGCTCACGCTGGGAACACCGCAAGTTCACAAACAATTGGAAATTGTCTGAAAAAGTGCTCAAAGGTGCCGCGATGGTGGAGCCTCCACACAACCCAGACCTTGAAGAGTTAGACTGACGAATGTTGAGATTTCAGCAGTCTAAATCTTAAAAACAGGAAAAACGCTGAAAATAGAGGTGACGAGGAGAGGTCCGTGGGCAAGAACCAATTGTCGCCAAATTGCGGTAAATAAACTCTGGAGGCAGGAAGTGACTTAAAGCCCTACCACCCCTGAAAACCTGGGACGTAGAAACATTTTCAACATTAAGACATCTGGAGAACCAAGACAAAGCTGTCAAACCTATCCACCCTAGGTGCATTGCAACTGGGCTGAAGAATCAGGGGGCATATTAGTAACAAATAGCGATAATTATTGCTAAATGCGCTTAGCGCATTTTTTCTATCGCCGCCTATTGCCGGATATTATCGCAAAGATAACGTGCTATTAGCAACGTTTATCTCTATAGTGATAAAATATCCCGCAATAGCGGCTCAATGCGTGAATATCGCTGGAAATCCAGCGATATTCAGACATTATCGCTAATTGGGACTTAACCTAAATATATCCACCTTCCCATTGGATATACAGGTTAAGTTATCGTCTGAGCAGGCATTAGGTTCTAGCGATAATCGCACTTAGCACGATTTTTTTTTATTGCGTCGCCTGCCTTGCTAATAGGCGATAGCTGTGTTAGCGACTACTTTCAGTCGCTAACAGGTTGGGTACGCCCACTTTGCATGTCATTAGCGATAAATATCGCTGACATGCAAAGCGGGCCCCAAACCTGTAGCAATCGCCTACAAGCTGTCGCTAACAGCTGTTAGCAACAGCTTGCTAATAAGGCGATAAAAATATTGCGGCTTTAGCGGGGAAAAGTCCTGCTAAAGCGGCGATATCGCCCTTGCTAATATGCCCCCAGGTTCCTTCTGCTCAAACTTTGTCTGCAGCACTAAATCTGATTCAGTGTGACCTCTTGGAGACAGTATTCAAGTTAAAGGGTTTATTTTCAATGGTCTCGCCCACGATAGACAGCGCCAGCCAGCTCAGATCCCAGAGTGAAGTGGCGAGTTCACTGAAATCCTTTCCTGCCACTCCTTTTTTTCCTGCACTGGCCTGAGTCGAGCAATGACAAGGTATTTAAATCACAAAAAGTTGTAAAGGTCAAGCGTAGAACACATCACACGCACTGCACTACTCCTTGCCTAGAACACATTGCAACACAACACATGTAGCGTCACTTGGGGACGGATCCTGACAATTACAGAGGTTGATACATGCACATCAAATTGCCTTTGTGTATTACAGAGGTACTTCCCAGAACAATAAAACCTATTCAAAGTGCTGGAAAAGGCACCCTTCCTGCGAAACCCACTCTGCCTGCCTGGTTAGTCTTTAAACACCCTACTTTGGCAAAACATGTTTAGGGTTTGGATTAGATTTGGATTTGGTTTGAAAATCTGATGATTCGATCGATTTAACTGCACTATGCGGACCCAATTGCTAGAGTGGGAAAACAGATTTCGAATCCCATTACAGCAACCAGAGGAAGCCGGCAGGAGTGTCATCTGTCTCCCTTATGATTGGCGCTGGCCGTGGAGCTGTGTTACTACATTGTGATTGGTAAGGGCGAGACTGGGGCATTCCACCAGGCGATGACATCCAGGAGTGTTGTTATACACTGTCAAAATTCTCATATGCATTCTATATATTAGGGGAGACACATCTGAAAACGCTCAAATTGAATTTTAATTGAATACAGGGCTAGGTTTTAATTTGTCAAAGTCTTGTTTGTTTCTCATGCTTCAAGATGCAATACTACAGAAAGTAGACATGGGAGGAGGCAACATTTCCTGGAAAAGCACTACCTATTATTATCTGGATATCAAAATATACCATACACCTCAGGATCTTGTACAAGGGAACCTAACTAGAATAGTGACATCATTAAGGGCCAGATGTACGACCAATTAGTTTAGCGGGTCGCAAAATTGTGACTCACTAAATTAATGTACAACAATGTCTCAGACACTGTTTGCGATTCCCATTGGGGTTGCAAATTGCATACCTCTTGAATATTAATGAGGCTTTCGCAATTTGAGATCTCATTTGGAATGGTTAGCACTCCCAGGGCTGGTGCCCTGCTGGGGTCAGCAGACCACCTTATCTGGGACTTCTTTTTTAATGAAGCATTTTTTTGTTTTTAAAAGCAGCCAGTTTTCCCTAAAGGAAAATGGGATGCATTTAAAAAATAAAAATGAAACATTTCAGTTTCATTTTTTAAGGGCAGGCAGTGGTCCCTGGGTCCACTTCCTGCTCCTACAAAATATTTGCAAACCCATTCACAAAGAGGAAGGGGTCCCTTTGGGACCCCTTCCCGTTCGCGAGTGGCTTACCACCCTTTTAAAGAGGGTGATAAACTGTGCATGTTTTGTTACCCCTTATGCAGTCACAAAACAATCATACATGGGTTTGAGACACGCTATTAGGAAGGGACGCCCTTGGCACGCCCCTTCCTAATAGTGAGTCGCAAACCATATTTTTGGAGTCGCTAATAGGTTAACCTATTAGCGACTCACAATATATGGTTGGTACATTGGGCAGACCTATTTTGCGGACACAAATTGGCAGAATGCCTGTTTACAACTGCAAACAACGGCTGTACATCTGGCACTAAGGTCCCATACTGAACTTTGGAAGACAATTTTTTGTCTACTCCAGACAGAATAGTTAACAAAAATGGTCATGCTGCCGCATCTCTGTTGTCTTTCCTCGCGTCGGAAATGAAAAACAAAGCAGGCAGGTAGGCTCCCCTAACCAATCACAACGCTGCAATTCAGCCTTGTGATTGGTAAGCACCCAGGCTCCCCTGACTAATCAAAAAGCTGCAATTGGTCTGAGCACTGTGGTTCGGCGCTCAGCTAGAGACTGGGGGTTGCGCATGTTCTCCATGCAGACTGTAATGCAGCCTGCATGGAGAACAGGGAAAGTGTACAATGACTGTTTGGCCGGCCCTCTCGGTCTGGCTAAACAGTCATGTGCACTTAGGAGGGTGCAACACGCCTCCCCTGCTCTGCAGCCCCACCCCGTCACGCAAAGCTGCAGCAGCAGGAAGACAAAATAAAATGATAATAACGTTATTATTTAATTTTTTCCTTTCTTTTGCTGCTTCAAGGCAGTAAGGCGACGCTTGTTGTTGGAAGATAAGAAAGGACTACAGACACCAAGTAGCCATATTGAAGAAAGTATGAATATACAACAGAAGACTTGACATGTGGATTGGTGCATAGACAATGTGAACACTCCTGAATGAATGGGTGCACGTGAGGCACCGGATTTTGAGCAGTATTACCAGGCAGCTTAAGTACAGTGGGTCTCAAGATGGCTTCCACGCCAGACCTGATTTGCACAAAATTGTCCTCATGAAGCCGTTTGATGAGATGGGTTAAATGTTCTGGGACCCCCAACTCATGGAGGACTGTCCACAGTTTTTCCATTGGGACCAGATCGAAAGCTGACCTCAGGTACACAAATACTAGGAAGAGACAGCCACCCTCCAGACACAAGGTTTTCCAGTACAACAGCTGTAATCTGAGTACATGATCCAAGGTAGATAGTTTTTCCCTGAATCCGGCCTGTAAAAGGGACAGGATCTTCTGTTCTTCCATCCAGTTTTGTAGCCTGAGCAGCAGGATGCGCGCAAAGATTTTTTGGGAAATATCAATCAGGCTGATTGGCCTGTAGTTGGTTGGCAAGAGTGGTGAGCCTTTTTTAAAAATTGGGATTATTTCCGCACCAAACCAGCTGGATGGGATCCTCATACCCTGCAATATAGCATTGAATAAGACCCAGAAGTACGGGACCCAGGCAGCTGGCTCGCTGCGAAAAACGTCCCCGGGGATCTTATCCAGGCTTGGAGCTTTGCCTGGGGCTATTTTTGCTAGGGCTCCCTTAATTTCATTTAGGCTTATACTAATACAGGAGCTACTGTCATAGGGATAATCAATGGAATCAGGGTAAAGGGGAGAGTCAGTCCCCGCATGATATCCTGCTGGTGGCGCACCAGGCAGCGTGGCTTCCTTGGAATAGAGGGATTCAAAATGTTCCCGCCAGACCTCTTCATCCAAGTTCGGATCTACCGATGTCTTGGGTCCAAAGCTATCAGAATTGACAATAACCCAGAAGGTCCTCATATCCTGGTCTTCAAGAGCAGTTCTCAGTGCATCCCACCTCTCCAATTCCCGCTCCTTTTTTGCTCCATAAATGGCCACCTTGTATGCCTTCCTTGCTGTTTTAATTTTCAGGCGATCCTTTTCCTTGATTGATGCTACTAGCGTTCTTTTAGCCATGCGGCACCGGTCATTAAACCATGAATGGGGCTTCCTGCCTGGATGATTATTATTATTTTTTTTTTGGCTAGAAGAAGGTCAGTGTGACTTCTCCTACTTTTGTGTGATTTTTTCCACCTTCTCCATATCAGGACCATCCCCATTTACGGCTATTGTATTTGATGCCACCAAGAGAACAGGAATTAACTCTTCATACAGGGTGCTCAATTTGTCTTGACAGTGGCAGAAGTGAGTCCATATCACTCTTCTCCTGCAACTGGAGAGAACCAATTTTAAGTCGCTAGGTTCAACCGGTAGGGGAGCTTTCCCAAGATTAAGTGGTTTGAGTTCCAGTACAAGTGCGTATTGGTCGCTGTCCAACCATGGAACAATTTTAAAATCAATCAGCCTGTCCCAGGATTTTGAATCAATTATGATGTAATCTGGTAGAGAACCATGGTCTTTTCTATAAAAAGTATAACTATTGGAAGTATTGGATGGAGTTCTACCATTGCAAGCTCTTAACAAGTGCTTAAGAACAAGACAATTCATCTGGATCGCCAGAGGGGACCATTTTTTAACCGGAGGGCATCTCGTCTCTGGGATTGCCCAGAATTTGTCCTCATCAGAGAGGCTATTCAGTAGAGTTCCCTCCAGGGGCTAAAAATGACAATTAAAGTCCCCTCCTAGTATCACCATGTGATTAGCAGTAATGGTACCTAAAAATACAGTTAGTACTTCCAATGTGACTGACTCTTTACCCAGGACCGTGGGTCTAGAATATACATTGATAAGAGCTACAGAACTGATTTTTACATTCATGTACCTGCCTATATAACAATCTACTTCATAATGAGTCCATGACAAATCAACAAAAGGGAGTAAAATATACAAATCATAATCTATATTCCAACAAATTTCTGAGAACAACTTTATCAAACACATTTATTACTTCTTCTTAACCCTGAATATCAATTTAAATTACTATTCAAACTTCTACCTTCGAAAATTGATTGATCCTTAAAAGGATAGAATATATATGTATAATATCTGTCTCGGTGTATCTCCCGGTTTCTAATTTCTATTCCCGCTCATAGATCCAACTGTACCACTCTCTGTGAATACAAAGCTTTCCATAAGATTAATGGGAAATGGACAGCCTGTTTCCCACACAAAACATATTATTCTGTTTAATCATATGCCTTATATGATCTCACCTTGAGTCTTTATTTGGATGAATTTATATTATGGGCTTCATCCCTTCATTCTTCAATGTTACCCCATCTATTGAATGTTACACTGGTACCTATTAAGAACAAACAAGGCTGAATTTTAATCTATCCATATTACTTAAATGAGATTTCAATGCTCCTGATTCACTTCCTTAATTAACTCACCTAAATTGAGGCTACTTCTGTTGTTCCACCATACATAATCATGGTTTTCTCTACAAAAACGAAGCGCCTCTATCTGCGAAAAAACAAGCTATTGTGAATGTTCTGTAGGATGCCCATATCTCCTGCCTTCATTCACCACCCCCTCCTGAGACAATCCTCACTTCCTTATTCACGATGAGATTTCCGCAATCAGTCACTTCAATTGAAGGCCAATCTTCTTAAATTTAAATGTTAAACCAAAGAAGACCTGTAAAGTGCAAGGAGACAACACTTTCAGATAATGGTCAGCCATATACTATATAAGTTAATTATTCTACTCATAATTCACTCCCCTCCATAAGTCCAATCTCATGGAACTAAGGTCCAAAAATATCCAATTTCTAATTCCAAGTATCCTGTTATTAATAGCGTCCCATCTGTATTCAAAAATAAAAATACAATAGCCCTTTTTACTATACTTGTAACTTGGCCCGATATCCGGCAATAGACATTCCTGTGTTTTAGAAAGCTCCTCACCTCTCACCTTTTAAAGGCTAAATTTTCTGTGTTTCCTCCTTGCTCGACAGCCTGGCCCGATAAATCCAGCTGCGAACACTCACCTTGAAAATTACAGTTTTTAAATCCCTATCATCCAATAGTAATCTTGCAATTCAAGTTCTAGTTTCAAACAATTGCTCCGCCCATGCGCTCATCTCAGTCCGCTACACGCTACATCCAGTATCCTTTCTATAGGTGCCGGAAATACATAGTAAATTGTCCTGGCCTCGTGTGTCGTCCAATCACCTTCACATCTTTCTAGTCATTATTGTTTATCCGAACCGTCTCATTACCCTGCCAATCGTATTATAGCTAACATTTCTACCTCCCTAACATCTTGTCATATCCCTCTACCTATCTCCTCACGTTTAAAACATCCCCGCCCGTCCCACGCTATTTCTCCCAATCATCAAAAGCCCTGTGTATGTTTATATTCCACAGTTTTTTTAACCATTCTGGCAATTATTAAACTGACCCATACTCTGTTATCACACCACTTCTTCCTATTTCCATGCGGCCTTCAAAAACGTCGCCCTTCCACTTCACAGTTTTCAATAAACTCTGCAATTATTAACCGACCCGCTTCACAGTTTTCCATAAATTTTGCTATTATTACTCAGACCTGCATATTGTATCACGATTATCTTACATACCATTCCTTCTTGTTTTAAACATCCCCGCATGTCCCGCGCTATTTCTCCCAATTGTCTAAAACCCAGTGTGTGTTTATATTCCACAGTTTCTAACCAATCTGGCAATTATTAAACTGACCCATACGCTGTTGGCACGATTATCTTTCACACCGCTTCTTCCTATTTCCATGCGGCCTATAATAACGTCGACCTTGCACTTCACAGTTTTCAATACACTTTGCAATTATTACCCAACCAGTATATTATATCACGATTATCTTTCACGCCATTACTTCTTGTTTCCACGCTACCTTAAAAAAACATCACCCTTTCATTTCCCATAACTGGTCAATAACTCCAAAGAAAGACAATATTCATTGCCTCTTATTGCTCTCTGTATAAATTCGTATCTCCGCGGAGGTGTGTGCGCTCCCCTGACCCAATTCTATCTTGAAGTCATCATGCACTCTGCATCACCTCTCAATGAGTACCTATCTCCATATTTTCTGCTCTGCATTATGCTACCACCAATGTGAACAGTATCAAAGATGACATCCACCATAAATACCATCAAATGCAAACTTATACAAAATTAGTTAATCCAATCGCTTTTTTTTACCCTTCACTCCACTTGTACAAAGAGTACCCGAGTTCAAATCTTCTGAAAAACCCAACTTAACCATAATAATCTGTTCACAACTCAATATTATTCCAAGAAAATAGTGCAGTTAGGAATCGCTGTTCAATTCCAAAGTGACTGCTCTACAACGACTGATCCACCTTGCTTCCTGTTTTCTAATCATTAGTTCCCAGTCACCTCCTCTGGTCCTGGGAACTATTTTCTCTATTCCATGATACCTGAACTCTTTTAATGTGTTGTGTTTTTCCATTATAAGCTGATAAATAGGTGATTTAAGATCTTGGAATTCCCGCTGACGTTTGTTTGCACTTCCTACACATTTACATTGCGGGTTCTTAATTTGTTGGTCAGTTATCAGTCGGTTACTGCCTCCTATGGTATTACTATAGCAGACGGTATCACGACTTATAAGACAATTTTTGTAATTCAGGGACCTATGTTTTTTTAAAGCCTTGTCCAAAAGGATGCCACTGTGCTCTACAACTATCATTGATGCCTCCTTGCGTCTGAAAGGGTTGGGCTTGTCTTGTAGTCTATCGCAGGTGCGCATTACCATGCCGCTATTGAGTATCATAGTCATGCAGCATCTTTGCTATATTCCATGCCCTTTCGGCCTAGGGTGTTTTCACTCTGATGTCGAGGAGGCTGCTTGTGAAGGTGAGTTAGCCAACTGCTTGTTCAGTTCTTTCTGTTGGGTGCACTTTAGGAAGTCGTCTACCTGCTGCGGGTTCACAAAGAAGTGTTACTTTCCTTGATGAGTGATTCAGACGATTGCTGGGTATATCAGAGCATAGTCAGTCTGTGCTTGTCTCAACTTCTTTTTCACTGGTGCATACTTTTTCCTGGTTCCTGCACTGTATTTGTAAAGTCTGTGTATATAGTGAATGGGTTTCCTTCGAATATGAGCTGTCTCTTTATTCTGGCCATTCACAGCGCCACGTCCCGATCACGATAATTCAAGCATCTCGTGACTATTGGTCGAGGGGTAGCTCCTGGTGGCAGCTGTGGTCTCAGCGATTGGTCTGCCCTCTCTACTACAATGTGTGGGGAAAATGCACTGACCCCAAAGGCAGTGCGCAGCATCTGCTCCCCATACTCTTCCATCGGTCCTGTGTTTGTGCTTTCGGGTACTCCCAATATCTGTACATTGTTGCGTCTGGAGCGCACTTCCAGATCTTCATTTTTGTCTGCTATTACCTTCAACAGATGGTCCATCTGTGTTAGTTGCTCCTTCGTGCTATTCGAGGTATCCTCTAGGTCAGATATTCTGTGCTCCGCGTCTGTTAGGCAGGTTCTGTGTTTTTCAAGCTTATTTGCTATTGAGTCCATGCAGGCTGTCATTGTGTTAATTTTGGTCTCAGTGGAGGTAAGACTCAGCTTCATGGCCAGCAGGAGAACCTTCACGTCATCTTCTTGACTCTGTGCTGTCTCAGGGGATTGGTCCATTCCAATGTGCTCCGGTTTTTCCAGCTGTGTGCGTGGCGCCTTCTTAGATTCGAAGGGGAATTTGGTTTGCTTCCCCCGTCCTTCACATCTCCCATCAGTGAATTCTCACAACAGCCTTCGCAGTGCCTTGACCTGTGGCTGCTTCACTCCGTCTGGCACCACCCTTCGTTTAGTTAGCTCTGGCAGAACGCCCACCCGGCATCCCAGCATATGAGTGACACTCTGTCTCCGCTTATGCCCAGGATCTTGCTTCAGTTAGGCCTTATCCAATTTGGTCTTTGCGGTTCTGTACTTCCTTCCCTCTACTCTCTCTTCGGCACCTTTTAGGCCTTCTGGGCCAATCAGGGAATCCTGTGTATGACTATTACAGTTTTAGCTGTGACCACCAATAGTACGAATGCACTCTCATTATCAGCGTTTTGTAGTGCTCATTGTTGTAAACATCATTGTGGCTGCATAATACTCATGTCATTCAGAAGTATACAGCGCTGGCCAAAATCTTGCAGGGCCTAGCGAGGATTGGTAGGCCTTTGTGTCAATAGCCATTGTCAGCGCATTTATAAACTGCGCTTATACAGCTGCTACTATGTGCGCATAGGCCTTGTTTTGTCTGTTAATTATGGCCTCGTTATATCTCTGATCCCTAGTGGTGTCACGTCTCTACTTACCTCCCAGCACCATTGCACTTCCAGTGGGGGGAGGGGGAGGTCTCTCTGCTCTGTGGCACCATGGGTTTGTCCCAGCTTCCTGCCTCATCGCGATGTCGGCGTTATGTTCTCGTCGATCGCGGTTGAGCCTTGTGTTTTAATCAAGGACTGTTAGTTGACGCATCCAGCCTTGGGGCCATTCACTCCAGCATTCGCATGGTGGGGCCTTGTCATCTCCGGGCGCTGCGGGCTCTCATAACTTCAGCCCTGTGGCGCGTTGCTGCTTTCTGTGCTGAGCGGCCACTCAGAGACAGTTAAGGCTGTATCTTACAGCAACAGTGCTTCTATACACCGCATCATGATCTATCAGTTACCGGGAACTTATGTCTCAGCACTACTTCCTTTTCATATCATTAATGGCAAGTATTGAGTAGGATAATGACAGATTTATGTTCCGGGCCGCTGGAGCCTCACTGGTGTGTGGCCATCTTGCACGTGCGCCACCTAGCTCCTCTGACATTCCTAAACGTATGTCGGAAATTCCAGTTTCTAATAAGATTTAGCATATAAGGACTGTCACTTGACCACTTATTAGGAAAGGTCCTATTCCCAGATAATCACCTGCAATTCTGCCAGAGACGGTCTCACCTGCTGCCAGCGCATTTCACTTTACCCAGATGCACATCTAATCTGAAGCCTGAAACTGAGAAAGCCCAGTTCTGGAGGAAGATTGACTGACTGCTACCACAGTGGGTGTTTGCCCTTCCCTGGGAACATAGTCTTCACGCCTCCACTAAGAAAGACAGCCTTTGCTGTCAATAAGGTATTCAGTGCGTCTCTTCTCCTTGAGAAACTCTAGATTGTAGGTTGCTGTGCCTTTCATGCTCTCATAGTATAATTCATAGAAGTACTAATTAGGGTGTTAGGTTCTAGATAACATTTTAAATGACATTTTAGCAATGCTGGATGTGTTAATCATGTTCTCGTTATTTATAATGTGCCTTCGTACTGTTTATATAATATTTTGTGTAGGGGTGGGAGGAACTTGTGGAATTTTAGTCTGCGGAATTCCATAGAATTATGTAAAAACTCTCTGAGATTCTGCAGAGTTATGCCAATCGGAGGGAATAGGCATGTTGCAGTGCTGTGATTTAGCGCTGGTAGTGCATTTTGTGCTGAAAAGTCAGTGTGAAAGGCACTACATGATGTGCCAGAAGGCAGAGCTACTTCAGTTGATTTTGCTGTCACTCAAGTATATTTTCTACTCAAACGGCAGCCTCCTGACTGCCAATGCTTGCACCTGCCCACATTAGAAAAATCTTCCTTGAGGTCCTCCAAGCGAGTGTAAATCGTGTGAGAGGACTCCAAATCACACTCGTCAACTTACCTACGTTCTGGTGCTGTACATGAGGAAAATTCCACCACACAGCAATTGGCAGAAGTTGACTGGAACTCCACTTTACAATAGTAATGCCGAGTCATGAAAATTCTGTGAATTCCGTGGGGGAAAAGGGAATATTCTGGCCCCCCTAATTCTGTGTATTTGTTTTAGATGTACTGAGAAACAGATTGACCCAGTTGTAATAAATACTTTTACCTGAAAATTGTTCATTCTTTTTAGTACAGTGTGTGCGATGCTGTGACTAACGAAACAAGGTTTCTTTCTGTTCCAACATGCTCCCTGATCCCTTTATGGGATTATTAGTAACCCAAAAGCAATATTTCTATATCAGTTACACATTGAATAGTATCTTGTCGGGCTACAATAGCTTGTCTTTCACATTTATCACTAGTACATCAAACCAAGTTCTTGCGTGCCACCCGTGGATGGGAAGGAACACCTTGTACAGTTAAGCCAAAGTCGTAATTTACAAAACACTATTTTAAGGGGCTCCTCATTAGTGTGTTCAGAGTTATCTTAAGGTTCCTCCATCCCATACCGTTTGAAAAAAAACTATTTGGTATCTCGAAGGGTGTATTTTGTAGAATATATAGAATTTCTGGCAGCATGATCATTTTATAACGAGCAGTCCTTACCAGGAGAGATATTGGAAGTTTCCTCCAAGGTTCTACATGTACTTAATATTCGTCTAGAATCCTTCCTAAAGTTTAGGGTATAACATAATTGGGGTCATTTAATATATGTCCCCAGGTATCATACACCCTCTGCTACCTACTGTAATGATTGTTTCAACTCCAACAGGAGCCTCTGTGGGGTACGGGGAACTGCCATAATTATATGCTAATTTATACAAATACCTGCACATTCTCTAATAGTGTTCAGTATTTTCAGTGCTCTGGGAATTGAGTAGTCAGGATCCAAAAAGTACAGAAGGAAATCATCTGCCATTCGAACACATTAAACACCTTTTCAGTATTCAGGGTTATCAAAACTAATGCCTCTTGGCTATTACCCAGCCGTGTCATGATTCCCTGGAGGCTTTGGAGTTTGTATGGGGTGGCCCTATGTGTCATAAATCCTGAGTGGTTCAGATGTATTAGCTTGTCTATTACCTGATATTGGCGGTTAGCTCGGACTTTGGCCAGCATTTTCCCCTCAGTGTTGAATAAAGATATGAACCTGTATTACGAGTAGTCTTCTGGAGACTTGCCCTGTTTAAAAACCAATACAAATGTGCCTGTTAGATTTTGTAGCAGAGTCCCTTCCTTCCATGCTTTATTGGACATATGTGTAAGTGGTTTCTGAATCTTTCCACTCAGAAAAGTAAAAAGTTCTGTTGGGAAGTCATTGGGTGAGTGTGTCTTCCTACTTTGCAATTGTTTGATTTCCTCCATTACTTCTCTGCTTTGAGTTTCCCTTGCTAGCTGAATTGCCTCATCTTGACATAATACGGGTATAGGGATATCACTGACAAATTCCTCCATCTCCACCTTAGAACAGCAGTATCTACACCTTTATAGTTTTTCTAAATTTACTACAAAGCCCTGTAGAATATCGGTTGCAGGCACTATCTGACCTCTTCAGTCAAAATCATTGGGAGCCATCTCTGCTCTTCTTCTCTGTTCTCTAGCTAGGCTAGTAATCTACCTGCCTTGTTGCCTATGTCATATATTTTGTGTTGCTTTGCCAGAGAGAGCACTCTTGCTTCCCACTCCAATATCATCTTGCATTCTTTCATAATGAGCTCACTGCGATGCACTAACTCATTCTTTGCATTCTATATGTATTCCGACACCCTTTGTAACAATCTTTGCTCCAGAGTCAGTCCTGTTCTGTCTTTTTTATGCAGGCCAGTAGTTATTGCAATTATGTGCCCTATTATTACTGCTTTATAAGCATCCCATATTGTCACTCAGGAATTTACTGAATCCAGTTTTTCCTGAAAATGTTTTTATTTTAAGCATGGGACTTGTGTCCCAATTACACAGTAACAATACGGCCAAGCCTCCATTCAGGGCTCTGGCATGCTTGTCTTGTTTACAGTGTGGTGCTGAGTGGGAAATGATCAGATATGCCACATGGTAGATAATGTGTATTTCTAAATGTCTCCCCCTATTTCAGTGGAATCAGAAAATAATCAATTCTGAAGAATGAATGGAAACAGATGTAAACTGTGAATATTGTCGTATATTGGAGTGTGCCACTCTCCAGAGCTCCATTAAACCCACAGCGTTTGCAAAGTTGTCCTGTGGTCGTGTTCCTATCTAGTTTGGCTTGCATTGTGAGATTTAAGTCTCCCCTAATGATCAAGAGTGTGTCAGGGCCCTAAGCAATCCAGTTTTCCACCTTTTCCATACCTACGGACTGTAGCCCCAGGGGAAAGTGCATGGACATCACTGTGATCCTTTCTACATTCCACTTCCCATTTATTGCTGTGTAATCCACACCTGTGACACCGCTGGTGAAACTGACCTACGTGCCAGTATAGCCACTCCCCGATATCCCGGGGTGAACCATAAATGGTCAAGAATTTATACCTCCCCCTTCCCAGAAACCCACATTTGTTTCCCACTAAGTAGGTTTCTTGCAATAATATCAAGTCGGGATCCCGTATAGGCAGAAATGCAAGTACAGTTCCTTGCTTTAGTTTATTTCCAAGGCTATTGAAAATCCATGATATTATTTTAAGCTTAAGTGTTTGTGACCCCATCACTAATGTTAACCTTAATGCCCTGATCCCCAGACCCACCGTCAAGTCGCCTCCAACTTTTACTTTGGTAGTCATATAAGCCCAGGGATGCTAAAAAACCTACTTCCTCCAATGTTTTCCCCTCAAACTACTGCCTAAACATGTGAATCTAAAACTGGTCATTGCCCCATAACATGAGGCGTCTGTCGCCTCCCTTTAAACAACATAAAAACTTAGGGGCATATTAACAAGCTGAAGTATTGCCGCTTTCTCGGCACAATTCGCCGAGAAAGCGGCGATACTTCCAGCGCCCTATTAACAAGGGAATTGCAACGCCTGCCTCAAGCCCACTTTGCATGTCAGCGAGAAACATTGCTAATGACATGCAAAGTGGGCGTTCCCACGTCCAACCACATGTAAAATGTGGTTGAAGGTGGGAACACCCTATCACCAAGGCAGGCGTTGGGAGGAAAAGACCTGCGATTAACTTGTTTATCGCAGATCTCTTAACGCCTGCTTTGACCAGGCGTTAGGCATTGTTAACATGGGGGTGTGGATCATAAAGCTGAATCCACCCCCCCCCATATTATCAAGGCACACAGCGCGTGATAACAACGCTTGTTTTCACGCGCTAATGTTCACTATCACCGGCTATCGCAGGATTTACTCTCGCCAACGTGTTGCGCGTTGATAATATCGCGCTAACACAGCGAGAAATTCCGGCGATAGGGAAATGTGCGATGTGCGTTTTTTAACGCACATCTTGTTAATATGCCCCTTAATCTGGTAGTGTCACATCAGCATTTACTGTCTTCCATTAACTCTTGTTGAAAAGGGGAGTGATGCTTCTCAGGGGTGTGAGAATAACTTTGCTTTCCACATCTGGTTACTCTCTGGCTCCCAGAAGTTCTTGTGGCTCAGGCATCTGTGGTGTTTTACATTGTGAACACTCATCTCTGGGCAGTCCATCCTCTTCTGTGTCTCATTCCTGTGAGGCCTCTTCCACTGGTGGTGCTGTAGCATTCATCCCTCTCAGAGACTCGCTTCTTCGTACAGTCTACTCGGTGCTTCTCATGTTCCACTGGTCACCAGCTCTCCAAGCATTCCGACACGGCCTCCAGTGTCCAGTAAAACCACAGTCTGCCTCTCGATAAAATTCTAGTTTCGCCGGGAAGACCACCATATGTTGTTTGTTCCTTCCTCACAGTTCCATTCTTGTCCTGTCAAAGGTCCGTACTTTTTCCAACACTTCCTGAGTGTAATCTAGGAATGCCATTATGGTTTGGTTTTCATAAAGAAGTGTGTCGTGTTATCTTGCTGCCCTGAGAATTCCATCTAGATCTCAGAAGTTCCTAATTTTGATAATTATAGGAATAGGTCTGGTTTCTGGTTTAGGGGCTGAGCAGGCATGTCTGAATCTGCCCTCTGCAGCCTTGGCACAGAGATGTAGAGTGAGGTCTTGGAGGCAATGAACCTCTTTTCGCAGGGTTTTGAGCGAAATCAAGTGTTTCATTGTCATCCAGGTCAATAACTTCTTGAAGTTTGTACTTATTAAGTTGGTATCTAAAGCCACTGTCAGTCTTGTCTTCCAATGCGGATCTTGTGTCCCTGACCACCTGCAGTAGATCCTTGAAGGAGGGATCCTGGCTCTTAACCCCTGTAAAAACGGGTGCTGGTGCCCCACCAGCTTTCATCAATTCACTTCAAAAAGCATATTTCTCAAACCTGTCCATTTACACATTTTATGGTTCTTGGGTGATGGGGTTCTTCCTTCATGTTGTTGTATGAACTCTTCCCCACTAAGCGATATCCGCAAAGGGGCTTTGTTGCCAACCTTTATTTTTCCTATATCGCTTGTTTGTAGTAGGTCTGCATTGTAGGAACATCATGTCAACACCCATAAGCCCAGAGGAACTCTTCAGTAGGCTTTTAGTCAATACAGAACCCCCAAACCAGACTCTGGTGCATGTCCTTTGTTGAGTAGTCTAGATAAAGCAGAGGGGGCTCTCGCCCTGGTGATCTCGTTCTATCCCCCCTCACCTCTCACTGAGTTAGCAAACTACCATCTTGACGCATTTGCTACCTCCTATATCATTTAAATCCTCCTCCTAAGGTAGATGGTGCCATTTCCATGCAGGGCTTTATGTGCCATAACCAGTGCCTTGAATTTGATCCTCTTTTTTACAGGTAGCCAAAGCAGGGCATCTTGGTATGGGATATACAGGTTCTAAGGGCAAGATTGAGAATTAGTCTATCCCCCACATTTTAAACCACCTGAAGCTATTCCAGCAGACCCAGGTAAAGGACATTTCCATAGGCAAGTCTGCAAGTTAGGGCCTTGGTCACTGTTTTCCTTGTATCAGTTGAGAGGAGAGATGTGAATTTCCTCAGGGCACATAGCAACCCGAAGCAGATCCCCACCAGAGCTTGAGTTTGGGTTTTCATGGACAAGGCCTTATCGATTTTGTGTCCCAACTTTTTAACCGAATTCTGGAGATTGGCAGAAGGGGGAGTATTCTGGGGCCACCATAATCTCCAGACCTCAGAAGGTAGGGTTCCGGAGAAAACAATCTCCGATTTGCCTGGATTGCATTTAAATTGGTTTACAGCCAGCCAGTTAAACACCTTCGAGAGGCATACTCTGATGTTCTCACCCTCAAAATGCCACATTGGAACAGGAGAGTGTGTCTCAGCTGCACTCATTCCCCTTCAGGTGCCAGCTGTCTGGTCCTGCGGGTGTCAGCTTCCACTCAAAGAGTCACCTTTCAGTGATTCATTGGCATGGATCCTATGTGTACCACCCCACTTCGGATCGGGCAGTATGTGTTGGCTGCACCTGCCCCCTCTCCTTCAGGTGTGCAGCAGTCAGATCCTGACAGCTCCTGCGTCAGCCAAGGGTACTGCTGTACCGCACCTCATCTGCATGGTTCCTGTGTGCACCACCCTGCTCTGCCACCAATGACACAATGCCAGCCAGCATCCCCATTACAAGTTATTTCCATGGAGGGCCAACAGAGAGTGGGTGTCACAGGAACTTTGCCAGAGAGTGTTGTTCTCGGCCGGAGCACTCTCCTAGGACGCCATCTTAGCTCGGCGCCCAAACTTTTCCCCCATGCTTCCTATAGTTGAATCACCAGCATCACTTGCAGATGTATGCCAAACTACCTACAGGTGAGTATAGGAGTGACCTCTTATAAAGTCTTAAACTGGATTTGGGGACTTGATTAGATTACATTAAGCTGCTATTTCTTTATGATGCTGAAACTGTCAGGGAGTGGGAGGCCGGCCGTGAGGGAGAAAGAAAAATCGTTCTTTTGAAGATAATATTTTCAGTAAAATAAGCCCACACATCCTTGGGAATACTTTCCTTTGTTTTGCTGAAATGGAAATATGCAAAATCACTTTTATGGGATAATATATGCAATAAAAAAGAGAATTTTCTACTGGCATATTTGAAAGAAATATCAAAATGTCTCAATTTCTGGCACTGCAAAATAGTGAAGTTTGTCCAGCCGAAGAACAACAAGCTACCAGTTTTTTGGTTTTGCCATTTTATTGTTACTGCAACATAGCAGAGTTGTTGACAGGGTGTGGCAATCTGGCAGTACTGGAAGGGCTGATCTGATTGGTCAGTGTGTGGGTCGGATTTTTGGTTGTTTGAGGGCCTAATTTTACTGTTGATTTCCCTGAAGTTAACAAAAACATTCCCTGCAGCAAGCACTAAAGAATACCGTCTACTTTGCAAAACACCTATTCAGAGAGTCTTTATAAGTTGAGAACTGCTCGATTTGCCCACACGGGTTATTTCACTTATCATTTTTTTTTGCTGATGGGGGCACTTTTATTTTGGTGCCCGAGCCTATTTTCTGACCCAGTCCGACCCTGCTTGCTGATACACATTTAGATGATGCGCTTATGAACACAGGCACGAGCTCGTAAATCATTCTGTCCCTGGGTTGCAGCCATCCTTTGTCCGCTGAGGTTCTTTGATGGAGAGCCCTGCTTTTAATTCTTGGAAAACAACAGAATATCCTATCCAGATTCTCCAATTATATTTTATTTGTTCATTTTTATGACGCTGCTCTTAAAGCTGGGGCTGGCTCGCTTAGCCCCAAGTAATATATTTGCATGCCATAAAGTAATTTAATATGGCAGGGCAACGCTTGATAGGATTTCAGGCCTTGTACGGAAGGCTGCTGTAAGTCTTACAGCCGCGGAAGCTCTCGCTTGAGGAGAGGGAGGCCAAAGAACAAGACTGGGAGAACGCGACCATAAATATGACTTTACAGCCACATTTATTGTAAGCTGTAGTGAATAGACTGTTAGCATAATTGGCTGGAAAGTCATATTTTATATGCGATGCCCGGTGTTATGCGCCCTCGACCGAGTTGGGAGAAGCAGGCCACGTTGCTCACGGTAGAGGACGCAGACAGCCTGCAGAGGAACAGGCAGGCTGCTCCCCGAATCTGGGGCCTCATTTATGAGCCCTTGCGTCACTTTTACGCCACCGGTGCGTCACTTTTTGTGACGCACCAGTGGCGTAAAAAATGCTCCGTGTTGCGTCATATTTACAAAGTGACGCATCTAGGTAGATGCGTCACTTTGTGAACCCCTGCGCCACATTATACCTGCGCCAGGTATAATGTATGCAAGGGGGGCGTATTGACGCAAGGAAGGGTTGTAGAAGTGACGCAGTGAAATCTATGAAAATGTCACTGCGTCACTTTTAGGACACTGTTGCGTCAAAATCCTGCGCCTGCCTCACAGCAGGCGTAAGACTGACGCAAGCCCTTTCACATAGGGCTTGCCCCATGTGAAAGGACGCATTGCTGGAGTTGCGTCACTTTTGTGACACACTCCAGCAATGCGTCACTTTTGTTCTTACAGATACATCAGAAATACTGACGTATCAGTAACTCCTTGCGACATGATGCGTCATACATTAAACGTGACGCATCAGGAATGTCGCAAGGAGTGCGCATTGAGAAGTAACGCATCGCTGCTTTCACGCAGCGATGCGTAATTTCTCATAAATGAGGCCCCTGGTGTTTTCGAGCAGGAATGGAAAAATAAGCATTGGCAAAACCACTAGGTACTATCTTTGGGACCATTTAACTTTGCTAACGGTTTTTAGCAATGCTGTACAGCATCCCCAGTGCTGGGCAGCATGGCTACAGAAGACAGAAAAATTAAGGGCGATTGACGCGGCAGCTGTGTCATTTTATGGTTTAAGTCTATCTTTATTGTTATTTCACACCTTCAAATCATAACATTGTACAGATCAGTATTCACAAAGGAAAACCGAGACCAACATCATAGGCATGACTTATTTCAAAACAATGAATAACATATAACCCTCCCCACAACTCCCCCCACCCACCACGTACCATTCACTTACCACTTAGCTATGTCCTGATTGGGCATGTGTGATACCTTGTGTGCCATCATCCTGTCCGGTCTGTGTTGTATCCGGGAGTCTCAATATCCTGTCGATATCAGGGGCATGTCAGCTCTTAAAACTCAAAGGGAGAGTAATGCTAAGAAAGGGCCCCAAGTAGAGCTAAACGTATCCCCCCCGGCCGGTAAGTGTTAAAGTGAGTCTTTCCATCCCCAAGTCTCACCACAGCCTGTGCAACCGCCTCAGGTGAGTCGGTATAGTGGCCGTTCCGCTTGTTGAGAGTATGGTCTGATGAGCCGTGCTCAACGCTATCCCTCTTTGTTGTCCTCTACGGAAAGATAGGGGAAAGGTTAAGGAGTTGGGGAGGCCCAGCAGTGTATACAACAGGAACCTAGGGAGTTGTATAAAAAGGTGGGTGTTGATATCTTTTAGGACAGAGTAGCAGAGTTATGTTATTTTGGTGCATTCCCAGAGAATGTGGGTAAGAGTGCTCCCTCCCTGCATTGCCGCCAGCAGGTATGCACCTGTTACAACGCATTTTTTACAACGCGATACTGTTACAACGCATCTATTACAACGCGGATACTGTTACAACTCATGTTTTTACAACGCATTTTTTTACAACGCAGGTACCTTTACAACGCATACCATTACAACGTAAGTATTGGTAAGTATATAATTATAATTTAAATGTTATATGTTTGGGGTAAAGGGGTATTTTTAGGGTTTAGGGTCAGTTTTGGGTTTTAGGGTAAAGGGGTATTTTTAGGGTTCAGGGTCAGTTTTCAGTTTTTGGGTAAAGGGGTATTTTTAGGGTTCAGGGTCAGTTTTCATTTTTTGAGTAAAGGGGTATTTTTAGGGTTCAGGGTCAGTTTTCAGTTTTTGGGTAAAGGGGTATTTTTAGGGTTCAGGGTCAGTTTTCAGTTTTTGGGTAAAGGGGTATTTTTAGGGTTCAGGGTCAGTTTTCAGTTTTTGGGTAAAGGGGTATTTTTAGGGTTCAGGGTCAGTTTTTAGTTTTTGGGTAAAGGGGTATTTTTAGGGTTCAGGGTCAGTTTTCAGTTTTTGGGTAAAGGGGTATTTTTAGGGTTCAGGGTCAGTTTTCAGTTTTTGGGTAAAGGGGTATTTTTAGGGTTCAGGGTCAGTTTTTAGTTTTTGGGTAAAGGGGTATTTTTAGGGTTCAGGGTCAGTTTTCAGTTTTTGGGTAAAGGGGTATTTTTAGGGTTCAGGGTCAGTTTTTAGTTTTTGGGTAAAGGGGTATTTTTAGGGTTCAGGGTCAGTTTTTAGTTTTTGGGGTACAGGGGTACAGGGTAAAAATAATTTAAAATTAATTTTAAATTAAATTAATTAATTGAAATTAAATTACATTAAATTACATTACATTATTTTTGGGGTTGAGGGTCAGTTTTGAGTTTTTGGGGTGCAGGGGTACAGGGTAAAAATAAAGTAAAATTAATTTTAAATTAAATTATTTAATTGAAATTAAATTAAATTAAATTAAATTAAATTATATTTTAGAAAATTAAATTACGATTATAATATTAATATTAATATATACTTACCAATACTTACGTTGTAATGGTATGCGTTGTAAAGGTACCTGCGTTGTAAAAAAATGCGTTGTAAATACATGAGTTGTAACAGTATCCGCGTTGTAAAAGATGCGTTGTAACGGTATGCGTTGTTACAGTCCGCGTTGTAACATCATATATCCCCGCCAGCATTCATTACTGCGGGCTGGGTTACCCAGATGAAGCCGAACAGGGGTGAGATACCAATAAGACCTGCTTTTCATGGCTGTCTCTTTGCCTGCTATGTTAGCTGTCCTAGTACGAGCCCTGTGATAGATGTCTGCCCACTCCTTCTGTGACATCTCTCGCCCCAATTTTGTTTCCCAACGGCGTTGGTCAGGGTGTAGTTCCGTAGTTTGAGGGTCTGTGGTTCGGTGGTTCCGAACCCGTTCAATAAAGGTCGTCGGAAATAGACGATTTTGGTGTCAGTGGACCGCAAATCATGAGTATGGTATGTACGAGTGTTTTCGCATTAATCGATCAATGAGAACACTACGTATCCAGGGATTTCGTTTGAACCTTCGGGTTCCATTTTGTGTATGGCAGCCATTTTGTGTGGTTGCCCTCACATAGGCCGATGACTGCGGCCGAACGAGTCTTTGGGACACGTACACCTTAGCTGACTCCTGAATGACCTGGCCGAACTGACTCCCTTGCCCGAGGCTGACCTCGCTGAGCCAGTTCCTTGTTAAGCAGCTGGTCAGATAAAGATCAAAGAGCAGGACATGCCGAAGTTTACAGCACACTGCACCCACCTTTCTATCTTGCTTCCAATCTGTTTCTGCTCCTTCCTTTACGACATGATTACTGATTTGGGTTGAGGTTTTATGATGGGTTTGTCCGGCCTGACTGAACAAGAAAATGGAATGTGCTTGGTCATTTCTGGTGGGCTGGACAACGGAAAGTGGGATTGTCGTCATGCGATATGTTTGAAATGTCACCCCGTGATTGGCTAGTTTGTATGTATCCGATGCCACAGTTGGAATGTGATTTTTGGCATAAAAGACCATGCTCCGCTCATTGAATTTGTGCAGTCTCTAGCGAACCACCCGTGTTGTGCTTCGTAGATCTCTGTTCCTGGTTGCAGCCAATAAACTTTGGTCTTTGACGTCATCAAGAAGTGTCCAGTGTCTCTGTTTGCCAAGGCAGGGGAACTCGAAGGCATCAGGCGTTTTCCCTGACGCCGCAGGGTTCTAAAACCCGGTCCTTCAAGGGCTTTTGTCAGCTGATTGCATGGGGCGCAGAAGGACATATAACTCTGACAGGAGATGTTTATTGGAGTGTTTACTTATGAGCCATTTTTCATTGGGAGTTAATGTCCTCTCCACTCCCTGTCTCATTGTTGGGTGTAGTAACCAGTGTCGAATTTGCCAATATTTAAAGCGTTCGTCCCCCGGGATGGAGTAGTTCTCTTTAAGGACATCAAAAGGTATAGGGCCGTCCAGGTTGAAGAAGTGCCCCGCTGCTTTGCAGACAGCCCCCCACCATGTGCGAAAAACGGTCCCGTCCCCGGAGCGAAGGCCGGATTGTCAATGACTGGTGTGAGAGGAGACAGTAAGGTGGTAAGTTGCCCTTTGCATGTATAGCCATCCCACACCTTCAAAAGAGAGCAAGTGACTGGGGAGATGTAGAGACTGGCCGCCCGGTGTTGGCAATGTAGAAATGGGACTTTCTCTAGTGAGGTCCCGGCAGGGCCTTTTGCAGGGATTTTGCACATACACAGAACTATGCGCAGGAATATGGGACCTCGGTGTATAGGGGCTAATCCTTCCCACCACCTTAGTGCCCACGAACCCAGGACCGACTAGCTATAGTGTCTCACTCTCTCCCCTACACACTTATGGAGATGCAAATTATTGGACACCCCAGAACACAACACTCTTGGATCTCCCAGAAATCGCGGTTACAAGACACACCTTTTCGCACACTCTCTCGTACATGTCCACAATAAGAAAGGACCGAGACACGAATATAGTTCAAAATGTTTACTTTAACTATTGTGCTCTAAAACGCAGTATACGAGCCACAACCAGCAGAAAAAGGCACAAACCTAACACAGTTAGCATTGCAGCAAGGCCATATATCATAAATTGAGATGTCATCATATAAAGACAGTGGATAAAGGACTATAAGGCCTAACCACCCTCCCCTTGGTAAGAAGAAGTTTCAATATATAATAGAAGATCTCTGGGCTTTGTCAGCAGACCCCATACCTTAGTGCCTGGATGGCATATCTACATCATAGGAACCACATGGCTCTTCTCCCTGGAAAGCTCCCTCTCCAAGTGTGTGTTATTTAAACATGCATCCCCATAATAGCAAAGGACAAGTTTTCATCAGCAGCTGTGTTAGCATGTTTTGTCTAAGTGCTAGGGTCTGACCAGAACAGAATAACAAGGGGCATTGTTTATCGACCTTGCTCACAGTGTTCAGACTAAACTCCAGGAACAGACAGAGAATGAACCAAGCAGACGGTTCTCATATGAAAGGCATAAACAGAGTCTTGCAAAAATAAAGCCATGTAGTAACGCGCACAAAACCAGTATCATGGCTGCTGGGCTCATGCTAACTTAGCGATGTCGACAATGTCCCATGTAATAATAATAATAATAATAATAATTCCTTTATTTAGATATAAAACATATCTTTAAAAGGTCGCACAAATCACATTATATACAATTTTATGAAGTAAAAGAATGATTAAAAGAGAAGCAAACAATAAAATGTGGCTTAAAGCATGCCAGTTAAAACGTTACAAATTGAAGATTAGCCCTTCCGGTCTTTGCAAGTTCTATTAGAATGCATATTCAGATTTAGCGATGAGCAGAGACCTCAGCAGTGTCCATTTTATCTAGGTTACGGTATACTTGCTGAATAAATTTGGCCAAATTTATGCTTAAAATAATATTATCTAAAGACAAAGCAGCAGTAATGGCATGCCTGCAGGACCGAACCCCCAGCCTGTTCCATTCTGGCTTAAGCAGACGCCTGCGTTGAGAATTAAATGTAGGGCAGAGGCAGACCACGTGCAAAATTGTTTCATTTGCTAACCCGCATCCTCTGCATGTTGTGGCCTTCTTCGTGCGGCAAAAAGTCAAGAAGGGATCCCTGGGATGTATTTATTAGATCGCAGTATCTTTACCCATACAGTTATACCATGGTACCCAAGTTACGGGTTACCATAGATCACTGTTTAACAGGACGAAATTTATATAATGATTCCCACAAAGAAAGAATATTTGTTAACAATCTAAATTTTTATTAAAATGAAAAGATCATTCACATTAAAAATACACACGTTTAAAATTTCAAAGGAACTTTCCCTGAAAAGTAAAAGTTAATCTTTACAGGAACAATAGACAATATGAAACAATAAAACATGTAAGTACATTATATATCACAGACTTCAAGATTATATTTCCAAAAAACAACAATACATAGCATAAAGTAAAATAAAGTAAAAAGACCCCTATTAAAACGGTGGCACTCAGATATTATTACCACTATAGATTACTCGATCCAATGGCTATAGATAGCATGTACACAAATACACACATGTGACAAAAATATATGTACATCCAGTGTGTTTGAGCTTAAAGTGAATTCTCGTATAGAGATGCGTCGACGCGTTTCGGTGCAATACACTCGATAATGTGGCACCTTCTTCAGGACTTCTTAGCAGGGGTTTTCCAAGCTATAGGGGGCTTCACTCTCCCTGTGTGAGGGGTGAAATAACATCATATCAGAATCTATTCACCCTGGGTGTGTATTCACATTCGCAATAGTCACAATTTTTGTGTTTCAGCAAATTTCAGGGAGGGATAGTCCGTTAGGTCACTATACAGTTGTTTCTGGTTGCCTGGGTATATAATATTTATACACATATAATGACTGGTGTCTGCAGTTAGTTCATAATTTGGGACCTACTCACTCAATTATTGCAGCACACATGTACATTTTTATGTTTCAATTAATCATGCTCTCACATTCGAGATTTAATATAGCATTAAGTTTCCTTCAAACATCTTTCATGTGTGGAAGTCATTATTGGGGGGATGCTACCATCAGGGGTGTGGTAAGAGTGATACAATAGGCAAAAACCCCGCAACCTCACCTAGATTGGGTAGTGTGCACCACTTGGATTCTTCCAGGTCAATTATATGTGGTCAATGGCTGTTTTGGCCTGAAGGTGAACAAATGTAAGGAAGATTCTTAAACAAAGGAGAGTCTCAACAGAAGTTCTACCTATAGGTGGTATGATCGTTTTATTACCTCTATGTCTTTTTAAGACTCCTCTAATGGTGTGCTTTTGTCTTCCAATTTCTTTTTCTTAAGACACGGTATCTAGTTAAGAGAAATAATAGGTTTCTATTCCCTTCTATTTACAGGGCACTTGGCACTTTGGTGTGATTATTATATTGCCGTTCTTACCTGTAATATTTTAAAACTTGCTTCAAACGGGCATATGTTGGGGGCCTCGCCGGAACTGGATATGTTCTGGTGGGGTCAGAAAAGCATATGATTGATGGAATGATCGCATCTATGCTGTCATTTGTAAGACTAGACCGTTCAGGGTTCTATACGGTATTTCTATCATTAACTCTGGGGGGATACATACTTGTAACTAAGGCATACTCGGGTTCTCCCTGGTAAACCCGCCCTTCTAAACATCGAAGGAAAGCTATTATTTTTTACATTATTTTTGGGGTTGTGTATGCACCGCAGGTAAGCTGCGCCCACATTTCCTGCATCGAGTTGTTGTTAAGTTTATTCAACGGGGATTCGTTTCTCTGTCTATTACCACCATCCCCACTTTTGTTACTACCGGTATCGGCCAGACACGCACATACGTATTACTGTGACTGTGCTGGGCTATCCCCGGTTAGTTATCCCTCCAAGAACACAAGGGGACCCGATAGATTACATTTTACCATTAATTTAACACGCACCTATAGTAGGCTGTGTGCACGCGCTACGAAATAGGCTATTCCGAAAAGACGGAGGTTGGGCCGCCCAATACTGAAGTCCGTAAAGTGTAAATACCGCAATTATTCGTGCGGCGCCAAGTGGGTAGATTTTGAAGAAAGCGCCAATCTCCCATTCTTAGAGCAATCAGACAGTGCTTTAGATGAAGTGAAAATGTCGTGGAGAGGTAGGCAGCAGGGGTTAGTCGTTTGTAGGAATTGACTACTGCCCACGAGTGACTACGTTTTGTGACTAGAGCTTTGTCTGCAGCCAGAGATTTCATTCTTACGCATTTTTTGATTATATTTTTAAAAACGGTCTGACTGGGGTTAAGGGCCCAGAGTTCGGCAACTGACATTTGGAGAATATAGTCATTCAAGAGGCGGCCAAATGTTCCCCCTGGGTTGGTCTCATTTATTTCTTTCCAGGTTAAAGATTCTAGTGTACCTTGATCGGCCTGTCTTAGTTTGTGACACAGCTTAAGATAGGTGCCGACATTGGAGGCTTCATAGTTAGTTAGTCCTAGCTCTAATCTAATCTGGGCCGGGGAGGCGGTGCTCGGCAAGTGAAGTGCCTTTCTG
Organism: Lissotriton vulgaris; assembly: GCF_964263255.1. Classification (NCBI taxonomy): domain Eukaryota; kingdom Metazoa; phylum Chordata; class Amphibia; order Caudata; family Salamandridae; genus Lissotriton; species Lissotriton vulgaris. Next base: position 1,285,512,219 of record NC_141685.1, read on the forward strand.
TAGATTTTAGTGGTGTGTTTGTTTAGGGCAGTATTCATTTTACCTTTAAAGATCTCTATGCCGTATGAGAGTGTTGGCCCAATCTTTGCTCTAAGGACTTCTAGTAAGGGGGCAAGGGTTGGGCCTGAGAGTTTCTTTGATAGTTTGGCCAGGGATACCCCTAGAGCCGTAGTTTTGGCTGCGATCGCACTGCTTTGCTTTGTGAAGTTGCCCCTGGAGTCCAAGTGAACGCCTAAATATTTGTATGATTGGTCAATCGTAAGACTTGTTTTATTGATTGACCAGCCACCGCCACTGTAGCGTTTCTTACCAAATGGTACTATCAGGGTTTTCTCCATATTAATTTCTAGATGGTTATCAAACGTGTATTGCGACAGTGCATCAAGAAGCCTTTGTAACCCTACTCTAGTAAGGCTAAACAGGGCCAGGTCATCGGCATATAAAAGGTTGCATAATGCCGCACCTCCTATTTTAGGTGGATGGCTGTTTACCTTATCTAGGGTACTTGACAGGTCGGCTATAAATAGGTTAAAGAGAAGGGGGGCCAGTACGCATCCTTGTTTGACACCACGTGAGGTCATGATTTTTCGCGATAGATGCGAGCCGGACCCTAGCTTCACTCGAACCCAGGTGTCAGAGTAGAGTTGAATGATTGGGTTCAGTATCTTGTTTGGAATACCCCACTGAGTCAGTTTTTTCCAAAGGGCCGCCCTGGGTACTCTATCAAATGCTGCTTTGAAATCAACAAAGCAGCAAAAGACCAGCCTGCGTGTTAGTAAAGCTTTGTCGATGATAGTGGAAACTGCCAGTAAGTTTGTCATGGTACCTGATTTGGCGACAAACCCTGTTTGATTCAGAGGAATCAGATCGTTATCCTTTGCCCATTGCCTCAAGTCCTCCAGAATTAGTCCTGCAAAATGTTTCGCCTCTATATCCAGTAGGGCGATTAATCTGTAGTTGTTCGGCATAGCTCGGGATCCAGCTTTGTGAATGGGATGGATTATTGCGCCCCTCCATGAGTCCGGGATTGTCGATGACCTCAAGGTGTAATTAAAGAGATTTAATAGGACCGTGGACCAGAAAGGGATGTCTGATTTATATAGCCTTTGTGGCAGGCCATTCGGGCCTGGTGCTCCGTCTTGTCTTCCTTTTGTCACTGCTTTGACCACTCGTTCCTCTGTTAGTACAAGTACAGCGTTGGGGCCTGGGGTTGTACTGAGGGCGGTGTTCAATGATACATCAGCTCCATTCCCGTGTACCCTCGGTGGTCTAGTGCAGTCATGATGGTATTGTGCCTGAAAGTGAGCTGTTAAGTATGTTGCCCATTCTGCTTCCTGGATGTTGGCTGAGCCAGAGTTTGTTAGGTTCAGGTTGGTGTGGTTAACAAGGGACCAGAATTTCCTTGAGTTTTTTTGTTTGCTTTCCCACAGTAATTTTACCCAATATTGGTTTTCCTGAGCCTGTTTCTCTTGGGAAACTGCCCTCCTAAATGCTTTTTGGGCATGGTGGTATGTGGCCAGGAAGGCGCTGTTCCCCGGGAATTTTGAAGCCATCCTCAATGCATTGTTCCTTGCTCTCTTTAGTGGTTTCAAGACGGTGGCGGATGCAACCCCTGCTGGTGGTGAACGATTTGGTCTCTGCGTTGTCGCTGGATATGATTTGATCAGATGAAGGCTCAACTGCGACCATTTCCATATCGGGTTGGCGTCTTTGTCGAGGCTGCCTATTATGAAGTCCTTGCTTGTTTTTAAAACACTCTGGCTATTTGATTCATTCCATTTGAGGCGCTTTAGATTTTCGGTGTAAATACCCATGTAGGTTATAGGTGCCACTTTGTGGAGATCCTGGTGTGTGGTGAGGGTGGTAACCTGCGGCCTGTGGTCACTTTCAGACCGTTGGTGGATACAGAAACTGTTCAATTTAAACAGTAGTTCTGAATTACAGATGGTAAAATCAAGGTAAGACTTTTTTCTTCCGTTCGACCAGGTCCAGTTTGGAGGTGAGTCACTTGTTGACCTACCATTCACTACCAGGTAGCCTGCGTTGTAAAATCTTGTCACAGTGAGCTCACCTAATATATTTGGGGCTTGCTTCAGGGGTTTAGATTGAGTCATGGCCTCGATGATATTAATAGGGTCCAGCCTGTCCATGTCTGCAACATTCCCCTGAAAAAGATTTGTGTTAAAATCTCCCGTAATGATGCGGTCCGAGTTGGGATATTCTATGGCGATGTCATCCATGATCTCACACAATCGGGCCAGATGGTCTTTTTTTGTACAAGAGCTGGGGTTGATGTACACATTGACGAGAAGGAGTGAGCGCTGCCTCCTCCAAGGATTGATATTTACCCCAAGTAACCAATCTTCTTCAAAGTGGAGTTGATTGAAGGCTCCTTTTAAGTTGTTTGAGATGTATATGGACAGACCGCCTTTGGGGTGACCTAATTGGCTGTGCCTGAGTGCTGATTTTCGGAATTCGATGTATCCTTCTATGGGGTGGTCTGCCGTTGCCCAGGTTTCCTGTAGAGCGATTGCTGCATGTTTACACAAGAAAGCCATGGTATCCACGTTTGAGGTTTTTTGGTGAAGTCCGCTGATGTTCCATGAGCACAGTGAGAATGGTGGCCGCCCTTGGTTGTTGTCTCTTTTGTGCTGTCTGTCCGCCGCTGAGGGGGGTTTCTTGGAGGGATTGTGTGTTTCTGCAAGCATTTCACCAGCTGGCGGTCAGTTTGGGTGTTTTGATGACAGGATTGCTGGCAGCCACCCCCAGCTGTAATTAGATTCCGCATTGTCTTCGCCTTGCTCGGGGCCTTTTGATTCAACGTCGTACCCTGACGCATTTTTTAAGATCGAGTAGGGTCTCATGCGTCTTATTTTGTTTGTTGTTGCCAGGTGGCTAGGTGAAGTCGATCTTGTTAGCAGGGAGGTGGGGTACCCAGGGGTGGAGTAGGGGTGTACTCTAATTCCCCAGTTCCGCAGAATTGGCTTCTGTTCAAGAAAAGCTCCTACCCAACTGGCCGAGAAGAAAGTCACCACTGTAACCTCAGAGGGTTGGTTTCCTGGAGGGGGGAGAAATTCGATGGATTCTATGTTGTTCGAGGTCAGGCCAGTTAGTCCCGGGATTCCTTCTGCTAGTTTTAACAGATTGGATCTGTTAAGAATGTCGTGCCGCCCTTTGGATTTATATTCAGGGGCCAGAAGAATCTGATGGCGCAGTGGGTCATTGTTGATTAATTCCGGAACACTTGTGGGCTTAATGTTGGGATTTTCGGCTGTCCTTTCCAGTTTGGTTTCGTGTAGCTGTTGTGACAGTCGTTGCGAAGCCTTCTTCAAATGTAGATTGAGACTGATCTGAGCTGCAGGGTCGTTGCAGATGGTTTTGCAATAATTAAGTCTTACCCTTGTGTTTTCTTTTCCCGGGGAAGTGAGAGCCGTCGATGACCTAGATTTTTCTGGTGTCGTCTTTGGCCCGGTTGTACTTGCCGTCACTGGGTTCTCCCTGGTGGTTTCTGTGGGGGCACTGTCCTTGGTTGTTTCTGGGACCGTGGTTTGTTTACTTTGGTCCTGTGGGCTCATCACTGATTCTTGGGTGAGTTTTTCCAAGGTAGCTTCCTTGGGGATAGTCCGTTGCTCTACGGTATTATTTTTGATGGGGGATTTTTTATTTTCGGGTTTTTTGAAGATAGGATAGAGATCGTGATGGACCATGTTGGAGTTTGCCCTAAGTTTGTTTCTGGCTTTGCGCTCTCTCTTGCTGCGTGGTGGGACTGGCCCTGGGAGGGCACCCAATGTTGATTCGCTTTGAGAAATGGGACTATTTGTTTGCACAGGCTCAAGCTGATCATGCCTAATTGTATGTCCGGTTGGTGACGAGGGGGGGCCGTTTTCGGCCGTCAGGTTTGATTGTGGTTGCGCGCTCAGGGGATGACCGTTTGGCTTCGTTGGGCCAGCAGTTGTTCCTGTAGTTGGCGCCTCTCTTTCATTTGTATTTGTGTTCTGCTTGGCAAGGGCCTCAGTGGGTTTTAGATGTTCTTGTTGTATAGAGGATATCGGTTTGATGAATACGTTTCCTCCCCTCAACAGCTTTACTTCCCTTATAACAGTGGTTAAGCATTCTGGGAGCAGAGAAAGGGAATCAATAATTGGGGAGCAACAGCAGGTTGATTGGGCAAGCTTCGTGGAGGCTTGGGCCCGTAGAATTAAGGAATTAAGTTTGTCTAGTTTTCTGTCGATCCGAGATGTAAATAGTGCCAGGGTGTTTAATAGGTCAACCTGCACCTCCAGTTTTAACGAGTGGTAATTAAGTGCATTAACTGTTTGCTGCAGGGTTTGTAGTAGTTGTGGCCAAGCGCTGGTCCCAGGGTTTTCTTTAGTATTTTGTTTTTCATTTGGGGTCGGGCTGGGCCTTGGAGGGCTTTGAGTCGTCTTGAAAAAGAGGGACAGGTCCGTCATAAGCTGGTCGTTCTGGGCAGGCAGTGTTGACTGGCTTTGCAGTGTGGCCTTTGTGTGGCCAGATGGTGAGAATAACATGTACGGGGGGCTTAAGGCAGGTGATGCTGTTAGTGGTACTGTTGTGGTGGTTATTGTTTGAGGGGTTGAAGATTGTTGGCTGCTGTTAGAATACTCGGGGCTGGCTTGCCCGTGAATTTGTGCTGTCGTTGTTTGGTGGAGGGAGGCCACAGGGGGGTTAATCGAGGTGGCTGCGCAAGTTGCAGTGAGTTGGGGCGACATTAGTTGGACCTCTGTTGGAGGTATAATGTTCTCCGGCTGGTTTTGAGGAGTTTGATAAGACCAGTGGTCCTCTGCTGGAGGCACTGGAGACTTGTCCAATGAAAGGTGAACCAGTTGAGGGTTTTTATTGTTGTGATCGATACAGGAGGATCCAAAAATATAGACCTCTGATGGCTCAATTGCCCTCGTGGTTACAGGAGCCCAATGTTGCGCCGGGGCCAGATTAAACGGCTCTAGTTTGGCCAAGGGAGCGATAGTAGTTGTTGCCTCCGGTGATTGTGCTTGAGGATGTGGTGATTCCGTAGGCTTTGATATCGTTTTTTTAAAAAAGTCCCGTATACTTGAGGGTTTTTGTGTTTTTGGGCTCTGGTTGGCGTTGGCCAAGGCCTCTGCAGTGTCAGATCGTATAGCTGTCCTTCTTTTGGGCGCTGTATACTTCCTCACTTTTCCTGATCTCATTATTTCCCGAAGGCCTGGCACTTCTAGTTGCTCACGAGTCCAGCACCACTAGAGCTTTGTTTTCAGCTCTTTTACAGCAGTGGGCTTTTTTGAAATTCCTGAGTTATGGAACTGTACGAACTGTGCTGTGCTGTACTGTACTGTACTGGACTGTACGTAGGCTGTGCAACTCTCTCTCTCGGGGATCGGGGCTCAGACTCTGCCTCTGTCTCGGCCTCGGCTCCAACCCGGATTCACCCGCCAGCCAGCTCCGTGCACCGTCGCTCCAGCACCTCTCCTGACTCGACGACTCGATGCTCTGTGCTCAGTGCTGCTCTGCTCAATAGCGCCTCCAAAGAGTGATGAGTGTGTTGATTTCGGGTAAGTACTTCAAGCACTCCACTCCTTGACGTTTGTGTGTCTGCGTGCCAGACTGAGCTTGCTTGAGGGTGGTTGTGGTGTAAGGATCCTTAGGTGGTTATTTTGTTAGAATGAAGCTTTCGGGGAAAGGCAAAGTTGCAATATGTCTTCCCAGGAACACGGTTGGGTTTGTTTCCCTTTTTAGCGGCTAAAATGCAGCTAAAGCAAGGCTAAAAAGAACGTTTTGGGGAGGGGGTTGGACCAGAGGGCGGGCGCACAGCAGTCACCGGCCGCTTCAGGGCTTGTCAGGCCATTCACACTCGCTGCAACTTGCCACTTACCGCTCCCCTGCTGGATTGCAACTGTGGTCTCCCAAAACGACCCAGATCGGCCTCGGGCAGATCTGCAGTAGCTTTGTGCGTTTTGCGGTGTCCTCCGTGGGGTAAAATAAGGTCCAAGCACTGTTTTTGGGCTGTGTGGTACTTCTGTGTGAGTGCTGGCGCTTGCCCTTCAGCCGCACTTCTGTCGCACTCCTGCCGTGCTCCTGTCTGTCTTGTGTGGAAATTGCGGGGGGCTGCGAGCCAGATGTCTGAAGCTACCGGGCCAAGAGCAGCTGGCGTCTTCCTTGCGCCTTCCTCCCACGCCCACGCCCAGACGATCAGCGTGAGGACAGGGACGCAGACACGGACCTGAGCCTGGAGTCACCGCATGACCCGGACCTGAGCCTGGAGTCACCGCCTGAGGCGCCCCCCTCCGATGTCCCCCTATGTCCGGGGGGTCTCCAAGCTGCCGCGAGGCTCTGGAAGTGCTGTCAAGCGCTGACACGGCCGCTTTGCTGTTCACTCGCAGCTCGCTGCATTAGCTGCTCAAGTCCGAGCCACACGGAGGGGGGGGGCGAGGAGGCAGCTACGGCAGTGGCAGCTGATCGGGGGGGGGGGCAGCTACGGCAGCACTAGAGCGGCCCTTGAGAGGTGCTCAGACGCTCTCAATCTTGCCCCCGCACCTCTCTGCTCCTCGCCTCACTCGCCTCGCTCGCCGCACTGGCACTGGCTCTGCAGCGTGTCGTTCAAGTTTTCGGCAGACTGGAAAACACGGACCCGACTCATCGACTACCATTAGCATCCCATGTGACAGGCCCTGTCCATGAAGAGACAGTGTTTCTCTGACTCTGTCCTGGACCATTCAACGAGATATCGCAGCTGTGCTGCCTGGAAGTATCTGAGAAGACAAGGCATCCCCAGTCCACCCTCTGCCACGGAGAGCTGGGAGCATTCCTTACTCATTCTGGGTCTCCTGCCTGCCCACACAAAGTGGTGAAAGGCTGCCTGCATAGTTGATATTATTCCTATTGGGGAAGTGAGGGGCAGGGCCTGGAAGAGGAAGAATATTCTCGGCAGGGTAGTCATTTTTAGGGCAGCGCTGTGGCCCAGCAGCGACAGTGGGTAGTGTCTCCATCGCTCTAGGTCAGCACACACCCTCTCTGCCATTTCTCGATAATTAACCAAATTTGTGAGTTCAAGGGTAGAGCACAGTTGAATACCTAAGTAGGGAATGGACTCTACCGCCCAGCTTACTGCACATGTGCATTGCAGGTTCTCTATTGCTTCCTGAGGGACCTTGAGCTTGAGACTTATGGACATTCATGTGGAACCAGGAGGCCGCTCCAAATTCCCCCATCTCTCTCAAGAAGTGAGGTAGACGCCCATGGGGGTTGTCTAACATGTCTAAATACACAAAAACCTGGGGGTCTAGCAAGAAACAAACATGTTTCTGGGACCATACACAGTATTAAGTCAACAAAGTACTAATGAAGTAACAGAATGGTCTATTTTATAGAGTATAGTAAACCAACGCATGTAACCACCAGCAACGGTAGGTGAGATCCAAAATCCAGAGATGAATTACCATCAAAATCTTGTTGGTGATCTAGTTTTCTCATCTGGTCATCCACAGGGCTGGGCAGGTGTGTCTCTAGATCAGTGAGACTACAACCAGGACCGCCCGTCAGGACTGGGGTCAAGCCCACAATCGCTAGCTGACTATGCGTGGGATCACCAAATGGAACAAAGTGCAGTGCAAAGAGTAAAAGTGTAGGGAAGAAGGGAAGTTAAAAAGGAATAGAGAGCTCACAGTTAAGAAACGTTAATGGCTGTGAAGCCTCTTTCAATTTAAAAACCAGAACAGTGCAAAACAAGCAGTAAAAACAAATGACTGCTTAGGGGCCGACATGTTTCTGCCAAATAGGGGATATACTCCCTTGGCTTTCCTCAGGGCCTCTGTCCTTAAAAACTTTTGCTACTGCAAGTGCAAAACACACTCAAAACAATAAAGAAATCAATTACAGTGACATATTTAAAGGATATATGTTCCTATTCCTCCATGTCAGCTGGTGTGTCAATCACCCTTCTTGACAGGGGAAATTACCTCACCTCACTGGACCAAGCTCAGAGTAAGGGAGGCCACGCGCTATCCGTCGTTGCTCCGAGCTATATCTGAGGCTGGGGGAGGCCTGGAGGGTGGGGGAGGCCTGGAGGAATAGGAACATATATCCTTTATATATGTCACTGTATTTGATTTCTTTATTGTTTTGAGTGTGTTTTGCACTTGCAGTAGCAAAGGTTTTTAAGAACAGAGGCCCTGAGGAAAGCCAAGGGAGTATATCCCCTATTTGGCAGAAACATGTCGGCCCCTAAGCAGTCATTTGTTTATACTGCTTGTTTTGCGCTGTTCTGGTTTTTAAATTGAAAGAGGCTTCACAGCCATTAACGTTTCTTAACTGTGAGCTCTCTATTCCTTTTTAACTTCCCTTCTTCCCTACACTTTTACTCTTTGCACTGCACTTTGTTCCATTTGGTGATCCCACGCATAGTCAGCTAGCGATTGTGGGCTTGACCCCAGTCCTGACGGGCGGTCCTGGTTGTAGTCTCACTGATCTAGAGACACACCAGCCCAGCCCTGTGGATGACCAGATGAGAAAACTAGATCACCAACAAGATTTTGATGGTAATCCATCTCTGGATTTTGGATCTCACCTACCGTTGCTGGTGGTTACATGCGTTGGTTTACTATACTCTATAAAATAGACCATTCTGTTACTTCATTAGTACTTTGTTGACTTAATACTGTGTATGGTCCCAGAAACATGTTTGTTTCTTGCTAGACCCCCAGGTTTTTGTGTATTTAGATATTGTATAGTAGGGGATAATAACCTGGGCAGGTCTCTAAACTTCCCTTAGACCCTCCAACCCCCGTTTTTGTTTTTCGGTCGTCTAACATGACCATTATATCATCGGCATACAGGCTGTTCCGAGGTTCCTCTCCTCCAAAAGGGATTCCTATTATGCCAGGGTGATCTCTCACCCTCTGTGCAAAGGGTTCTATGTATAAAGCAAAAAGGAGAGGGGAGAGGAGAGGAGGCAGCCCTGCCGAGTACCCTGTTGTATGGGAAAGTTGTCGGAGAAGTGCCCATTTACTCTCACTGCAGCCGTTGGGTACCTAAATCCGCTCAGGACTCATGCTTTAAAGCGTTGTCCAAATCCGAAGTGCTCTAGCGTTGTGCTCAGGAATGGCCAGTGCACTGGGTCAAACGCTTTCTCAGCGTCGACCGGAAGTAGCATGCTTGCCCCTTCCCTGCGTGGGCCTTATCGATGATGTGCAATAGACACTTTGTGTTATCCGCACATTGTCTCTGAGGCACAAACCCAACCTGGTCTGGGCCTATCAATCCCGGCATAAAAGGATTTAACCTGGCAGACAGATGCCCGTGAATACTTTCACATCTGTATTAAGGAGGGTATGGGGGCGGTAGTTAGCACACAAACGCCTGTCCTTTCCGGCTTTATGAATAACCACTATTGCTGCCTGCTTCCTGTATAGATGGTGAGAGGGGGGGCGTACTTCCAATATCATTGAAGAGGCCAGTGAGAATTGGGGCCTACTCTGGACAGAATGATTTATAAAACCCAGAGGAGTAGCCGTCCCGGCCCGGGGCTTTCAGGGGCTTCTGTCTGGAGATAGCCGATATGAAATCCTTAATACAAAATGGGTCTTCCAGAGAAGCTGCTTGAGCTTTCCTTAACCGAGTGACCCATGCTTGGCTTAAGTATTGAGTGGGGGCATCAAGAGGAGTAGCTTGATCTGTGTATAGGGACTCATAGTATTCCCTAAACTGTGCTGCAGTCTGGGTGTCTTCTTTTATCTCCTTTCTGTCTCCTGATAGGAACTTGTCCACCTTAGCGGACTGTCTCTGGGCTCAGAGTTTGGTTGCCAGAAGCCTCCCGCATTTATTCCTATTGACATAAAGGGAGTGCTTTAACCTGAGAAGTGAGTACTCAGCCCTATCTAGATCTAAACTCGCCAATTGTTCCTGCGTGGTCTCCAGTTGGTGCCATACTCTGGGGGCCCCAGTACAGTGGTGCATATGCTCTAGTTCTCTAACCTTTTCTTGGCGTTCCACTCTAACGGTGTCATTTTAAAGGTGCGTCTAGCATACATGCGCACACCGAAAAAGTGATGTAAGCATTTTTTTATTTTTTGTTTACGAGTTGGACTAGTAAATGAGAAGAAATAAGTAGTTTTAAAAGTGTTTTGATGTTGTTATTTGAAGTGGTAGGATAGAAAAACATCACAGAAGGCGCAGGTCACGGGAAGGGACACTGAGGGTGCGGTTGGGAAGAAGCAACACGCAAGGTGGGGGCAGAAACAACAGAGGGTTTGGAGAGAGAAGCAACAGGTGCGAGAGAGCGCACAGACGGAAAAGCAACATGGGGGTAGAAGTACACAGGTGGGAGTGTGGCATGAAGGGGGCCTGAGGAGAAGCCCACGGGCGATAGAGTGCGACACAGAGTTCAGCTGAAGGAGGGAAGAACACAATAGGATTCTGGAAAACTCATTCTTCTCAAAGAGTGCTTAATGCAAATGTAGAAAAGTAGCCCTAGAAAAAAAAACAGTGGAAGGACACAGGGGAGGGACAAACACAAGAAGAGGAAACCCACACAATTTAACAAATGAAGAGCAAGCAAATGAGAGTGACAGTTAAGCCAACCAATGTTAAGCAACTCTATGTCCACTGTCAGCTGACACTAGGGGGCATATTATCAAGTACAGCGTTAAAATTATCGCCGGTTTAGCGGCAGAAAACTGCTGCTAAAGAAGCAATAATGGGCTTGATAATATGCCCTTGAGAATTCCAATAGAAGCCCATGTTCACAGAACATGGACTTTAACACTGTTGTTGATAATACGCCCCCACATCTTTCTGTCAAAACAAATCTTGTGTGGTCTGGTTAGCAAGACCTAAAAATGCTGAGCACTTTTGATCTTCCACTGTAAAATGCGTACACACAGCATGCCAGGGGAGATGTCAGAACACGTACATCCCTCTTTTGCAGCCCCAAAAATAGAGTATAACAATCACAACATAAAATAGTATGTATCTAAATACTTTTTATATAATATTATGTTTACCTTATCAAGATGGGGTCAATTTTTATGTATAGGATCAGAATATGATACACATTTTTATGAACAATTGTACGATAATATATAAATGTGAGATTATGATTGATGCTGATTGTTAATATGTAGGAGGGCATTTGTAGTATTGTAAAGGAATCTCCGTGTTTTTATGAACAAGACGAATGACTACTGTACAGGCAGAATGATTCGTGATTTTTTTGCTCGGTTATTCATTCCCTAATACGTTAATAATGTAATATGACAGTGAAACATCTGATATATTACTACAGAAACCTATTTCCGCTCTCTATTTCCAAACTAAAACACTAGAACTATTGTCGAACCAAATATTATTAATCTGATGGACCGTTTCAATTGTGGTCCGTCTTCTTTATGTCGTTCGTCTCCGAGTTAAATCATGCAAATACGAACGAGAAATGTCTTAACACGATCTGATCGAAATGTTCATTATAATTGTATGAATAGGCAGCAACTGCCACTTCTGATAGAAGAATCTGGAGGAATAGAACAAACATTAGTACCCAGTTTTCTCGAATATAGAGACAGTAGTCCGTTCTTTATTTTTGTTTAAAACTACACTCAAAAACTACAAGTGGAAACTACAAAAATGGCGGGGCTAGGTAATAATTATCAGGTAACGAGCCCCAGCTGTTCTTGTCTAACATGATTAACTCGACCACGCCGAGTATAAATAGAGCCTCTCTGGAATAGCACCCTATCTGACACGGATAACCAGAGAGACCGGGCAGGCAGACCGCTACGCTTTTAAATTGAGGTAAGGCGATGCAAATCGAACCGCTTCGAGTTAGAATAATGGCGTTAGGCTTTGCAAAACATTTACTATTTACATGTTAATGTCGATGGCCCTTCGGGAACTATGGGCTATAGATTTAGGCTTGTAGAAATGGCTCCAATACCTCCTTAGTACTTAAACAGCATACTGAGGAAATGGGTGCAGTTTACACCTTCAGCCATGCCTACTTAAATGTCCAGCATTTACTCACGAAGAGAAAAGTAACAAGGACCGTGTACCCCCATTTAACAACATGGAGGGATAGATGTGTACGCCAAGGCGACCTTGTAACCCAAATCTTTAATAGACAAGGGTTAGAATGTACCATTACTTTGGTTGCATTTTAAATAAATGACTTGTCGAAAACATTTGGAAATCTAAATTGTAATAATCAGGGAAGGGGTACCTGTTACTGATATTACATATTTTATACCCAGATGCTGAACATCCCCTCAAATAATTAAGAGGAATGAGCGTTGTGTGACCCCATGAGGAGTTAAAGAAAAGAATCTCTTCGGGTGATCTTACCACAAGACCAAATTAAATCTAAAAGTCTATCGACAGACAGTGTTTGAAATGGAGCGTGGCACCCATTGGCAAGTAATAAGTAAGTGTATACTGGGGCCACTGTTCGTGTACAATAGACACCGTAGTCTGTACTTTGAACGTAAAATCTAAAATATATGCTATTTTACATATAGATCCTCTGATGAAACACAGAGAAGAAGTGGAGGTTGAACATTTATTGTAACCCCTGGTACATACCTGGTACCCGAAAGATAAAGTAAAAATTTAAGTAAGATCTGTTTATGACCACACATTCCATTAGTTTCTCTAGTGTAAAAAAGTTTCCCAAAAGAGTATCACCTTTTTAATTGTATGTTTTTGATTTTAGAAAGAAGATTTGATGTTTTTAAACGAAACAGTCCTGAGGAAGGTGTTCTATAAAAACAAAGCACCGAAACGCGTCGACACATGGAATTTTTTTTATATGTATAACTATGTTTTTAATAAATTGATGTACTGTAAATAATGTATTGATTTATTGTGAAATTCTGATTAGAATATGATTAGGTAGGCATATGTATAAATGCTTTTTTATGAATTGTTAATGTATCTACCACGGAAAAATATTTTTAATAAAAAGTATTTAGATACATACTATTTTATGTTGTGATTGTTATACTCTATTTTAGGGGGTTCCAATAGAGGGATGTATTTGGTCTAAACAAATGTTATCTTTAAAAGCTCATGTGAACACATAAATTTGAATACACAGAAAGGAATTTCTTTGTTTATTTGTGATATTTCCCGGTCCTTTCTGGGTTTATTTGGGAAAAATCTCTCTTTTCAGAGGGATGTCAGAACACGACCAGATCTATGGTAATAAAATACTTGACACGTGCTCCAAAATAGAAAAACAAATATATGAATATATGTATCATAGATTATTTGTACTGTTCTCTGAATACATTGTCCCAGTCATTCACCAATCACCTCCAACACTGATCTAGATAACCATTCTGCCACCTATTGTCTAATGAACGGTCTTGTTACTGCGGTACAAATATTATAGTAATAACTATAGGACCATCATTTTTGTCCTCCTTAAGTGTCCTGGGGTATAGTGGGGAGAAAAATCATCCTCTGCTTCTCCACGCTTTGGTGTGCATCATTTGGTTCCCCTAAATACTGGAGGCTCATACTGTACTCGGTACAAACAATGTCAAGGAGACCTCTGACATTTTAGGCTGGGCCTGCCCCTTTTGCACAGAATGTTTGAGGAGACAGGATTTTTCCTGGCTTGATAAATGGGTGACACTGCTGCTGTGATTTATAATATTACAAGAGAGGCATAGATTATGGGGATGGCATTGTCCATATAACAAGGACCTGTGGATTTCATATAGGAAACTAAGAGTCTTAAAGGAAACCCACCTGGTATTTGTCTGTTAAGTAACTACAGAACATTACCCTCGTTGGACTATTATCGTAGGTTGGGATTTTCTAATGGTTGTATCACATCCTAAATGAAGTATTACTGGGCTAGAAATTTATATGGCCATACTATGCCTTTTCAGAGCCCTATCCGTGTTGTAGGGCTCTTCCTCTCCAAATTTGCAAGTCTTCTTTTAGGAAATGCCTACCAATCTGTAAGAAAGTGAATTTTTAATTGGTGTTGATGGTAGGCCACCACAGATGATATAATTGCTAACCTACTAGGTCCAATCAAATATTTAATTTAAACCTGAGCTCAACCTCTGACAGTTATGGTACAGAGCAGATAGGCTTAACTTGGAGAAAATGTGTAAAGCATTTAATAGTACCAGAACATGAAAGAAATCAAAGGTACAACACTATAGATATCCTACTTTATAAAAAGAGAGAGAAAAAATAATAAGCAAACTGACACCAAAAAGACTGAAATCCAATATGGAGAACCAGAGATACATTTTTTGTTAATGATTTAAGTGAAAAGAACCAAGAAAAATAAAGTACCCAATGTAGGTCAAGTGTCGTGGTGACCGGGACCAAGGTGCACTTTCAGCCCAATTGTAATGTGGCCCAGTTCGGATACACCTAGGGCCCGATTCACACAACTAACTTAAGACAAATCTTAAACTTACTACCATTTTGGTATTCATAGAAGGCACTTACTCATTTCGGTATTCACGGAAGTAAAAACTCCTAAATGCCTTCTGTGAATACTGAAAGTCTTAAAGTTAGGATTTTTCTCAGTTTAGGAGTAGTAAAGTTAGGCCTCCTAACTTTAGGACTCCTACATGCATTCTGTGAATACTGAAAGTCTTAAAGTTAGGATGATTCTCCTCAGTTTAGGAGTCCTAAAGCTAGGAGTCCTAACTTTACAACTCCTAAATTGTGAAAAATCCTAACTTTAAGACTTTCGGTATTCACAGAAGGCATTTAGGAGTCCCAAAGTTAGGAGTTCTAAATTTACTACTCCTAAACTGAGAAAAATCCTAACTTAAGACATTCGGTATTCAAAGAAAGGGCCTCATTTATGAAAAGTGACGCATCGCTGCGTGAAAACAGCGATGCGTCACTTTTCATTGCGCCCTCCTTATGACACCAATGATGCGTCATATTTACAGTATGACGCATCATTGCGCAAGGAGTTACAGATACGTCAGTATTTTTTAAGTATCTGTATGGCGCAAAAGTGACACATTGCTGGGGTGTGTCACAAAAGTGACGCAACTCCAGCAATGTGTCCTTTCACATGGGGCAAGCCTCATGTGAAAGGGCCTGCGTCAGTCTTACGCCTGCTGTGAGGCAGGCGTAAGAAATTGACGCATTTGCGTCTTAGAAGTGGCTCAGTTAAATCTTATAGATTTCACTGCGTCACTTCTATGACCTTTTCTTGCATCAGAACGCCCTCCTGCATACATTATACCTGGTGCAGGTATAATGTAGCGCAGGGGTTTACAAAGTGATGGATCTACCTAGATGCGTCACTTTGTAAATATGGTGCAACAAGGCACATTTTTTACGCTGCTGGTGCATCACAAAAAGTGGCGCACTGGCAGCGTAAAAGTGACGCATAAATGAGGCCCAAGGTATTTAGGAGTCCTAAAGTTAGGACTCCTAACTTCTGTGAATACCGAAATGAGTAAGTGCCTTCTGTGAATATCAAAATGAGTAAGTGCCTTCTGTGAATACCAAAATGGTAGTAAGTTTAGGATTTTTTCTTAAGTTAGTTCTGTGAATCAGGCCCCAAGTGTATGGATCCTGGTGGATGTCTGCAAGTCAAAAGGTCGAAGAAATTTCGAAGTCCCACCTCAAAAAGGGACTTTGACACTTTTTCGTAGAAAATCATTGACATTTCTGCTAAGTATCAAAGCAAAATTGGACTTTGTTCATTTGTAAGAACAAACATCCTTCCCAAGCTAATCATCGCTGAAACTGTAGCGATTGCTGGGGAATTAAACAACAGCAACTTGAAGTAGCTTGGTCCAGCTGGAGCTTTGGTGATTTCTTACTGAAAAATGTCAAAGTCCCAATGAAGAATGGCACTTAGTTTTTTTTTTCAGATGTACTGGGACCTTTGAGTGGAGGTGAAGCTGAAATCTAATCTGATGCGATGGATTACTGAAGTTCTGGAGCAAAAGTTTTTAGACATTTCCAAACTTTCTTATGGTGCCCAAACTCCCACAGGAGTACAATTCTAAAGACTGCAGGACCTCAGGGGATGGCACTTAGGGACTCTAAAAATGTCAGGCAGAAGCCAACAGAAGGGTCCAGTTGCTACTGGTCAGCTTGCGCTTTAGGGAAAAGGCCTCTTGCAGTTTGTTGTGTCCTTGTAGCTACACAGAAGGCTAGTAATGTGACCTTTGGAGTCCACCGGTTTGTCCTGGGTACAAGTAGGGGCAGCTCTTCGGGTCTCCATACATGTGTCAAATAGAAGGTACAGTCCATCACTCAAAACCAGTTCTGGGGGTAGCTTTCCTACCACTGGGTTTGGTGCCAACCTGACTATGGGGGCAATGGTTGTGGCCTTTCAAAGTGTCATCTGCTTTCTACTTGTGGCAGGGCAGGCCTCTTTGAAGTTAATTAAGTTCCTGGGCCCACCCCACCTGGTTTTCCTGCCAGAGGAGCAAACTCCCAACTCCAAGGACATTGTCTCTGCTCTAAGAGCAGATTTCACGCCTCAATAATCAATAAATTGATTGACAGCTGCTGGAGAGCTAATGTAAATCACCCTACAGACGATTAAGGCAAGGAAAGGGTGACTTTATAAAAGTTCATTTTCCTACATATTTATAAAAATCCAACCCCACCACGTAAGTAGCCTTTTAATAAATATTTAAAAGAGTGGCTGAATTATTTTTCTAGCTAGTTCCAAATCAGAGATACATGATTAATTTGTTCATCTGTACTCAAGATTTTCTCACAGGACAGTTGGAGCCTTCCACAGTGAAAAAAACTTTTGTTACCTTCTCACTGTAGGGACATGGTAACATTACCTTTCTTTGTGTCCCTTATTTAAAACACTATGCACCCTACCTTGTGCGCTAAAAGGCTGACATAGGGGTGATGTATAAATATTGAAAATGGAGGTTTTTCAACGTCAAGAGTAATACTAAAAGGTCGGGCTGCAGGTTTAAATTGCAGCAGTCCAGTTACAATTGAAGGCTTGAAGCTATCTTTTTCGTGTCACACTTGTGGATGGCGCAATAAGTGCTGCAGTTCACAGGTGGCATTAAGGTCTTATGTCTAGGTGTACTTTCTACACAATATTATATTGCCTTATAAGAAGATTAAATAAGTCAGTCAGGGACTAGCCAATTTGTACATGTTTTATGGGTCAGAACACATATACTGGACACGTAAGAGCAGTGCTCTACAGAGCAGAATCTAAAAACCAGCAATAAAATTCTGCCAAAAATTAGGATGACTGTATAGGCAATAGTGGAAGATGGCAGCTGCTACCTCCTTTGATATTGGCGGAAACAGGCTCTTCTTTCCTAGATGCAAAATACTAGTTTTGTACTTGTAGAGTCCATATAGTAAGAGATACGGACATGGGCTTTAACCTTATTTATATGTCAGCCCTGGCAGAGGTGGGATGGAAGTACTTGCAATTGCAGGCCTGGATATAGCAGGCAGCTCTTGTGCTGTGATATCACTTCGGCCTACTCTTTTCACAGGCCATCGAGAGCCTTGGGGCATCCCAGCAGAGTAAATCTCCCTTGCTGGACCAGCAGTGATAATATGCCATAAATAGCCCAATTTCCTCCTGTCCAGCAATGAAGATCTTATCAGGTTTTAAATGTCAGGCGTTAAGTAAAGTTTGTCATAAAATCAGCCTGTAAAACTCTGCAGCGTATCCTCTCCGTTCAAGGCGGGTGGCTATTCTTGGAAAGGTGCTAGATCAGAGCTGGATTTAAGAATGGGAGAGGCCTAATTACATATGAATAACAAGCATAGCCAAAACCAATGAGTCTTACCTTTTGAACATATTGGATTTGCCAGTGATGTGTCTGATGCTGTGCAGCATAAGCTTTTTATTTATTTTATTTATTTATTTAATGCGATTTTATATAGCGCGAACTTTACCCGAAGGTGTCAGAGCGCTTTACATAAGAACCAGTTGCAAAACATAAGGACTTAGGATTACATGCGTTACATAAAAGATACAAACAGAAAAAATTGCAAATGTACAAGATGTCAAGTCAGGCAAGGAAGAGGTGCAAACAGAAAGAAAAATTTCAAATGTACAAGTAGTAAATTATGCGGATACTTTGCAGCATCAGTCCAAAGACGCAGTGACGCAGCCTGGCCACATTATTTCCTAGGAGAGCGCGTGTGGGAAAAAGTATTCACATGCACACAACTATGAAATAATGAAGGGAGGGGCAACAGAGGAGCAGGTGGTGCATAGAGGAAAAATAAAAATAAAGCTGGGTGGCAGGGGAGGGACAAACGTAGCACACAATAAAGAGAGCAGCACTGGAGAGAAGAACATGAAATGAGCAGCATGTGAGGTAGAGAGCAACAAATAGTGCGGGCAGATATTTGGCAGGGGGAAGCATACAAGGAAGAGAGCTGTAAAACACATGCACACTCGTGGAGTGCTTAGCCCAAAAAAAAGTAGTACCCTAAAACTGAGCAGTGTGAGGATACTAGTCAGCTAATTAAAAGATGGTAAAAAAGGTTTTGCTCCAGAGAAGGGACAAACAAATGAAAAGGAATGCAAGCCATCAAGCAAGAAGCAAGCAAATGAGTGACAAGAATGCCAACCAATGGTAAGCAACGGGAGGACTGTAAACCTATTGCAATTTTGTTTTTGGACACCAACAAAAAGTCTTTCACAACCAAACAGCTTGCACTCTCCGGTAGGTAAGGCAAGACCTAAAAAGAATACAGGTTTCATCTTACCACCCTTTACTCCGTGTAGAATATCTAACAAGTAGTTTAAGGTTCTTTGGGCCAGATGCATCAAGCATCCATTTTGCGATTCCTTATTAGCGAAAAATAAGGAATCGCTAATAAGGAATAGCAAAATGGAATGCATCAAGCAATCACTATAAAAATAGCGATTCCTTAGAATTCCTTAATTGCGACTCGCAAATTGCGAGTCGCAATTAATGAATACCTCCCCATTAATTCCTATGGGCCTAGAGGCCCATAGGAATGAATGGGAAGACAATCTCAATTTGCGAATCGCAATCAGCGATTCGCAAATTGAGATTGCGAGTTCAAGGGTGCAGGGGTGTCCAAAGGACACCCTGTTACACCCCTGAATGTGATCTGTGCACATATGTTGCGCACACACATGCCCTTAGGGCATGTGTGTGCGCAACATGAAACTTCTTCATTCATTCTTTCTTCTTTCTTTCTTTCTTTCTTTCTTTCTTTCTTTCTTTCTTTCTTTCTTTCTTTCTTTCTTTCTTTCTTTCTTTCTTTCTTTCTTTCTTTCTTTCCTTTCTTTCTTTCCTTTCTTTCTTTTCTTTCTTTCTCCTTTACTTGTTCAAAACCTGTGAGTCCTTCAAGACCCTTGAGAGAGATGGAGACACAGGAGGAAGGCAAGATGGACATGTAAAGATGGATGTCACAGATGAAGAGGATAGGGAAGGGACCCAATGCACCGAAGCTGTGAATTATAACTTCTTGGGCACGTCCTGGCATGGACGCCTGGCAGGCACAGTGTGGTGCTGGGGAAGAGCCTCATGGTCACTTGTGAAAGAAACTTGATAAATGGCTGGCTGCCAAAGAGCGCGCGTGAGGTAGTGGTTTCCTGTTCCTGCATGTCCCAGTCCTCCGCCGACACGTTTCAGTATGACAGGATTTAGAGGGCTGACAGCAGCGCGCGGGAGGGCGCCATCGACGCACGACGGGACTGATGCGGGGAAGAATAACTATGCCTCCCAGCAGCCATGTTCGTTATTGCTCGTGCCACTTAATCCGTGTCAGGTGTCAGGCGTTGTAGTTCGGCCCTAGATACCAGAACGGCCTGCCAAAAATCCCAGTTGTCCATATGATCCAACTGAGACATATATCACAGCTAGGGTACCAAAAAGGAAGAACATTACCGAACACTGGGATTGAAAATCCAGCAGCGAAGAAATGGAAACAACGTCGAATGCTGCCAGGCACCTGGATTTATTGCTGGAAGAGTTATTGTACTGCCACTTCTGCCGTCTTTGAAACCTCCGCACTTGTCCTCTCCTCGCACTAAAGGACGTCTGAAAATCCCACCATGAACTCATATATACAAAAGCAGTATTTTTTTTGGGATACATTTCGTGTGACCCTGTCAGATAACATGGCAGTCCGAAACGGGGATCTCCAAACTTTTCTGCAAAAGTCCCACTGAGGTTTAAAGAGAACCATCCTGGGGTACTGCTATCAGTGTTGTGATAGTGACCACATCAGATAAGATTACTGTAGTGGTCACCCTTTGCAAGATTATTAGCTGTGATCGGGGAACAGCCTTTACAACGCGGGTATTACCACGCGCTACCATTACAACACTGCTATTACAACGCAAGTCGTTACAACCACTTGCGCTGGAGGGCGCTGTTGGATAGGGAATAGTTTAATTTTCTATTCCAACACCTTCCCTACTGTAACGTGGGCTGGAGTTGGAATAGAAAATTAAATTATTCCACTATGCAGCGCTTACAGCGCAAGTCGTTGTAACGACTTGCGTTGTAAAAACAGCGTTGTAATGGCACGTGTGGTAAAAGCCTGCGTTGTAATGCCACACAACCGCTGTGATCACCTAAGAGTATAAGGCAGGGCTGCCATCAATAATGTAGCAAGCAAATGCCAATAGGTCTGGTTTTAAAGGAATGATGTAAGGTAATGGGAAGCATTACAAATAAATAGCATGGGAATAGATATATATTTATGTGGAAGCAAAGAACTGTAGAACAATGTAGGTGTAGGTTAAAAGGTCAGGTGATAGTCGCACGGTCAAGCCAGATATAATAATCTATGTAGGTAAATAATTGCCCTCCTCCCATCTGTGCTGCCAGAGAAAAAGAACATAAATTATCTGGGAAACATCATTTGCCCTGCATGCGAAACAACGCATGCCATTGCAACCACCATGTTGTTACATTGCATGCCGTACAACGCCAGCCTTTACAACAACTTGCTGTAGGCGCAGAAGGTATTGGATTTAAAATCCAGCACCTTCCCTACTGTTGCACAGACTGGAGTTGGAATAGTAAATTATACTATTCCATCATCTAGTGCCCCCTACAGCAAGTCGTTGTAATGACTTGAGTTGTAGCTACGCGATGTAACAACGTGGTTGTTGTAATAATCGCGTTGTAATGGCATGAGTTCTAAACGCATGTGTTATAACATGGCGTATTCAAATTATCTTGTTATCTAATACACTTTAATAGCATTCCAGTGTCTTGTGTGTGCCCCTGAAAGTTCAGGCTTAGACAGCTGGATAAATAAAATAATCACAGCTACGTGGAAAGCAAGCGCTTTTTTGTGGAAGCACACAACTTCTGCCCAATTAAAATGTGTACTCCAGGCTCTCGAAATTTGAGTGGAGCCAAAGCCCCTCTCTAGTGATGTTCACAAAATTGTCAATTTGGAATTTTTCTACATCAGTAATACATAACAGCCATAGCTCCAATGCCCAATGCACCAAGGAGCTATTTTTACTGTAGTCTCCACAACACCACATGAATTCTCACTCAAATATGAGTTTTAGATATATTCTGGACATTCAGCCTTTTGTCTCCAAATGTCAGCTTATGAGTTCTGAAAATACACACATTTTTTGCCTCAAATATCCTCTTGCAATATTGGTATACATATGTTAATTCAACAAAGAAAAAACCTTTTTATGTAGCAAGCTGGGCTGCACATAGGTGAGCTACCAGTAGCTCACAAGCTACTCGTTGAAGATGCCTGGGCCCCAATTTTCCCTGAAGCAAACTAGAATTTAATTTTTAAAAGGTAGGGGGAGACAAGGATTTCTGGAGCCCACTGCAGTCCTACTGGTTATCTAGGGCCACCTAACAGGGCGATTCAGAGAGTGATAGCCAAAATGGTGAGGTGTGAGTGGGCCTCTCCTTGGTAGATATGCGCAGCTGATATGGAGAGATATCTTTGATTGCGCTCAGCGTTAACTATCCTAGAGCACCTGCTGTGTTGGTCGTCTGATGGGTGCTAGTGGTGCTTAACGGACTCACTGGAGTTATCGTTTTTTTGTACCTCTACTGCTATGCGCACTGCCATTATGGTTGATGCAGGGTGAGTGCTATTGATGGTATCCGATACTGTGACCTGTTTATTATGCTACCTTATAGACTGTCCATTGTTATGTTTATCACCTGTGACCTGTAACCTACTGAACAATGCGCACTGCGTGTAGGGCCTTGCCATACCTGTGTACCATACGTGCCATGCCCGCTGTGAGGTTGAATCTCATTCATTGAATGCCAAATGTAATGTGCCCTATCAGCATGTAACCAATCTGTATGTGATGTGATATCTGAGACGGTTTCGGAATAAAGGTTTTAAAAAAAAAAAGGTAGGGAAAGAAACAATAATTTAATTTTTAGAGACTGAAAGCCCAGGTTAGAGGGCCAAATAAGATGTCCTTGGGTTTATTTTCTTAAACTTACACTCTTCAGTTTTTGCTAACATTAAATTGTAGTCACATTCTATTATATCCTAAAAATGACATTGTTTTTGAGGGCAAAGTAAGTGTATTTCCATAACATAGTTAAACCTGTTTGCACTGTCTGTATCCTGCCTGTATCCGGAGGATTGGAGGACCGGGAGCCGGGGGACTACAAACCCCATCAGCCTGCGCTGCGCGCACACAACTTTCATCATCGGCAGCGCCAGGAGGTGCTTTAAAGGCGGCCAGGCCTCCCGCAGCGTGGGAGCCCTTTTGCACTGTCTGTATCCATCCTGCCAGCCAGCCACTTGTCACTTACACGTGGTAAAGGACCGGAGGATCGGAGGACCGGGTGCCGGGGGACTACAAGCTCCATCAGCCTGCGCGGCGAGCACGCCGCTTTCATCATCGGCAGCACCAGGAGGCGCTTAAAAGGCGGCCAGGCCTCCCGCAGCGCCTTTTAAGGGTGGGCCCATCTGCGTCCGTCCGCGACAGGTCGTGGCAGAGCTGGGCCACCCCCTGACATCTTGGCGCCAAGTAATCACGGAGTTGGACTCAGGGTGGACAAACAAGGTACTGTTCTGTGGTACTTCTGTGCTTAAGTGTAAACTGAGAGCAGAATGAGTAAGCGCAAGGCTACGGGCTCTCTGGTAGGCGGTGGGGTTACGGGGAATCTGGATGCTTTTTTGATCAGAGCGGAATCACTGTTGGTTCATCAGATCCAGCTTACGGAAAAAAGAGTTTCCCTGGACACCCTTGTGGCCCAAAAACGCTCATCTATGGGTGGTTTAGCTATGACTAAATCTCCTAATGACGCTGACTATTCGTGTTCTGCCACACTTGGTAGTAAGAACAACAGGGAAAGAGCCATATTCATTGTCTCCCCACCCCTGCCACCACCCCCGTTGCAAGAACCTACAGAGGCACAGACTGTTTGTAGTAGCCTTCTCCAGAACGTTGCAGGGGTTATTGATTCGGACTCTCCGTTAGGGCAGGGGGCTGGGGCTACAATGCTGATACCGCACACCACAAGTAATGTAACCATATCAAGCTTAGGCGGGGGGTAGGGTATTACCAGTACGAAAAGGGCCCCCGAACTTTGCAGTGTT
Source organism: Lissotriton vulgaris (assembly GCF_964263255.1). Classification (NCBI taxonomy): domain Eukaryota; kingdom Metazoa; phylum Chordata; class Amphibia; order Caudata; family Salamandridae; genus Lissotriton; species Lissotriton vulgaris. The sequence continues at coordinate 1,285,535,745 of NC_141685.1, forward strand.
AGCACCATGTAGTTCTTAAATAGCGATGAGCCGCCAGCAAAGCGAACCAGGGGTGGGGCGTCTTTTAAATTAACACAAAAACAGAAACAAAACCCCAGACCAAAGACCCAAGTAACTAGACCCCTGATATAGTAGATTTCGTAGCCAATCAAATGTCCTACAGTGGTGACGGTGTTAGTGCGGAGCTGGGGGTCGATCTTGAGTATTGGAAACGTTTTTTAACTAAGGTCAATGGAGGAAAAATTGTCGTTACTCTTGGCCCAGATTAGTGCACCCCGCAATGAGGCTAGCCGGTGTACCTAGCCCTCGAGGGGAATTGGAAGTTCCCAAATCCCCAGTTGTACCCGCTGTAGCAGCGGGCGAGGGGGGGGGAATGGGGTCAACGAACAGTCCACAGGCTCACAGGATGTGGGTAGTAGAGTGTCATACCCAGTTCCCCCGGCTGGAAACAGAAATAGCACAAGTATTACTACTAGGGGACATAGGGACTTGAGGGCGGGGACCGCAGGCAATACCTCAGTACAACAAATAGCCCCTACTAATATAGTGGGTAGAGCCACTATACGGTAATTATAAAAAGGATTCAAAAATTTATTTATACCTCCCAACTGGGTTACAATCTAAAACATAAACAAATGGCAACAAAATTAAAAGTTTAAAACAACCACTGATAGTGGCAATACAAAGAGATTTTTTCAAGCAGTCAAAGACAAAATGATCCACCCCACATTCAAAGGCAAAGGATGCGTTTCATTAATTTATTATATATTTGTCTCCGCAGCAATAAAAAAAACTGGTTGTCGGGTTTTAGAATTTGTTTGAGTATTTTTAGTGACCATAATCCTCTTGTTCTGTCCCTTGCTGAGTTAAACCTTTTTAAGAAACCACCTAGTGTGTGTGTGTGTGGGGGGGGGGGGGGGGGTTGGTATGTGCCACCGATCAAGGCAGGAGGCTGAGGTGGTCACAGGCCAACAATGAAGTTTTTTACAGAGCACTACTGAAAGACGGTGAACAGGTCACTTCGAGCTGTTTAGACCCAGATGTGGAGGGGGATGAACTAGTTAGGGCCTTTGAGGGTGTCGCTCAATTAATTGACAGTCTGCTCAGATCTACATCACGCAGAGCTAGATCGGACGACCCAAGGTGGTTTGACCAACAATGTTCACGTGCTTTGAGAGAGCTGAAAGTCGCTCTAAAATCTTCCCCAAAAGATAAGGGTAGGGTGACCCTTTGCAGGACAAACTATAAGTTAGCCATTAAAGGCCGTAAAACAAAATTACAACAGCCAGCCTGGAAGGATCTGAGGGAGGCGATGGAGTTAAAGGACACACCTGCCTTTTGGAAAGTTATAAACAATCCTTGTTTCCAAGAGGCAAATAAACCCAGGTTAGCTAACAATATCTTGCCGGGGCAATGGTGTGAGTATTTTTACGGGCTTTACAATCACTGCACAAATAAGGCTCAGTCGGAGGATAATAGGGGAGAACGGAATATTACCCCAATAAGATTCTCTTTGAGTGAGATCAAGGTAGGGAGTGAAGGTTTGACCCGAAACAAGGCCCCAATGGCATTCCACCGACCTTTTTCTGACTAAGTTAGATCTCTGGGCGCCCATTCTGACTAGGGGTATTAACGCAGCAGTTGATACAGTAATGCCACCATCCTGGTCCACAGCCACGATTGTTCCCATTTTTAAAAAAGGTAACAAGGATATCCCACTTTGTTATCGACCAATTTCCTTAATTGACGTGTCAGCAAAGGTCTTAGGGCGGGATATCCTCAGCTGGCTAATAGACTGGGCTGAGGATCAGCACATTATAACTGACACACAATTTGGCTTTAGGCCAGGGAAGTCAACAACCGATCAATGTCTCAATTTAAATCTTCTTGCAGCCAATTACACTATTGCCAGCCAAGGGACTGTGTACCTGGCATTTATGGACTTGACAGCGGCATTTGACCGAGTCAATCGAGGGAAATTATGTGCAATCATGGGTGATCTTGGTGTGGACCCAGGACTCATTAATATCCTAAAATCTTTGCACTTGAATACCACTGCTGCGCTTAGATACAATCAGGAGGGAAGCACCACAGAACCCTTCTTATGCTCTAGTGGGGTCAGACAGGGCTGCATTCTGGCACCATTTTTCTTTACATTGTATATACAAAGACTTGATCTGGAGGCTGAAGCTGAATTCTGACAAGACGGAGGTACTCATCCTCGGCCCCACCCCCTCAGCCTGGGACAACTCCTGGTGGCCAACATTACTAGGAACAGCCCCAGAACCCACCGACCACGCACGCAACCTGGGGGTCATCCTCGACTCCGCCCTCTCCATGACCAAGCAGGTCAATGCCGTCTCCGCTTCCTGCTTGAACACCCTCCGAAAGCTCCGCAGGATCTTCAAATGGATCCCCTCCGACACAAGAAAAACAGTCACCCAGGCCCTCGTCACCAGCAGACTCGACATCGGGAACGCCCTCTATGCAGGAACAACAACCAAGCTCCTGAGACGGTTGCAACGCATCTAGAACGCCTCGGCACGACTGATCCTCGACGTCCCCCGACGCGGCCACATCACACCACACCTGAGAGGCCTGCATTGGCTCCCCGTCAACATCAGGATCACCTTCAAACTCCTCATCCACGCACACAAAGCCCTACACAACGCCGGACCAGCATACTCAACGACCGACTCAGCTTCTACACCCCCACCCGCAGCCTCCGCTCTACCAACCTCGCCCTCGCCACAGTTCCACACATCCGGAAAACCACCGCCGCCGGCAGATCCTTCTCCTACCTCGCCGCCAAGACCTGGAACACTCTCCCTACCGGCCTACGACAGACCCAGGACCCGCTGGCCTACAGAAGACTTCTCAAGACCTGGCTTTTCGATCAGTAGCAGCCCCCCCCCTCGTCCCCCCGCCCCCCAGCGCCTTGAGACCCTCACGGGTATGTAGCACGCTTTACAAATGAAATGATTGATTGATTGATTGATTGACTTGATCAGGCACTTAGCACTTTAAAGATTGATACACCCAGGATTGGTTCTCGAGGGATCCCCGTCTTGCTTTATGCGGACGATGCGGTCCTCCTTGCCCGCACTTCCAAAGGGCTGCAGATTTTGATAGACAGCTTTGCTTCTTTTATGGAGAATTTAGATTTGTCTCCCAATCTGTCAAAATCATATGTTATGGAAGTGGGTAGAAAACCAAATAAAATGTACAATTATACCATTGGTTTACATCGACTGGGAAAGGTGCACTCTTTTTCGTATCTGAAGATGTTATTTGATGGCCGTCTAAATTAAAAAAAATTAGGAGAAATGTCGTACTTTAACTAGTTGGTCTGGGTCGATCATGAATTTTGCACAAAGCGTAGGTCGATGGTCACCTGAGCTAATTTTTAGATGATTTAGCTCCATGTGTTGCGCCAAAGTAATGTATGGAAGTGAGGTATGGGGTTTTATATATGCGAAGCAACTACAAATTGAGGAAAATAAATATTTACGGCATTTGCTCAAAGTGCCTCAGAGCACGCCATCCCATATTGTCCATGAAGAACTTGGCGTTTGCTACATTAGGGACAGGTTGAGAGTTAAAACCCTAGTCTGCTGGGTTAAAATTTGGGCGAACGCGGAGGCGACATTCAGTAGGCAGGTCATAGCAGACTGCCTCGCCCGCAATCGGGGGTTTAATATCCCATGGCTAAAGTAAGTGAAGGAGACCCTCGAGGGAATAGGATGTGCAGACCTTTTTACTAACCCTTCTAAAATATCTGTGCAGGATAAGGCCTTGCTTTAGGACCGGTTTTTTAAGGATGTTGCAACACTTAGGGAAGACAGGGAGCTGATTAAGCCGTCAGTGAGAGAACATCTTTTAACTAAAACAACCATGGGCATCGAACCGTACCTGTCTTATTTTCATAATGTCCATGATAGAATTTTAATGACATGGATCAGGTTAAACCTTCTGCACCACGTACTAGCTGACCCGGCAGGATATACATTGTCCACAGAGATGAAGGGACCATGTGGCTGCGACCAACGGTCTCCACAGGATACCCTTTACTTTGTTTTACTATGTCCATTTTATTCACAATCTAGGAGCCTTTTTCTAAAGAGAATTTTAAAGAAAGCTAGATTTAAACATGCAAGGGTGGCCTTGTTATTTTTAAAACTGTCCTCAGATGCTTTGACTCTGTTTTGTACTGTAAATTTCTTAAGGGCAGTGGTCAGGCTTAGAGCAACAAGGGGCATTGGGAGAATATAGGTTGCCCGTGATGTCACTCTATTTATGGCCTTATGAAGGAAATGGCTGGGTGGAGGGGTACCTAATCATTGATGTATTGAATATGTATTATGGAGAATTTTAGATTGTTGAATTGGTTTTTAACTTTGACGTATTTTACTTGTACTTTTATTGGGGTTTTTCTATACAGAATAAAGTAATGTGATTGATTGATTGATTGAACATATTTAAACCTCTTTTGTGAGTGTTATCAGAGACACATAATGACGATGCCAGAGTGTATTTTTTTTATGCTTGTGGCTTTTCAGTGACTCACATGAAGGCAGTTCATTACATTCCTTCATAGCTACTTCTGACAATACTATCACTTTATATGTCTGAGGGCTAAGCATGCCAGACAGGCTCTGTTTGAGTCTATGATGTATCCTTGCAGGACCCGTAACTTTGCTGTATTGATATTCGGAGATCCACACAATGTTTTCCCTTCCTGACCATTTTTATTTTAACCAACATGTTATTTTGTTTTCCTGTTATCAGCAAAACATATGGGAAATAAAATAGAAACCCATATTGTTTGCAAAACTCATAAGTCATGCCTATTAACATGGGCCAGCATCAATGAGCAATGGGTTATACCCAGCCTACGACCCATGATAGAGAAGGAACATACAGAGTATATTGAACTCTCACTTCTACATTCTACAAGCATACTTTTGTGTACCACATTCCCCCCTGTCCATCCTCCTCAATCTCTTTTATGTGTATATCAGCACAGTCTGTACGCATTGGTTCTTGTTTATCATCAAATGGTCTACCAGGGCTTTCATATTTCATGAAATGCATGCCTCATTCCTCAAGTCATGTGTAAGCATTTCCATTACTATTATTGTCCAGAGTCGTCTGGAATTCATGTCTATGTCCGCATGATTACAATCTCTTGTGTTGCACCCAATAGCATATGGGGTATTCATGTCCATTTGTTATTGGACATCCCATCCATCGTTTGTAGATGCAGGCTCCGAATCACAATTGCCAGGTCACATGGTATTGGTTAAACATCAACCCTCTTTACATGACTCAATACTTCCTCCAGTAAACTTGCCTCATGGGGTAAGCTCATCAGATGTGCAAATCTATGCCCACCATAACACAGTCTTCAACAGTTGCCTCAGGAAGGAAGCCTCTTTTCAACATCTCCTAGTTTTTCACACTTCTGCTAGTCTGCATAATATTATGCGATAATGTTTCCATTGTTTTAATGATTTTTCCCTCCCCAATAACTTTGCCCATGTTGTTATATGCAAGTCAAGTCGATATCTGTATTTCGGCCTAAAAGGCCACAAAAGAGCAATATACAGCCTACGGGGTAGCGCACGTTGTTAGATGAAAGAGACTTAAATAAATTAGAAATCAAGTATTTGGTAGACTCATAAGTGCTTGTTAGACCCGGTTTCCTGGGCACCAGGGCACTCAGGTGTTACTGCGCTCCAATTGAATCAACTGGAGTGTTCCCAGCTGGTGTGCTAGGGCTTCAATACTAGTGTACCCAAAACTGGAAACCAAGTACCCCTCTCTAGCACTTGACTCTCAGGGTAGGGAGACAGAGCAGTCCAAGGCTTACTCAAGGAGGTGAGGTGGGGTTATGCATTCAGAATACAGTGCACACCGTACTACCAGATGATAAAATCAATGTCCAGTCAGTGCTTTACTTTTTTCAAAAAGAAAAGTACTTTAATATTCACAAGAGAATTATACCACAAATAAAACTAGGATAAACAGTGAGAATCAGATGTCTCTACAACCCTCTGGACCAGAGTTCTGACCCCAAACAGTATTATAGCGCCTAGCACTATAAAACACAGTTAACATGAAGACACAGACATGGGAGAGGGGCAAAGGAAAGGCAGGGGCTAGCCTGGCAGACACTCCTCAGCATACCTTCCTGATGCTGCTTACAGGTGCTAGACAGCTAGATAGATTTTTTAGGAGACACGGGAACCCTCTAGGTAATTAAGGACCAGGGGTGATAGTTTTATAAGGCAACAAAGGTCCTTAATTTAACATGATAAACAAAAACCAAAAAATAAATTATAGGCAACAATGTGTGCTATAAGCAGAAACGTGTCCAGCCGGACACTGATTTAATCAATGTAAGAAATTTTCAAAAGGATTAAAGTGGACATATTTAAAGTGGGATACAATCCTATATCCAGTACATTTAAAACATAAAAGACTTAAACAAGGAAATTGAAAAGGGTTAGTTTCAGGCAAACTTATAGAGAGGACGCTGGTAAACAATTTGAGAGTAGCCTAGCTGACCTCATGTAGTAAACACAATTGGGTAACACAATGGAGAGCTAGTGTGTAACTACATTAACTGTCGACGGCATTTCTATCCTGTACATAAATAAAAGGATCATCATGAGGACTAGAAATACATTGCCTGAGTATTAAACATGCAAGCCTCGGGTTAGGCTGAGTTTGGAGTGTGCCGACCGGCACTCAGGGTGGACAGCTGTGCGGCTGGGAGGCAATGCTCATGAGGTATCTGGGGTACGAAAAGCGGATGCGGATGCAGTTTCCTTGTTTATGTCTTTTATGTTTTATATGTACTGGATACAGGATTGTATCCCACTTTAAATTTGTCCACTTTAATCCTTTTGAAAATGTCTTACATTGATTAAATCAGTGACCGTCTGGACACGTTTCTGCTTCTACCACACATTGTTGTCTATAATTATAAGCTAGAAGATGTATGCCACATTCTGTTTTTCTGCCCTGCCTACCAGGCAATAAGGAAATGCTGGTTGATTCCACTCTGTAGGAACCTAGCTTTCAGCCAATGTGCCCAAGCCTGTAGGGTCCTAAGGTATAATACGCACCATCCTATTGTTTTTGCTGTATCACGGTTTTTATCTGGTATGTGGCCTAAACGGAAAAGCTCTGTATAACAACTGTGTCCATATATTTATTTTATCATGTCTATTTTTGATAACCATCTAGTTTAATTAACTGTTAGGTCTAAAATTTGACTGGATATGTTATTTATTGTTTTATTATTCTGTGCTACTATGTATGTATTTTATCTGCACCTTTATGGTCTTTGTTGACCGAAATAAAGTTATCAATGAATGAATGAATAATTTATTTTTTGTTTTTTGTTTATCATGTTAAATTAACGACCTTTGTTGCCTTATAAGACAGCTAGATAGAGCACACAGAGAAGGGGGATTAGGGATAGTATCCCCAGCTCCCCCAGAAACGATGCCCATCTTAAATCAAAATCGACCCAGGGAAGAAAAAAGTAGGTTATAAATGGGGGAGGAGAGGTCAAGGGAAAGATGTGTTTCCCAACAAGAGGGTGGGAATAAGATCTCATACCTGAACCTCCCACCAGCTGCATGCCCACTTGTCATCTTAATGGTTAATGTCCTGAAGTTAAGGCACACACAACAAGAGTCTACAGAGCAACTAATGGTAAAGCAAGTTATTGGCTGACCGAGTTCACTAGAATGGGCTTTGCTGACCAAGTTCGCTAGAATGGGCTTGCATATCCAAGGATATCTCCTCATGGCAAGGAGAACACCCTGGGAGGGACCAATGTCTAAAAAATTCACCGGGAATTGCATATAGTAAACTTCGATAATTCATATCGAATAGGAGACCTCCTAGGCCAACTCCCTCCCTATAGCACCATCTGTAGGTTCTCAGATTTACACCTTACCTCTAGAATTGTTTTATAAGCCCCAAGATACTTCAACAACTAAGTACCCCTGGGAGGTTTACATGGTGCCAGTGGGATCCATACTAGTAATCTTTCGCACTCTGGAAACCCTAGAAGGTTGCAATTGTCACCCTAGTACTGAACATAAGGGTGTCCATACGGGCAGTAGCAGGCATTTAGGTAAGGAGTAAACAATAGGAAGATAGAGGAAATAATGGAATGGAGACTGATAACAAAGTAAAATTGGAGGATATACTAGCAAAAAAGATAATAAATAGTGGATAGAAGAAATTACAACATTTGATATTATCTGCCTCCAGGAAACATTGGAGGTGGGGCCTATTTTTTGGGATGGACATCGACCCATCTAGAGCTGGCAGGGCAAAGGGAGGAATTTTGACATTAATGGCAAATACTGTCAGGTTCAAAATGTTAAAGTTTTCTAAGGATTCCCCCTGTTTCCACTCTTTGATTTGCGAGAGATAAGGTAATTGGGAATTTACTGATCATAAATTATTATAACAATTATTTAAACAGTGTGGCTCTAGTAGCAGAAGAAGTAGATAGGTTGATTAATACAATTAGCCACCAACATTTTAAACTCTTTAAAATCATCTGGATGGATGATTTTAATACTAAAAGCTGCCAGAAAGTCGAAAATCTAACCTGCAGGGTAACACATTATGATGGTGACTCTATCATACATTTTAGCCACTCCCCTTATGGGAGTGCCTTAAATATGCTATTGATGAAATGGAGCTTAGCGGTTGGGTAACAGAATAAATCTGCAGACAGGATTAATGGATAAAACGTTTAAATGTGTAGGAAGGGGGTCTACAATTGATTATATTGTTGCCTCAGAAAATCTGATACACAGCATCAAAAACATGCAGGTAAAGTCTACAGAGTTTAGTGATCATGCCCTACTTAACTGTGAATAGGGCTGGGGAGAATATACCCCTTCCGTGGAAAAGGTAGCTCCATAACCCATCCTAACTATAACAAATGTGTATATATTAAAATGGGATAGAGAGGATGACCCTATTCTATTGACCTCAATTGTAACATTGAATAATTTGGAGGCCATGACGTGCTTAGACGATATTGCTACTCCGACTCAAGTGGTGGGGTCATTCGAGGAAATTCTAAAAGGCTTTAAGAGGTATCTAACCCACCATTGCCCAATAAAGAGTGCCCATTTATGTGGTGGTTTGATAAAAATAGTTTAAAGGTACTAGTAAACCTGTGTAAAGCTTTGTATAAAGTTCCAATAGATAACTGGGTTGTATGGACAATATGCTCAAGGTATAAAGAAGTTAGAGGTAATATGATGAAACAGCTAAGAGAAGAAGCATGGGGGGGTTCTAAGGCCAGCCTCTGAGAGAAATTATACTAATGGTTTCTGGATGGTGGTAAATGCTCCATTTTTAAAAGATGCAGGGGAGCCGCCCTTAAATGTTCACATTGAGGAGGATGGTTGGGTTAACAAAATATCTTTCAGTACAATAATGGAACAATTTACCCAACCAACAGTCTGGAGTTGGTAGACCACCCACATCTGACTTTTGAAATGGCAGAAATTGAACTAGCCCTACAACAGTCATCCCCCTCTAAGGTCCCTGGACCTGACTGCGTTCTTGTTGGTATATTTTTAACTAATAAGACAGTGTGGGTTCCATTACTGGTAAATGTTCATAATTCTATAGCCAAAGCTGCCCCGCAAACCTCTTGGAAGCATTCAATAATTATACCAGTTTTTAAAAAGGGAGATATATCCAATCCAAAAAACGATAGACCCATCTCCCTAATTGATTGTGCATCCAAGTTAATGGGTTGTCTCCTACTGAACAGGCATGGGAAATGAGTACAGGAAAAGAAGACCATCGCTGAGACTCAGTATGGCTTCAGGAAGGGCAAAGGAACAATAGATCAGTGCCTGATTTTAATGATGGTGGTGGGAAAATGCTTCATGGTATAGAAAGGGCAACTTTGTATTGTCTTCATGGATCTCTCTACAGCATTTGATTACGTGGTCCACAGTAAACTGTGGGCCATTATGGAGAGTATGAGAGTGGACCCATGGATAATTACTTTCATAAGGCAGCTTTATGTGGGAGCATCGGCAAAGTGTCCTATGCAGGAGACAAGGGAAGTGCTCAAAATCCTTTAAAATTGTAAAAGGAATGAGATAGGCCTGTGTCCTTGGACAAGGGACAACAGGAAGGAATAAGGGAGTTTGAGGAGAGGGGGGAACTAGTCATATCTGCTACCTCGGCCTGCTTCTTCCATCTTCGCAGGATCGGGAAGATCCGAAGGTACCTATCTCCAGAGGTTCTTATTCTTGTTATCTTGGCCCTGGTTACCTCACGTTTAGACTATGCCAACTGTCTATACGTGGGGATTCCAGCATACCATCTTCAACGGCTTCAACTGGTGCAAAACCAGGCAGCCAGATTAATTTTCCAGCAACCCAAACACCAACATGTCACCCCGCTGTTAAAAACCCTGCACTGGCTCCCGGTTGCGCAACGATGCATCTTTAAACTTGGCTGCACTATTTTCAAATCTCTTTTTGTTTCTGCTCCTGCTTTTATTTCTCTTTGCCTACACCCTTATGTTCCCCCCGACACCTTAGATCCTCTGCCCACAATCTGCTGGTCATTCCCAGGTTCAGACGCAAGAAGCATGGAGGTGCTGGCTTCTCCTTCCTTGCCTCATCCACTTGGAACTCCCTTCCCCTCCCAATTCGGCTCACTTCTGACTACCCCACCTTCCGCAAATCTCTGAAAACTCATTTGTTCCGTCTTGCTCAGGGTTAGCTGCCTACACTCTCTGTGTCCTATTCCATGGTCCTTGAGCGCCAAGAAACCAATTGGTGTATGTGCGCGGTATTAAATTTTTTTTAACATAACCATAATGCCATTTACACAATCCCAGCTGTATCACTCTCAATGTCAAATGTCTGTATACTTATCCATTGCATGATATGTACTATGTGCTCTACAGAGGACATTATTAACAGTTTGCCCTACATCCTGTGCGTGAGCTGGATTCGTTGGTACCAGGAACAGCTGGGGGGACATTCGGAGTCAATGCTATTTGAAGCGCTGTCAGAATCACACTCCAGGCTGCTGAAATGGGATACTTACGAAGCCCCAGCTTGTCTTCTCTTAGCAGTGAGACCACCTCAACCTTGGCCCAGTTTAGCATTGAATAAACCCAGGCTGTAAGTGAAGGGGGGTCAACTTCTTTTCAGCGATGCGTGACAAGCCTCTTGGCCACCACTAGACCCAGGTCTAAAAATCAGGAGCAGGCATTGTATTTCTTATTTCTGGAAAATATTTCTATTATGCAAGCCGCCCATGTGTTCGGCTGTGTCCTATCTGAGCTTGTATTCAATAATTGGATCACACCATGCCAGTAACTTTGCAGTCTGGAGCATGACCATAATATATGTAAAAGGTCAGCATCTACCATTTTGCATTGTGGGCAACAAGCATCCGCTCTGTTAAAGAACCTATTGATTTTATTTGGGGATAAATAGGCTCTATGGACTATATAGAATTGAATGAATATAAACCTTGTATTTCTGGGAATTTGTCTAGGGCTGTTCAGCAACATACCCCACTCTTTGGATGTGCACAGTCTTGCCAGGTCTGTCTCACATTTGTTATGCAAAGGTGTTAAATCAGCAATAGTGTGCTCTCGGATGGATTCCGCGAACCATTTTATAAGGTGTCATCCCGTACCCAACACGTGGATATACTGCATCAAACGGTGCATCAGGGTTTCCTGCGAGATGTCACCCCAGTGACGTCTTAGTGTAGCTATCCAGGAGCAGGGCCGGACTGGCCGTAGAGGGCACTGGGCAATCCACCGGTGCGCCGCACGGGTGGGGGGCTGGTTTGGGGCCCCTGAGGGCCATTTTAGTTACAGGGCCGTTTTTGCAGCATAGCTTCAAAATCGGCCCTGTAACAAAACCGACCGCAAACCGGCCCTGGCAAAGAGCTCGGCGCCACCCACAATCCCCCGGTTTTGGTTCCCAGTCCGGCCCTGTCCAGGAGGCGTGGTTTAAGAACTGCCCTGGCGGGACATCCTCCTCCTCCATCAATGAAAGGAACGCCCGCAACTCACCTCCCATATACATGTCTACCAGTGTATGTATGTCAGTGTCCTGCCAATCTGCAAGTGCTGTCGAATCAACCCTGCCTCTCCCTTTCACATTCCTAGAATCGGTATCGGGGTTGCACATGGTGTAACATGTTTGGTGAGATGAAAGCCCTACGGAAGCGTTTCTGGGCTACCAGTGCAAGGACAGGGAGAGACGTATGTATTCTGGTACACAGATGAAAAATAAAGAGCAACTTGTCCAGCGTGTACAGTGACCCACATTCCACCGTATCAGTAAGGTGGAGCTCCCCCATCCACTTCGCCACCCATTGGATTTGGGATGCCAGGTAGTTATGTTCGATGTTGGGCAAGGGCAACCCACCCTGTGTCTGGGGTAAGTACAGTTTAGCGAGCGCCATCATCCATCACATGTTAATCCAAATTAGGTCCCTCATCATCCCATCCAGTGGTCGAAAAAATGACACTGGTAGATATAGTGTAAGGTTCGCAAAATAGGATAGCAGGCGGGGCAACATCACCATTTTAATAAGCGCCACCTTACCTGAAACAGAGAGGTTGAGCATTTTCCAGAATTCTATATGGGGTCTTAAAGCTGTGATGGCCCTGGATAGATTGCCATCTAAGAGATCCTAATCCGTCTCGTATATACGAACACCTAAGTATCAAAACTCAGCCGGTTCCGAGCCACTAATGCACCATCCACTATCAATTGAGGTGCATCTGTGCCAGGAGTGAAGGGAAACAAACATGATTTCCCCAATTTACACCCAATCCTGACTCTTCATTTAATAGTTTAAGTGTGTTGTGTATGATCTGGGGTATTACCTGTAAATCCCTGCTATAAAGCAAGATATTGTCCGCATATAACGAAATGGCATGTGTCTCTTCCCCTAACTGTTTACCCCAATGATCCTCTGATTGCGCAAAGCTATTGCCTGTGGCTCTATGGCCCTTACTGTGGGTGTTTTGTACAGCAGTTTAACTAAACTCAAGAAATAAGGCTCGAATCCAAAGCGACGCAGCACCGTGAACATAAACGGCCATTCCACATCAAAGGCTTTCTCTAAATCCAGTACCAGACAACCCGATGCTGGCCAAGCCTCTACAACGCTGCGCATCACCCGGAATAGTCTACGGATATTTAGGGAGGTGTTTTGGGCCAGGACAAAGCCATTTTAATCCTGATGGACCAAGTGCAGAGTGACCAGGGCCAGTCGACCTGCCAGAGCTCCTGCCAGTATCTTGTAATCCCCATTCAACAGCGCCAGGGGACGGTAGGCGCTTGTGTTCGTGGGATCCCTGTCAGGTTTCGGGAGGGTAATCAGAGTGGCCTCTGTCAGAGAGGCTGGAAGGACAGCACCCTCTAATGCTTCCATGTTCACTCCCAGTAACTACGAACCTAGAAAATCTGCATATGTCTTATAAAATTATTGGGGGAAAAAGTCTGGTCTTGGAACTTTCTAGAAGGCAGCGCGTGCATTTTGCCTTTCACTTCCTCCAGTGTAAGAGGTACATCTAGTTCCCTTCGCTGCTCAGGTGTGAGTGTGGGGAAGGTGAGACGATGCAAGGAGTGAATGTCCATACCGGAGATGCTCAAGGCGGTCTTATATAACCGAGTGAAGGGCGTTGTCAGTTCGCTGTGAATTTCGAGCTGTGTATATTTAAGTCTTCCGTCCAGAGACCGAAACGCAGTAATTAGACTTGTGGTCTGGTCTCGCTTGATCAACTAGGACATTAAGGCTCCAGATCGATAAGCTTTAGTGAGTGCTGATGCTGAATGCGCTGCATAATTCAAACACCACTGGCGTTTTAGGAGTTCCCTGTGTTTTTTACGCGCCTCTAACAGCAGTCCGGAATCCGTGTCAAAATATCAACCAGATCATCCTATCCACATACCCATCCACGCAGAATCGCAGAGTTGGCTGTGGTCGCCGTGTTTTTAAGGGGGAAAGGATCTATCTGGATCTATCTTGTGTCTACACCTATCATTGAAATCATCGTATGTTAATCGTGCTGCTCAGTATTTTCTTGCAGGGATGACTTCTTGTTGTGGGGGGTTTAAAGTATTGGTATTATTACATACCAAATGATTGGCTTCTGCTTTTCTCACTTTCCGCCTCCCACCTTACTCTTTTGTGTGCACAAAAAGTGTCTGCAATAATGGTCACTGTCCTGTACTTCTGCTGCTTATCTCTCGGCTGGAATATAGTTGCTCCACCCTCTCTGGCTTACCCAAGATCACGCTGGCACCCTTAAAAGCCTGCCTCAACGCAGCCACCAGACTACTTACAGGCTCTAGAAAATTTGATCACATCACCCCTCACTTGAAAGCGTTGAACTGGCTTCCCTTCGTGGCTAGGATTTACCTCAAGCTGGCATGCATCACGCACAAGGCCTTACATTCTAACTCCCTTGCGTATCTTGCACAGAAGCTTGTGATATCCGGAGGAAACAGAAACTCACGATCGGCCAATGCCCTCCTGGTCTGCACGCTTTAGGAAAATAAAAACCTACAATCTGCCTTTCACCGGGACTGGACCAAGAATATGGAACTCCCTCCCTCCCGACATCAGAAGAAACCCCTCCCTGGCACGCTTCAAAAAATAGGCCAAATCCTTCCTCATGGGCAAATTCCTTGGCTAACCCGTCCCACAGCCACCTGAGAGACTTTTGCCTTATCCTGCGACCTTGTACATTACTCATGCGATTCCTGCTTATTGTATAACGCTTGTCTCTGTAAATTGTCCTGTAGTATAGTTTATCCTATCCCCCAATGTACAGTACTCGTATGATATCCTGCTCACCTACGACCCCTTGACTGTGTAAGCTCTCTGATGTACAGATCTCCTGCATTTTGTATTGACCTGTCTTTTGTATTACTCTATGAATCTGTAAAGCGCTCTGATACCCTCACGGGTCAAGTTTGCGCTCTATAAAACCTTAAAATAAATAAATAAATAAATAAATATTGAAATCCTCTCCAATCAGCCATGGTATGTCGCACTATTTTGTTAATATTTGGGAAAGTGATCTAAGAAATTGACCCTGGTCGGTATAAGGGGCGAACACATTACCTAACAGTATATAACTCTCATCTAGTCTACCCTTCAAGAACACATAGCCGTCTTTATCGACAAGTACCTCCTCCGCTGTAAAGGGTGTGCTTGAGCAGATCCAGATTAAGGCCCCTCGTGCAAATAATGAGTAATCAGTAGCATATACCTAGCCCCTCCATTTTCTCTGTAGCCTGACCATTTCAGCGCTGTTTAAATGTGTCTCATGCAAAAGAGCAATGCATATTTTGTGACTCTTATGATAAGAATAGACTGCATATCTACGAGAAGCTGTGCGGAGACACCTAACATTCCATGTAAGCATTGTATGATCTGTCATGACAGTACGATATGTAACTTTAGAGTGTGGCCCAACCTGCGCATGCAGTCAAGTGTGTGGATTGACAGAGCGTTGTAGCTTCGCCCTCTCCCCCCAAGGAGACCTTTGTAGTTGAAAGGGAAGATGAATACGCCAACATGGCGATAGGGGAACTTTACCAGGGCAGCCCCCTTAAACAAGAGGTGCTACCCAAACCCAGAACGAAATAACAACTATCCACAAAACAAACAGATTCCATGTATTTGGAAGAATGTAAGTGGGTGTATGGTCGTGCAAGGTATGCCACTTTATGATCCCCAAATTACTCATATCTATACATATAGATTTGCAGACAGCTGAAATATCCTGAGAGCGCCATTTGTAAACCTGAATGCAATGTCAGTTGCGTAAACCACCCGCATATCCAACCACACCAGAATATCAATGCCAAGTGTCTCTGGGATGCAGTTGTGTACATAGTTTGTGATGCTATCACCGAGACCCCAGCAGTTATTCAATACCATCAGAAGTATGCGGTGTGGTGACATCAGGCATATGCAGTGATGCCTCTTCCAATAGTTCAACTGCCGATGAGCCATCATCCTTGAGGAATAAGACGGGGTTCCCTTCTTGTTGAGCGACTCTGTAGCCTCCGCTAGCCACTCTGCTTCACGGACCGCTTCCTGTCTTTCCTGTCTAATTTGATCCTGATCAGGTGCCGCTGAGAGGCCGGGGGCCTGCCTCTTGGACCTTCGCCGATGATTCCGTGCTCCGCTCACCTCGCCCTCCCGGTGACCGACATATCTTTAGGTCTGGAACCCAATAACTGGCCCGTAGTTTCGAGCCAGTCCCAAGTGTCTTGCGGGGTATCAAAGAATCTTGAATTTCCATCAGAAACCACTCGGAGCTTTGCTGGATAAAGCAATGAATATACAATGTGCAGCTGGCAAAGCTTCTGTTTAACTTGAAGGAAAGACCCCCGTTGGCACTGTACTATGAGCGTATAGTCTGAGGGCCTTAATATTGTCGAACTTGACTTCTTCTAGCTTCCTGGTTTCACGCAGGATCATGTCTCTATCCTTGAAGTGCAGCAATTTAAAGATAAGTGGGCGCTTCCCAAGGTCTGGTGCCGGCTTTCTACCAGGAATGCGGTGTGCTCTCTCTATGGTGAGAAAGGGAGAAAAGTTGGAGGGGGAAGAATATCTTTGAGCCATCATTCTAAAAAGGCCACTGCATCCTGACCCTCAGCCCCCTCTGGCAGTCCAATCAGGCACACATTATGTCTTCTAGAGTGACCCTTCGCATCTTCCACTCTATCCTCAAGGTTTCTGGTCCGAGCTTCATACGCATTCTGATGATTCTCCAGGAAATCAGTTGCCGCCTTCAGTTCTGTAACATCTTGCTCTACTGTGGCGACTCGGTCCCCCAATTTCCGATGATCCGTATGCAGTTGCGTAACATTCAGCGCAACTTTGTCTATTTTGGATTCCATAGATTCCCTGATTCATTCTATGGCATACAATATGGCATCTAATCAGTCATTCGGGAGTCTTGCTGTGCAAATGGTTGTGTCTGATCCATGTCTCCCAAGCTTGCAACTTGCGAGGAGGTCCTTGACCCAGTACCTTTAGTGCGGCCCATCGGACCAGCCAATATCTCCAGTGTACACCAGATGCTCCTAGCAGAGTAGGGCAGTAGGGTCAGAAAGTCTTCCCGATTCTCTGTGCTGAACCCTATGACAGAGGCAGTAGCCGGAGCCCCCACAGTCCCTTCACTAGTGTAGCCAGCTGTCGTGATTTGGTTATTACTCTCAGCTACAGTGCCATCCACAGCCTCTCTGCAGCACTCGCACCTACACCTCTCTGCAGCAGCCCATCTGTCTCCGATGGGTCCCTCCAGCAGCCCCTGCCTCCTACCCAAAATCTCCAGTGGCCTCCTGTGTCTGCTGTTGTCAATTCAGGCAGGGCCTGGGCCCGGTCTCCGCCAATATTCTGCCCCATATGCACCTTGGCGTGCCGTCCTGCCATCCCTCACCAGGCAATTTCAGTTGCCACTATTTTCCCCCAGTTTTCAGCATTCATTAAGGCAGTTTCTTACAAAAAAGGGTCTGCAGCCAGCCGCAACAATCACTTTACTTTACCCGTCTTGTTGTTCGCTCAAAAGGGGGTGCACGCGGTTGTGTCATCTACACCAGTAGGCCTCACCTAGGCCACCTCCGAGTTCACAATCTATTCCTGGGGTGGCCACTTCACCCGCCTTTTGCCACAGCGAGCAATGCTGCAAATGATGTCTGCCACTACACGCTTAGGGATCTCTGCACACACCGCCATTAGAATTGGTTTAAGCCAGCACACGCCACTCCCATGGCCATGTTTGGACCGCACTGCCGCCCGTCTCTTCTCTCACCAGTCTGCTCTGCTTGCTGCAATACTCTCTTTCCTACATGTAGGAGCGTGATATGGGGCCCACTGACAACCGCTGCAAGCCCTTCTACAATTATGACCAGACCTCTTATCTATGCACTTTGCAATAGCAGCCTGAGCAGGCCTAGATCGGGCCGCTCCCAAAGCTGCGATCAGGTCGGGGCAGCAGCACTTACTGTCACCACTCTCTCCAGGCTGCACCGCTGCTAGTCATCTCTGCTGGGGCATCTCCCTGTGGGAGATTGGGCCTCAATGCCGGGCTTTCTGAGGGCCTCAGGATGCTGCGCCACTTATGCCCTGTCTCCTATCGGGTGGCTCGCTCATGGCGCCCTCCTCCGTTTCGCATCTACACACCGAGTGGTCTGACGTGAACTTCCCTCTTCTGTCGGACCCCATGCAGCAGCCGCATCTGTCGCTAGGATGAGTCAGGCGGCTCCACCCAGGCCGTGCATCTCCAGCTGGGGTCCGATATCTGGCTCCAAGTGCTCTGGCAGTTGCTACCCTACCAGTATCTGTACTCTAACTGGTTCCTGGGGGCTCGCATATCCGCCCGCCACGGAGTGAACTAAGAACGTGTCCGCCATTTTGCCCCTGCAGGCCACGCCCCCGGCATTGCAGTCTCATACAGAAGTATACGACTTTTATGGCTAATCTGGACTTACATCTCAATGAGGCCAAAACATTAATGTTAACCACAAGGGTAGACACCAAGAAATGTATGAGATTTGCCACAGGAAATAGAAAAATAGAAGTAGTGGAGAAATTCACATATTTGGGAGCTCTTTTTGATTCCAGATTAAACTGGAAAGACATGGTGCTTAATAGAGCTAACTTTATAGAACAAGCATTGGAAATGCAATAGGGCTCGCATTAGGAAAGTTTGAGCTATTGGTCTTATAAATGAATTTTTTTAAATGTATGTGTTATTTTTTAAAATAGCTAAATTAATAGCTTTGTCATTTACAATGCCAATAGTTATAACTTTCGCAAATGTGACACCTATAGCATTTGTAATGCAACATGTTTTGTATTTATGTGACTTAGATGTATTGATATTACAAATAACAATGGATTTTAATTTCTTTAAATAATTAATACTTAAATAATTTATTTAATTTGTAATGGCAATAGCTTAAACTTTTGTAAATAACTTTTGTGAAGATTATGTTCAGTGTTTTTTATTGTGACGAAAATCCAAGAACAGAAGTAAAATATTAACATCTTTTTGTGATTTGTAATAAAGCGTGAAAGCTTGAAAACAGCTTGAAACATTGAAAGAACATATTTGAACCAGTGATGCTGTGGTTGCGCTGAGTGATGCTGTGGTTATGCTGAGTGAGGCTGTGGTTGCGCTGAGTGATGCTATGGTTGCGCTGAGTGATGCTGTGGTCGCACTGAGTGATGCTGTGGTTGTGCTGAGTGGTGCTGTGGTTGTGCTGAGTGGTGCTGTGGTGGTGCTGAGTGGTGCTGTGGTGGTGTTGAGTGATGCTGGGGTGGTGCTGAGTGATGCTGTGGTTGCGCTGAGTGATGCTGTGGTTGCGCTGAGTGATGCTGTGGTTGCGCTGAGTGATGCTGTGGTTGCGCTGAGTGATGCAGTGGTTGCGCTGAGTGGTGCTGTGGTGGTGCTGAGTGATACTGGGGTGGTGCTGAGTGATGCTGGGGTGGTGCTGAGTGATGCTGGGGTGGTGCTGAGTGATGCTGGGGTGGTGCTGAGTGATGCTGGGGTGGTGCTGAGTGATGATGGGGTGGTGCTGAGTGATGATGGGGTGGTGCTGAGTGGTGCTGTGGTGGTGCTGAATGATGTTGTGGTGGTGCTGAGTGATGCTGTGGTGGTGCTGAGTGATGCTGTGGTGGTGCTGAGTGATGCTGTGGTGGTGCTGAGTGATGCTGTGGTTGCGCTGAGTGATGCTGTGGTTGCGCTGAATGATGCCGTGGTGGTGCTGAGGGGAGCGGGACGAGAGGAGTGAGGTAAGAGAGTAGATAGGAGAAGAGCGGTGAGAGAGAATAAGAGAGGGGAGAGAGGAGAGTAAGGAGAGGGGAGAGTGAGGAGAGGGTTGAGTGAGGAGAGGGTTGAGTGAGGAGAGGGGAGATGGAGAGGAGAGATGGAGAGGAGAGAGGGGAGTGAGGAGAGAGGGGAGTGAAGAGAGAGGGTAGTGAGGAGAGAGGGGAGTGGGGAGAGAGGGGAAAGAGAGGGAGGGGAGAGAGGGATTGGAGAGTGAGGAGAGGGGAGAGGGAGGGGAGAGGTGGGTGAGGGGGAGAGAGGGGAGAGTGGTGAGAGGGGATAGTGGTGAGAGGAGAGTGGTGAGAGGGAAGAGTGGGGATAGTGAGGAGAGGGGAGATTGAGGTGAGAGGGAGGTGAGAGAGGGAGGGGAGAGTGGTAAGAGTAAGGAAAGCGGAGAGATAAGAGGGGCCGCGAATCCCTCATTTCAGTTCTTCTGTTGTGGGCAGTGGAGTATCTTTACTCACTATTGTTTGGTGAGAATATTAGAAGCGTTTCTGCGCAGAAGATTTTACGCCTCTGGAGAAACTTCTACCCTTATACATGCGCCGATGTGGGGGTATTTCCTGCCCATTGCACCGGGAAAGGTGATTTAATTCAGCCTTGAACTTGCAGTACAACTCCATCCGAGTGGAAATGGGTTGTGTTTGTGAATAACCGGAAACAAGTTACTTTGGGTATGTCTACAAACGTTCATGGTATTCCTGTCCCGAAACGCTCACTCCCCGTCCATGACAGTGGACTTACTCACAAAAAATCCTTGTGTGTCTAAGTACCCAATTAATAAAGCCATTTGCGCTCGTATCACACGTTTACATGCATAAAGAGCAGGATTTACGACTGCTAAGCATTCACTAAAGGTCATCTAATACTTGCAAATTTCGCTACCCTTACCTAGTATCATCTCACATTAAAATCATTAAAATATGACGCTGAAGTTAATCACATGCACCGATGGGGAATGTGCGTTCAATTCCGCTCTGAGGAAATGCCAATACAAAACACAGAAAAACTGTAAATGTGAATTCCCCGAGTTCATCGCATGACTAAATCACAACCATTGTAGGAAGAGAACAAGAGAATGCAGGGCGCTGTGCGAAAACAGGAGGCATATAGAATTAAACAAACTGTGGTAGAGACCAGACGAAAAAGAAAAGTGATAAAACAGGTCTCACGATTATTTGTAAAGCATAAAAGAATCAGAAATATAGCCTTTTGTGGGACACGATACGTTTTGTGATGTCTTGCGATGTCTTGCACCGCACTGGGTCGGCTCAGAAAAAACTAAACAGCTCCAAATGAACATCTACGTGATGAAGGCGTAAAGGGTTGTTTTCATATTTGAATTCCTACAGTAGGCAAATGATCAAGGGCAGGGTCAAAGGCTATAAGGAAGTCCAAAGGTACTCAAGCAAAAGGCCATGGCTTGTTTCGAAACCGGATGTGCACATAATAAAAGCAGATCAGCTTTCAACAGCGAAATTGTAAATTTGCAGATAAAGCCGTGCAAAGGAAAAAAAAGGTTACTTAGCACTGAATATTTTTCTAGTTACAAATGGCTAATTGATGTCACATTTTAAAGAATGTGTACATTCGAAGGGCTGGTGTACACGCTAATGAGATTAACGAAAAAAATATATGTGGCACAGCAGTGCAATGATAATGGAGTTAAGAATTAACATTCATGAAGTAACGTAGCTCGGTTGGTGGCAATGCCGCGAAAATGCGTGCAGTAGTAGTACAAGACTAAACTGTGGTCAAAAGTTAAAGACGCTGGGGTTTTTTAATGTATGTTTCTCTTCTTACAGAAGGATCGCTGATGTTGCTACCAGAAATATCATACGCAATTCTTTCCATGAAGACATAAAAAAGGTGAATGGATCAGTTCGGAGGTGGTGCATGAACAAGGGATGGCGGGTTAGACAACATGGCACTGCATCCATGCATTATCATGAACATTCAGAGTTCTGTCTTAAGAACAAAAACCCTCAATACATTAGAGTAAACAAGTATGTGCTATGGGCGGCGATGTGAGGGCAGATGGCACCAAGTAGAACAAGCTCTTGGTATTGCTGTGGGGAGGGGGGAACGGGGGAGGAGAAACGAGAGACACGGCCTGGCGGCCGTGAAAGTGAAAGTACGGCAAAACACCACAGAGCCAGAAAAGGGAGAGGAGGAGGGAGGTGGTCAACAACGACAACGCGGCAGCAGGCAATTAACAACACGGACAGCATGGGAGGTGCGAAATGAAAGCCTTTGATGCAGCAGATGGCGGGCTTTCATGTGCACACGCTTTACAGTCAATGCGTTTGCGCATTGAGCTTGCATTTCACGGGCACAGCATGAAATCGCCCGATAGGTAAGCTCTCGTTAAGCCCCTATATTCTCGCAAGCTCAATGCGCAGGCGCATTGACAGGCGAGCCCTAAAAAAGCATAGCTGCAATTTTTAGATTTTCAGAGCCTCAAAACCTATCCCATGAATGTTAAAGATGTATATACCCGAAGCCATTGCAATTTATGGGGCAGCTATTTGGGATATGGTGGATGTTGGAGCTTTGCAGCGTATAGAGGATGCATTCTGTAAAAGATTACCATCTGTGTCCGAGCCTGTCCGAATCACATTTACCATTCTGAGTTTGGGCTAATATATATTAGTGATTCGATCAAATTGGTCCCATATTGTTGTGGCATTCAGTATGGAAAAGGTACAGTGCGACATTGAGTTAATTAGTGTTAAGGGATTGTTTAAAAATGGATTATGCACTTAAGAATCCCATGGTTGAGTTATGTGAAGACCACTATCATACCTCTGGGCTTACGCGATCTTTATGATACTCCATGTTATGAGATAACTTTCCTAAAACCAAGCTAAAAGAAATGTTCTTGGCTAAGGCAACAAGTGATAGGTGTGCAATAAACAAAAACAAATGTACAGTAGCCTTGTGCCAGTTGTTACCCCCTGTGAAGCACAGTGCACTTTCTTATTTGACCTTTATAGATAACTCACAGCATCAGTTAATTCTATCATGCTTTCGCTTAAAATACATACCCCTCATGATGTGCCACCCTGCAAATTCCTATTCACTGAATAATTTGACGCCTTGCCCTTGTGATAAAAAGTCTATACAGTCAAGTTTGCATATTCTGTTTTTTTGCCCCTGCATAGACTACAGAGAAAAGGTACATTGTCCCTTTATTATATAAATATGAGTTTAGACAGTGTTTACCAGATCTACTTTTTATTCAACCATTGCAAAATCCATATGTATGTTTTACACTTGCATCTTTTCTCGGGCAGTTCTGAAAAGCCGACATTTATCTCAGCTGATGAGATCTTGATTTATTGGCTGGTTTGTAAACACACTTCGAGACAACCACGTGGAACATGTGTTTGTAATGTTTAACACATATCTGTACTTAATGAGATGTATGCAGATTAATTTAATGATGGCATATATGGGGTAGGTTTTGAGATTGTTAAATACCGTACAGATACAGAGTTAAAAGCGATGGATTTTTACTCATTTTTCTAAACTATGAATTTATTAATTATTCATGGGTTTTAGTAATATAGAATTATGGCTTTAATTTAGTTTTTATCCGTTTTATACATTTTTACTTATTAGGTGCTTGTAATAATTAGCAGATATGAATGTTTTGCAAGTTTTTATATAGATTAAATAATTGAGGGATTCGAAGGGGATCACATTGTGGGATTGTCTAAATATTGTTAGGTGCAGAGTCGAAATGTTATGGATTTATTGAGCATTTTATTTAATTATAAATTCGTGATTTATGTAAGGATCTTAGCAATATATAATTTATCAAATGGTCCCTATTATTTGTTTCATGCACTTTTATGCATTTTAATTTATGCAAAACAAAGTTTTGTGACTAACACATAATTACTATTGCATCTTACAGACTATGTTGCACAGGATTGATCTCATTCGCTAGAGTCATGATGCCAATCTTTGTATTGAAACAATATAGTTTCAACAAATGATGTCAAAGGTTCTTGATCAGCCCCATACCCAATACCCAAAGCAACAGAAGTGCCCTTCTTTCCTAAGTAAGGACACTGCTCTTGTGGTGTCAGGGATCTGACCACAGGTGCCTGATGTCACAGCATAGTTTACTGGAGTCCCACTAGTCCAATAGCGACTGGCTAGCTGTAGTAGGGTAGTGGCTGGACAGAGTTCCAATTCACCCTGATACCCCCAGATATCACAAAAAGAAAGATGGGGGGGCATGGTTCACCTGACTCTATTCCCCAGCTCAAGGTTGTAACTGCAAGTACCACACAATCAATCAGTCAATCAGAGTACTTGTAAAGCGCGCTACTTACCTGGGAGGGTCCCAAGGCGCTAAGGGGAAGGGGGGTGCTGCTACTGCTCGAAGAGCCAGGTCTTTGAGAGTCTTCTGAAGGTGAGTAGGTCTTGGGTCTGCCGTATGTGGGTAGGGAGGGTGTTCCAGGTCTTGGTGGCGAGGTAGGAGAAGGATCTGCTGCCGGAGGTTGTGCTTTGGATGCAGGGGACAGCGGCGAGAGCGAGGCTGGTGGAGCGGAGCTGGCGGGTGGGGGTGTGGAAGCTGAGTCTGCTGTTCAGGTAGGCTGGTCCGGCATTGTGGAGTGCTTTGTGTACGTGGGTGAGGAGCTTGAAGGTGATCCTCTTGTCAACAGGGAGCCAGTGTAGGTCTCTCAGGTGGGGGGTGATGTGGCTGCGGCGGGGGACCTTGACGATCAGTCGGGTGGAGGCGTTTTGGATGCGTTGTAGACCTCGTAGGTGTTTTGCTTTGCATTCCTGCGTAGAGTGCGTTGCCGTAGTCCAGTCTGCTGCTGACGAGGGCCTGTGTCACCGTTCTTCTTGTTTCAGTCGGGATCCACTTGTAGATCCTGCGGAGCATGCAGAGGGTGTTGTAGCAGGAGGAGGAGACGGCGTTGACCTGCTTAGACATGGAGAGGGAGGAGTCGAGGATGAATCCTAGATTACGTGCATGGTCGGTGGGTGTTGGTGCTGTTCCCAGTGTGGCGGGTCACCAGGAGTCGTCCCAGGCTGAGGGAGTGGGTCCGACGATGAGGACCTCCGTCTTGTCCGAGTTCAGCTTCAGACGTCTGCTCCTCATCCAATCGGCGACGGCCTTCATTCCCTCGTGGAGGTTGGTTTTGTTGGTGTGTGGGTCCTTGGTGAGGGAGAGGATGAGCTGGGTGTCGTCAGAGTAGGAGGTGATGTTGAGGTCGTGATGGCAGGCCACTTGTGCGAGGGGGTCCATGTAGACGTGAACATCTTTGGGTTGAGGGATGAGCCCTGGGGGACACCGCAGATGATGTCGGTGGCTTCGGATCGGAAGGGTGGGAGGCGGAGGCTCTGCGTTCTGCCGGAGAGGAAGGAGGTGGTCCAGTCAAGAGCCTTCTCTTGGATTCCGGATTCTAGGAGGCGTGTCTTTAGAGTGGGATGGCAGACCGAGTCGAAGGCGGCTGACAGGTCCAGGAGGTTGAGGGCTGATGTTTCGCCATTGTCTAGTTGGCACCTGATGTCATCTGTGGCGACGATGAGGGTTGTCTCGGTGCTGTGGTTTCATCTGAATCCGGACTAGGACGGGTCCAAGATGTTGTTGTCTTCGAGGTGGCAGGCCAGTTGCATGTTGATGATTTTCTTGATGACCTTTGCTGGGAACGGGAGCAGGTAGATGGGCAGTCCACTTTGGGCTTCTTGAGGAGGGCGTTGATTTTGGCGTGCTTCCAGCTTTCCGGGAATGTTGCTGTTTTGATGGAGATGTTGATGACCTTCCGTAGTTGGGGTGCGATGGCTGCGTCTGCTTTGTTGAATATGTGGTGTGGGCCCGGGTCAGACGGAGATCTTGAGTGAATGGATTTCATGACCTTGCGTGTCTCGTCGTCGTTGACGTTGGACCAGGAGGTCAGGCAGTTGGCGCTGGTGGTGTTCACAGGGGAGGTGGAGTCTGGCGTAGTCGGGGCGATCGTGGGGTTGAAGCTGTCGTGGATGTCAGCGATCTTGCATTGGAAGAAGATGGCTAGTGAGTCACACAGTTCTTGTGAGGGAAGGATGTCGTTGGTGTTGGCGCTGGGGTTGGAGAGTTCCTTTATGATGCTGAAGAGCTCTTTGCTGTTGTGTGCATTGTTATCCAAGCGATCTTTGAAGGAGGATCTCTTGGCTAAACTGATGAGGTGGTGGTGTCTGCGGGTGGCGTCCTTGTGGGCTGCGTGGTTGGCCGGTGTGCGTTTGTGGAGCCATGTCTTCTCCAGTTTCCGGCATGCACGTTTAGAGATCTGGAGCTCATCGGTGAACCAGGTGGCTCTCTTGTTGGCGTGGCTGTTGGAGGGTTTCTTGAGTGGGGCGAGGGTGTTGGCGCAGTCGTCGATCTACTGTCTGAGGTTTTGGGCAGCAGCGTCTGGGTTGGTGGGGTCGGTGGGTGGGTTCTTGGTGAGGGAGGTGATCAGATGGTCTTCAGTGACTTTGCTCCAGCAGCAGCGAGGCAGCTGTTGGGTGCGGTGGTGCATGGTTGGTTTCTTGAAGGTGAAATGGATGCAGCGGTGGTCGGTCCAGTCGAGTTTGGTGGTGTGGTCGAAGGCGGCGTGGGAGTCTGTCGAGAAGGCGGAATCCAGCGTGTGACCGGCGGCGTGGGTGGGTGCGGTGACGAGTTGTCTGAGGCCCAGGTTGGCGAGGCTGTCGATCAGGGTGGCGGAGTTGGCGTCGTTGTTGTTCTCGAGGTTGAGTTCAGGTCCCGAGGAGGATGTAGTCAGTGGAGGTGAATACGTGGGTGCTGGCGACGTCGGCGATGGAGTCGCTGAACTGAGCCCGGGGTCCGGGGGTCTGTAGATGAGTGTTCATCTGAGGGTAGTGTTGGGGTCGGTGTGGATCCGGAAGTGCAGGTGTTTGGCGGTGTTGAGGGTGTCATCTGCATGGGTGGCGACATTGAGGGTGGACTTGTGGACGATGGCTATTCCTCCTCCGATTCCGTTGGCGCGATCCCTGCGGGTGATCTTGTAGCCTTCCGGGATGGCTATGGCGATGTCGGGCGCCGAGGAGTCATTCCACCAGGTCTCGGTCAGGAAGGCCACGTCTGGGGCGGAGGTGTCTAGCAGATCCCAGAGCTCGACGGCGTGTTTGCGTGCGGTGCGGGTGTTGAGGAGTATGCAGCGGAGGTGGTTGGGTCCAGTCCTTGGCGGCTTGGTGGTTCTGTTGCAGGTGTGGCAGGAGAAGGGTCCATGGGACCGTTTCGGGGCGGCCTGGAAGCAGGTGTGGTTTCGTCAGGCGTTGAGTGCGTGGAGGGTGCTGGCGTCGTAGTGGATTCTGGTGTTGTGGTGTTTGCGGGGTCCAGGGGTTCTGGCGCTGGGCATTGTCCAGGCGCGGATGGGCGAGGCTGCTTCTCAGCCTGCATGAGGTGGCTTGGGAGGGAGAAGTAGCTGGGATGCGGGAGCGGGGAGGCGAACTGGTGCACAGGGCAGAGGGGAGGGAAAAACCCAGGAAACAAGGAGGCAGGAACCAGGCAGTCAGGTGACAAGCAGTGGCGTGGGGGCGACCTGCCTGCAAGCAGGGTCAAAGGTCACAAAAAAGCACAGAAAGGTCACAAAAAACAGGGGTAAACGAGTGGCACAGAGGCACAAAGGTCCCAAGAAAGGGCACAAAGGTCACAAAAAACAGGGGGAAACGAGTGGAACAGAGGCAGAAAGGTCACAAGAAAGGGCAAAAAGTTCACAAAAAACGGGGGTAAACGAGTGGCACAGAGGCACAAAGGTCCCAAGAAAGGGCACATGGGTCACAAAAAAATGGAAGGAAACGAGTGGCACAGAGGCACAAAGGGGAGTAGAGGCAAGAAAAACGAGTACAATCAGGGGAGCAGAACGCAAGAAAAACGATTGCAATCAGGGGAGCAGAAGGCCCGAAAAACGGGTACAATCAGGTGAGAAGAAGGCACGAAAAACGAGTGCAATCAGGGGAGCAAAAGGCATGAAAAACGGGTACAATAAGGGGAGCAGAGGCAAGAAAAACGAGTGCAATCAGGGGAGCAGAAGGTAAGAAAAACGAGTACAATCAGAGGAGCAGAAGGCACGCAAAACGGGTACAATCAGGGGAGCAGAGGCAAGAAAATCGAGTGCAATCAGGGGAGCAGAAGGCAAGAAAAACTAGTGCAATCAGGGGAGCAGAAGGCAAGAAAACAAGCACAATCAGGGGGAACTGAAGGCAAGAAAAACTAGCACAATAAGGGGGAACTGAAGGCAAGAAAAACTAGCACAATCAGGGAACAGAAGGCAAGAAAACGGGCCAAGATAAGAATGCAGGCACAGGGGGTAGACAGGCAACAGCGGTCGCAGACACCAGAAGACGGTATGGGCAGTACAGGGAAGACAGACAAACGGCGACAGTGATTCAAACCAAAGGCCTACCACTGGCCACCAGGGATGAGGCGCAGGTGGTAGACTGCGGGTGGAGGAGGGCCTCTACTTCTACAGCAGCGGCAGCTGGGGCAGGGTTAGGACACACAGGTGGAGCTGTGTGGTGGGGGAGCGGCCTACCAGCAAGGTCAAGGGTCGCTCACAGGCTCCCACAGCTTAGGGGAGGGGTCTGGGCAAAGCGATCTCACCTTCAAGGACTGGGATCAATCTTCCCTGTCTCTGTCTCCATCTCCCTTGATGTGCTGAAAGCTTCCTTTCCTTATTTTAAGCAGCTGTCTGAAATTTCCATGTTCAAAGCTCCAGCTTCACAAGCCTCACAGAAACAGCTGATTTTCTACCCGATGCTGCTAAAGCCCTTGCTCCTCTTTAAACTGCTACATTGCTTTGCAGCAGAATCCATCAGTCATAGAGAAAAGTTCCTCAAGTTCCAGACGCAGTGCGCAAGCTTCTTATCTTGCATTCACACCGCGGGTCACAGCTGGCTTCGTTGGATGGACCTGGTGTGAGCCACCTTTTCAGAATCATAGACCAGTCTTGAACAATAACTGATCACTAAGGCCAGACTTTTTTCACCTCTGGTTGATAAAAATGGATCCAGCCAGAGTGTCTGCTGCTTTAGGATTCTGGTTGCCCTTCCAATCAAAAGGCATATTTAAGGGTGTTCACTGCATGAGCAAAGCATGCAAAGGATGACCTACTGTCTTCCCTTGTACCAGACCGTATTATTTCCTAAAGAGGAATTTTAATTAACTCAAGACTAGGAGGCAGTGACCAGGGGGTAGGATCCTCTCAGCATAGTTAGTATAGTTAAACCCAGATAAGAGATGAGTGTCTACCCCAGCCCATCAGACCTCTCCAAGGAATTGGAAGGGGCATGGGGGAGCTGTCCAGAAGAACAGCTTGTATTACACACAATGGCTCAACTCACCACCCTTCCCCAGTGCACCCATAGGCTCTCAGACAAACGTCAGGTAGACAAAGGCAGCAGGACCCCAGGCAAGGGGGAGACTGCACAGACTTGATCAGGAGGGTGACTAGTAACTCATCCCTCTTAACTATAGATTTATTGCTGCCACCACTGTCATTCTACCACAGCCTGGGTAGAGATGGCAGTAGCCACTCTCTGGAAAATAGGGGTGCAGTAGGCATACCTCCTCGACCTCAAAGCCAGGCTCTGGGGTCTCAATCCATGTAAACAGGTATACCCCCAGTGGACATGCTGGATTGTCAGGTTCACTAAGGTAGGGATCTAGAAAACATACAGTAACTTTTAAATAGCTTGCCTGGAGATCAGCATAAGGCAGGGGAAGCACTCTCTCCAGAAACATGCAGAAGACTTCATGTCCCAACAGTGGTGAATAATTTTTCAGAGGGTGGCAGTATTGTGCCTGCCTCCTTGTTGCCAAGTGATAACCCCTAGTGCCTTATCTACAAGTATCAAAGCATAGCCTTCTGGCTCAGAACGAATTCCTCTGTGTGTATCATTGTCTTGAATTTCCCCGATAAAGAGATCCCCTAGAATTCTACATTCTCCAGCAACCCATTTTACAAACAAATTGCCAGACCTAGCAGGTGTAAAGCAGAATTATCATGTATGAACATTTAAGATTATGGAAACGTAGTTATTCCCAACAATTGTGACACCCTGCCCCACACCTCCATCAGGATATGTATAACATCAGACACATAATGCCACCTCTGGTCTATCCTTCTTCAGCAGCCATAGAAAATCCCACCTAGCCCGTTTCAGAATAGCTCACTCCCTAGGGGGGCCATGATTTTCGTTACCCTCAATAACCATTCAAATGCTATCCTGATTTATAATAGCTGTCTCAATTAAATAGGTCAAAACCACTCCCATTTGCTCACTCACATCCCCTTTTTTGAACTTCTGGGTTTCTTACACTCGCAAATATAAAAGAATTACGAGCCTTCTGTAATGTAGCAATTCAAGATTGTGAATATGAATTGGTAGCGCTTAAAATAAATAAAGCAACCTGGGAAGAATATTCATTGGTCACTCTACCCCACCAGGTGATGAACAGTGGTTTCCATCTCTTGATATCCCAATAAAGTCTGCCATCACTGGTGGATACTTTGCTTTACATAATCCTTGTATCGTAGGGTTATGTATACTCCTAAAAAGTCATACTTCCCCCTTAGCCCACTAAAAGGGTGAGATATTGTCCAATCTGTCACAGATTCCCTTTTAGGGTCACACATTTGAAAATGTTGACTTATACAGGTTCACCTTGACCCTGAAACATTCCTGTAAGCTCAAGAACTTTCGGCACTCTCTGGGTTCCCTTGTGTCAGTAGAATATCATCTGCAAATAGATTGACCTTATGGGATATTCCTCAGCAGAACATGTCTTCAACGTCTTTGGTCTGCCTGAATTTTTTGCAGTAAGGGTTCAATTAATAAACTAAAAAGAATGCTCCCTTTTCCAAGATTTTCTGAATTTGTCAGAGGCCCGCTTCCCACCAAGTCCATTACGTTCGGTATTCGTGATCATTTCTCTTTGGCTAAACACAACCTGGAGGTGAGGATCTTATCCTCTGAAATCATTGTTTCATACTATTGATGAGTAGGTCTCAGAAGGGCCCTCTGAGATTCTCAATTTGGAGTAACATGCTAACCTCTCTAAGGGTTTTCAAGGACCCCGAATTTTTAAAGAATTGTTCTGCTATCCTAAGGTTGGCTTCTAACCTCAGCATTGTCAAGTTCGAATTGCACCTCAAACCTGTCTTAACTGAGACATTCCCTCTGACAGTTGCCTTAAATGCGTCCCAGTGTACCTCCTGTGAAGTTTGTCGGTTGTCACTGAATATAAAATATTCCTCTATTTGTGTCCTCAGCTCCTCATAATAAACCTAACCTTTAAGAAGTCAATGATCAAAACGCCACAAACCCCAATTCCTGGGAGGATCCACACAACCGTTGACTCAAATCTCAGGAACTGGACAGAAATCCTCACATCTATACTAGCATTTTGCTTTCAATCCTCGTACGTTTGGCAATCACAGGTAAGAGAAAGTCTTATATCCTTAAGCTTAAACTCTTGCTTGTTTGTTAAATTTGAACCCGAGGCAGAACTCTTCGAATGCAATTGATCTAGAGCAAGGGAGAGAAGGACACAAAAAGGGAAAAAAGACAGAAGAGACAGACAGAAAAAACAGTGACAAAGAGCGAAAGCAGTGAAAACCAAATAACCTACAATTGTGAGAAAAAGGGGCAAGGAGTGCATAGTTGTGGGTGAAAAAGGTATGAGCGAGAATCCAGACTAGGGAGCCTTGTTTTCAGCAGGGTCAGTCTCGGACCTCTGAGAAATATTTGGGGACCATTAAGTGCTTAATTTGTAAAAAAAAATTATTACTGGTGCTCAAAGTGGTGCTCAGAAACCCGCAGCCGGTCCAATTAAATGTCGTCAGCCAAC
Source organism: Lissotriton vulgaris (assembly GCF_964263255.1). Taxonomy (NCBI): domain Eukaryota; kingdom Metazoa; phylum Chordata; class Amphibia; order Caudata; family Salamandridae; genus Lissotriton; species Lissotriton vulgaris. Next base: position 1,285,567,499 of record NC_141685.1, read on the forward strand.
ATACCAAGGCGGCATAATCTTGAATTCGCCTCATGCATCTCTAATCCACTCCCAGACACTCCCCGACCCTGTATCTCACTGCTGCAGGCTCCTGCTTTCTCTCTTAGCGACGGTTCATTTTTTCTCTTCCTCCGTCTTTCCCCTTCGTGTGTTTTTTGTTCTCTCACTCTTGTTTACCACCAGCTCAAATTAAGCACTGAGCCCTTGCACTAAATATTTCGAAAATCAAGCCTTGCATGTTGCAAATTCGTAAAGTCAAAGACACACAAATGTGGCAGCGTCCTTGAACACTGATGACCATTAGCAGGAAAGGTCTTGGAATTTAACCTTAACCATTTTTGTGAAGTCACATACTTTTTAAAACAGCAAAAAGCCTCGAAAAGAGGTCTGATTAATTTTTTGGAAGAACAAAACTGTTTTTCGATGCACTTTCTCTTGAGGGATCTCTCTTTCCAACCACTCGTGCCATGTCGTGGGGTGCGCATCCAAACTGAATATGGGTTATTGGGAAAGTGAAAGCACCACATTGTGGTTCCTAAGCTCTTTAAGGACATCCAGGTTTGACCTTGAGTCAGTTGTAAACTTTATGGCAGCACTTCTTCATAAATGCAAAAATAATTTTGAAGATCTTGGTTCGTTTTTAGTCCTCCTTTGCCTGTAGGATATGGAGCTTTGGTGTTGTTTCACCCCTTCTAAGAGCCTCTGCAGATCCACTCTGCCTATTGCTTAAAGTTTTAGCCCCCCCCCTGAATTTTTTTCTTCGCCCCACCCGAAATTTGGCTCTAGTTGCGCCTCTGACTGAAATGGAGGAAAGATGCTAAAACCCATCACCTTTGTTTTCTGGAAGCCAAGTCATGTGACTCCGTGTCCGCATTATCACAGCGTTCTTCTGCAAATGGTTGTGCATTTCCACTCCCTTTGTCCTGCTAGATAATGAGGCTGGAGGGGATGCTAAGCTTCCTTTGTGAGTCTCTGCCTTTTGAAAGCTGCGCCCTAATCTTCCACTCAGCACCTGCCACTTGGCCGGCATTAGCAGACAATAGCAAAATAACTCATTAATCTTACACTTAAAGTGGGGATTCCCGTTTTAAGTTTTCTTTCTATGATTTCTTTTTTTGTACCGGAGCTTTTGTAAATATCCTACAAATGAACAGTGCAGCAGCAGCTCAGATGGACAATGCACGTTTCCACCCAACAACAACCTTCAGCTCAACAATGACGGAAATCAAAACGGGTAATGTCTGTCTCCTGTCAGAAGCTATTTCAGAGGGCCACAGGCACACATGGGCTACTGGGCCCAACCGTGGTGGTGGAGGCCTTTTACTCCTGATATCCTGGGCCCTGACCTACTATGGATCCTGAGCATCTGGGCCAAGTGCCCCTTCTGCACTTGACTCTCAGTACTAACTGTGGATGAGCAGTCAAAGGCTCCCTCAGGAAGTGTAGGTACAAATTAGTGGACACGATTCATAACTCAAAGTGCATGCAGTAATGCCAATACATTACTGGCCAGTCAAATACTTGTTTATATATGAAAAAGAAGTATTTTATTTCTAACATTTTACAGGCAAATTAAAAAACGACATTCGTAAGCAACAACACAATCCCCTTGAGATCGGGCTCTAGTGTTTGTTAGGTAAATCCCTGTTCCCACCCTCTTCCTTGTAATGTAGTTGGGCGTTTCCCCATTAACTAGTGGCCGCATTCAGGGCATGCTCACTAGTAGACCGTACTCAAGAGTTCCCCTTTTACTCTCGGGAATTAGTCAAAGGTGGTGCCACAGCACCTTCAGCAGCGAGATCCCTGGAGCCCAGCAGGCCCAATTCAAGTCTTACGTGCTCCTGAAGCAGAGAAGCATTCAGTGGTTCAGTGGGTGCGCTGACTGCAGACTCTTGCAAGCTCTGATCCTGTTTGGCGCAGTTGGGCTGCTCTCACTACATGAGGCAGCACCCGGCAGGTATGAGGCTGTCCCCCAGTCTGCGTAGATGCAGTTAGTCTTTCCCACTCTGGAGGGTTGGGGGAAGTTGATCTTCCAGCTCCCGACTGGACCCCAACAAGGGTGCAAAGTCTTCCTCTGCATCCCCCAAAGTCTTCGGGGTCAGTCAGTGGAAGATTTTGATGAGGAGGCTTTATCCGCTAGGCGCAGCCTCACTCTTGTCCCTGGCAATGGCCCAATTCTTTGGAAACTTCCAAACGGTAGCCCCTCCTGGCATATAGGGATGCTGCGCTCACTACGAACACAACACAGACTCCTCCAGCACAATAGCTCACACCACGTGGCCCCTCCTGGTACACTGGTCATCGCTAAAGTGTTCACAAGTCCTGGCATGCTGGCCACACTATAACTTCAGTGGTGGCCCCCTTTTGTATATGGGGTCACCGCAATGTAGCAGGATGGGCTTGGTGCTCCGCTCACTGCATGGCAACCCTCTCCTGGTATATGGGGGTCGCCAAATTAGTCCCGCACATGGATATCAACCCGATCAACGCTGAGCCATATCCTTACACCTCGCATAGGGAGTCCTCTCTCAAGGTTCCCCACATGACCTCACTCACTCCAACACTCTCCTCTTCCTCACAGGATTCACTGGTCTTGGCAAGCAAGCAGGAGCTGGTGCTTTAGGCTCCAGGGCAGGTGGTCTTGGTTTCCCTGGGTGATGTCCCTTCACCCTGGAGAGAGACTAGCAGGCTTTGGCCTCCAGTTCTGGTCACAGGCAGAAGTCTTTCAGAGTTTCCCCTTCTCACATAGCACATCTGACGGCTTGGCGGATGGCAAATTTTGGGGTCTCAACCTCCCCCTCTTAAAGTCGATTTCCATATACCAATAGTGATTTAGGGTCGTCTGAGTCTTTGACGTTTTATGTTGGGGTTCTACTTCTTTTGAAGTGTACATTTTTCTTTCCTCTTGAAAGGCTGTCTGTCACAGCAGGAGAAACTGCGAAGCTGATAGTCCTACAACACAGGCCATGGGAGTGATTACAGTTCACACCTGGTTTTCAGCCACAATGATATGTGCATCAAAAGCTTAATACCATGCTCCCAGCCCCGCTCTTTATGATTTCCTTATTAGCCCTATCACCTTCCCGAGGTGTGTCCATGACCCTTCCTTGTGATCTATCACTGAATCAAACACAACCCTTTGAAGTGTAAAGGGGGAGTTTCTTTCTCCCTTTCTCATGTATGCCCCACCCGTCTCACAGAAATGCAACAATAACACACTATCTGTCTAGGAGGATTCCTCTCCTCCTCATGTCTTCACAAGGCAAGCCTGGAATGGAACCCAAGGTCCTCCACGTAATGTTCTATTGCAGGCACACTTACACTCAGTGTACATCCGCAGCACACATACTGTCCAGCAATGTTACCTTCATGTATTGTGCCACCACAGAAATACATACATTCAGTCTGTGCAAACTGTTCAGTTCTGTGGCTTCTCTGCATGGCACAGTGATGTGCTATTTGCAAACACACACTGCCAGCACATACACTCCCCAAGTGTGTGCTGCACAACACTTCACTCTTCATGTATTGTACGTCTTGCAAGCACACACACACCCAGCACATGCTTTCATTGTGCATGCACTGCACAGCACTACTTCTCTCATGTACTGCATTTCTTAGTCATACATAGAATTATTATATGCACTAACCATACATGTACTGTACAGCACTGCTCTATCCATATACTGTAGTCTTCCTAGGCACACATACACCCAGAGCATAGACAGAGTCCACTATGGTGTCAATTGAGATATCACCCGACCTTACACGGGTACTTTGGGTAATTGTATGCTCAGTTTGAGTATAAGTAGAGTTAACTGCGGCTTCTGATGTAGTCAGGTCCACTGCGGGATCGTTTGTTTCCTCAATAGAGCTCGCAGTCACAGCAGTGGGCCCTTGTATCCACAAACTCAGAGGTGTGGGTTGAGTTTTTAGGCGAGGTGGCTGTTTCCTATTACTGCTAGTGGGTTTTAGCAAGCCTCTCATCCTTTTCGCCCCCATTGCTTTAGTGGTTGCGGCCAGGTTTCCATTGCTGGCGTTAGCTTCAGACCGCGATTCGCGATCAAAAAGCTCCACGTCAGCCTCATCAATCTCAGGGCCCACTGGCAGCGTATCTGGGTGGCTGGTGGTAGTAATTAATACATTCGGGATAAGGGATGAGAGGCAGTTAAGTTACCCCACTCAGCTCCACCAGACAAGTGAGACTGGGATGCAGGTATGCCCAGAGAAAGCCTCCTCTCGGTTACTTCAATCTCCGATGAGACAATACTAACAGCTTTTTCCAGCATACTTTCAATGGTAATAGTAGACTTTGGGCCCGGTACTGCTGTGCGCCTCCCCATAATGCTTAGTGTCACTCACCTTGATGCAACACTAAGAGGGATGGCCCAGCCCGGCCTCCTTCGGCCTCCGACGGCCACAGATGGCCCGCCCTTTGCCCGGGCTTAGCCCGGCGCCGCCCGCGTGTGTCCCACGTTGCGTGGGGGCGGGAGCGCTTTGAGTGCTGGTGCCAGCGCTGGTCTGACGTGGCTCCCCTGCAGATGTTGCTGGGAGATGTATGCCGTTCCCCTCACGGCACGGTGACAGAACTGGAAAGCCGTTCACCACACGGCGAAGCGAAGCCTGGAAACAGCCGTTCCCCTCACGGCAATCTGGTAAATGTAAAAGCGCGTCCCGCGTTGCTTGGGGGCAGGAGCGCTTTGAGTGCTGTGTTGGCACTGGTCTGACGTGGCTCCCCTGCAGAGGCTGCTGGGAGATGTATGCCGTTTCCCTCACGGCGCGGTGACAGAACTGGAAAGCCGTTCACCTCACGGCGTAGCGAAGCCTGGAAACAGCTGTTCCCCTCACGGCAATCTGGTAAATGTAAAAGCGTGTCCCGCGTTGCGTGGGGGCGTGAGCGCTTTGAGTGCTGGTGCCGCGCTGGTCTGACGTGGCTCCCCTGCAGAGGCTGCTGGGAGATGTATGCTGTTCCCCTCATGGCGCGGTGACAGAACTGGAAAGCTGTTCAGCTCACGGCGTAGCGAAGCCTGGAAACAGCCGTTCCCCTCACGGCAATCTGGTAAATGTAAAAGCGCGTCCTTCTGTCAGTAGTTTACTTGGGTCACTCAGGGTGGCATAAACAGTGCTTTCAGGCCATAGTGACTCCTTTAACTCCCATGTCCTGAATACCACTTGTACCATATACCAAGGACTTATAAGGGTGTTATAAGTCCTTGCCAATTGGGGTTACCAATTCACACATATCAGTTTTATAGAGAAAGCACTTGCCCTGTGGCCTGGGCAGCAAGATCCAGTGCACTTTCAGAGTCATAACCATAAGCACTGGAACAAAATGTAGTGGAAGGGGTGACCATACAAAAAGGGAACTTTCCTTCAATTAGGGATCCAGACAACAGTTGGGCACTTAGGGCAGGGGCAGGAGTATTTTACCATACAGAGGTCTTTTTTGTCCCAACATCTCCTAAAGCACGAGAACAAAATAATATCTACACAAAGTACCTACAATCTTCAAATTATAGGGTTTATTGAAATGTTATATCTAATCATAAACTTTCTGGCCTTTTGTTTAAAATCTTGTATGATGGCTTCTTGGAAAGTACTTTTTAAGCTATACCAATTTGATTGGAGAATCATACTTAGGATCAACATGCAATTTTTGAATTATTACAGTCAGTTATGATAGGGACAAGGTAATCTAGTCCAAAGATCAAGTGAAACATTCCTCGCTTGGACCTAAATCCACACGAAGCATTGTTAGAGAAGGCACTGGACTCCACATTTGATCATAAGGAACAGTGAAGACTAATGCTGTTGCCAATCCTATAACACATAGATTGAAGATTGGGCAAAAATGGTCCATCCTGTTCATTTGATAGGCACATTTATTTTCACATCCTGCAGGCCAGACCTGCAGAAAAGTAAGAGTGTGCTTCTTTAGTAAGCAATAATAGCACTAGACTCCCAACAGCTGTTTCCTGCTTATTGAATGGCATAAGGTATAAAAAAAAATAATTCCCACACAAACTCAAAGTTTCCTCCATTCAACCCCTTAGTTATTCTCTTTTTTAATTAATATTGCACAAAAAAAACGAATTGCACACATTTACAGATGCAAACCTTAGCACCAATACAAAGCCCAAGATACATTTTGGATTTGCCTATGTTTTGCAAATTTATTTGAACTACAATCTGATGCAATCCTTTGACCCTGGGGTCAAACAAATCTGTTCCTTTTTTGCTTGTTTGGATGGTTAGGGTCAAGGGGGACTCAGGTTACACTGGGACAGTTACATTTCTCATTTAAGACTCTTCTCTTGGTTGGACCTGTCCTCTTATCTCCATTTGAAACTGTAGAAACAAATGGAGACAGGCAAATTTGTATTTATCATCTACACCGTCTCAGTGCTGAGGAAGTTCAGCATGGACAGGATTTTAAAGCACTGGCTTCCCTACCAGAGACTGCATTACACAAGCGCGCTGGGATGTGCACCCACTTTGTGTGCCCCCAAGGCACTTTGGTATTACAGAAGGGGCCGCAGACGCTTGTGCGTAATACTGATAGCGTTGGTGCACATATAGCGCCAGCGCTTTCTCGAGAAGGCATTCCCTCATTTGCATGGAGTGTGGCTTCATGCAAATGAAGCAATCTCTTTGCCTCTGCTCCCGTGCCATATTATGGTCGCGGGCGCAAAGGCAAAGAAGCCCCCAAGAAGTGCACTGACAGCGTGCCACAAAAATGTGGCTCACTGTCAGTGCGCTCTCAGACGACGGCACTCTGGAGGGGACAAAGGGGATCCCATGGACCCACCAGACCTCTCCCTGCAGGCGGGTGCAGTCACTCACTGCCCGAATTCGCAGCTGTCCTGGAGGCAGCACATGAATTGTGATGAGGAGCACTGTTCGTATTTGCGCCCATAGCACAGTGCCTCAAAAATGAAAAGTGCGCCTGATTCATAATAGGGGCCCAGGATTATAAATTCTGGTGATGGATATATTGAGTCCAAACAATGGATTCTCTCCAGCGCCGGTTTAATTTCTGTGTTACCAAAGATGAGGGAAGATTGTATTCTGTTTTTCTTTTTGCTGGCCCCACCCTGTCGGAGACAGTTGGAGATTGTTAGTATTTATTCTGTTTTTAACAGTATTTATGTTAGAGTCACATTGGGGCCCCAGGAGTGTGCATATATGGATGTGCACACAGACAGTCTGCATTAATCCCTGAAATAAGGGTAATATTGCAGACTTCATGGTAAGTGACATCGGTCTATTACTGAAAGAGTGAAAGTGCCTTCCAAGGGAGCTAGATTGCTTTTTGGAAGTTCTACGAGCACTTGGTTTCCAGATTTCCATCTGAAATGAAATGTACAATGCTTTTGATAAGTATTTATAAATGAATTGGCAATTTTATAATGTACTTGTTTGCTTAAAAAGGCCGAGTGATTTGGCTTTTCTGAAAAAGCTTCCCTTGCAGTTTTGTTGGTTAGGAATTTCACCATAGTTAGATGCCACATCCAATAATGATGATGAAGAATTCAGTTTTACCGAGTTTTGTTTTGTTCTATTCACAGACTTTGGACACATCCAGGACGTCCCTTGAATTGGTACATTGGTTCATTGGAATATTAGTGCACAGAGATGCAAGATGTGCAGTCTTTATTTCCAGGTGTTCCTTGAATATCCTGTAAGGGATTTGAGAAAGATGCATCTTTCTGATGACTAAAGGGGGTTTGAGGTGGATTAACTGATCAGACTGTTTGAATGCCACCGTCATTCAAAGGGGAAAGTCAGTGCATGCGAGAAACTGACAATGCTGACAGGGTTGCTAGCAGAGCCATTAAAATGTTAAGGAGAACCTAATGATCACAAGTGTTAGACTTACTTATTGTACGAGCAATATGACTAGGTGTCACTCTGCTAGATCTCATGACTTTTTAGTATGTTGTTGAGCTGCTTATGAACTGCCCACATACCGATACTATAGTTGTCTGAGTATAGATTTACACTTCCAATACATGGTTATGACTTATGAGGAAGGTTTTAGGGCTTCTGGGAGAAAGATACAGTTAATGTCCCTTTAAATGACCAAAACCACTACAAATAACATCCCTAGATTAAACAAAGATGAAATACTATAGATCATTCATCTACCACACCCTGTACATGCAGTATACTTATGTTGAAATAAAGTGTGAAAAAATGGGAACACTTTTGCTTTGGGTCTTTAAACAACATAATGTCAATGCTGCATTGTCATCCGTGGACTTTTTTTAAGATTTAGAAACATTCAGTGATGGGATTTATCTAGAAGAACTTAGGGCTAGATGTAGGTAAATCTTATTTACCGATTCATAAATACCGAATTTTACCGATTCGGTATTTATGAATCGGTAAATAAGATGTACGTAAAAATTCGGTAATTTTTACCGAATCAGTAGGATTCGGTATTTACCGATTCGGTAATTACTGAATCGGTATTTGCCATTGATTCCTATGGGCCTTGAAGCCCATAGGAATCAATAGCAAATACAGATTTGGTAATTACCGAATCGGTAAAAATACCGAATTGCCAAGGGGGACAGGGTGTCACTTTAACACCCTGTAACACCCCTGTTTCTGGCTTGTGTGCCACATGGCACAGGTGTGCATGCACAGATGTGCATGTACACAGGAATTTGTTATTTACCACCCAATGGTATTAGCTGGTAAATTACGAATTCTAAAGGCCCTGTAGCACTGTTTAAAGTGCTACCTACATAAAAAATTACAGATTCGGTAATTTTACCGATCGGTAATTTTACCGAATCTGTAAAATTAACGATTCAGTAAAATTAGCGAATCTGTATGATTTTGCAACCCCTACATGCCAATGTCCAAATACTGGTCGGAAACGGCCGAAAATCGGTATTTTCGGCCGTTTCCGACCGGTATTTGGACACCTACATCTGGCCCTTAGTCCTTTAGCACTGAAAATCAGAATACAGTTTGACTGCCGGGATCCGAATGGCAAGTGAATCCTGAGCAGCGAAGTGCTGCTGTAGCTGAAGACAATTGTATCAAGTATTTCATTGTATGCAGTTTATTTTTGATGTTTGTAAATTGTGATCCAAAATTCAGAAAACCGTTAACTACCACATGTTAGGACCGCGCGGGGAATAGGCTTACATCAGTCCTAGTAGTAAGGTGAGCAATCAGACATAATTTACAAGGATTTCATGGGTGCCTGTGAGGGATAATAGGAGTGCATGTTGGGGTTGTCAGCATCTTGGAATGTGTTTGCTAGATTGTAATTTATAATTATAGGTTATTACCAGTGTTGATAAATATCTTCTGTTAAGAGATGGATTGCAAGCACTTTTCTAGGCCAAGTTTAATGTCAAGAGGCGAAGGTCTTCAGATTTGGTGCATAGACCATAATTACTCATCTCCAGGCTCGATGATCTCTTTTGCTTTTGAGGATCCCCAGTGTGGCACCAGGGTAGCTCTTAGGGGCTGATTCTGATCTTGCTCGAAAAACCCTCCATACGACTCGGATCCAGAGGATTTTCATAGCAAATCGCATTATGAGAATCCAACTGAATGAGTACGGTGCATCTGTATGCTGACGGACTCGGTTTGGTCGGGCTCCCATTGAACTCCATGGGAGTCTGTATACCGAACACGTACACAGGTTCCCATAGCAAAAAGGGCTGGGTGGGGAAAAGCGTACAACCAATGGTGGGCACCCCATGGTGCCTGCCACACTGTGCATGCTTGGATCTGGGGGACCCATGGGCACACCCTGTCATCGATTCGGAGGGTCCCCCGATGAAGGGGGGCCTGCTACAGCCCCCAGAAGTCCAATTCCCACAACTGTTTTGTCTCGCTGAGACAGAGTCTATACGGCTGTCCGAATTGTGCATCGTAACTACTCACTCATTCGGAATCTGGCTCCATAGCGCGGCACGATTCGGCTGCAAACGAATCGGACGGACAGAATCCGGTTCGGAAATGATTCGGTCAATGCGGACGAGATCTTCGCATTGTACTTGGTCATTCGGAATGGGGACGATTCGGTCAGAAACATAGGCTCCAAATCGGATTTGCACGTTCTGGAAACCGCCTGGAGACCTTCCTAACGACAGTGGAATCGGCCCCTTAGTGTTGGGACGTATGCAGATGACAAGACTCACAAACATGTACACTGGTGTTTAAAGCCGCACTCGGTTATTGTGTATGTAAGCTTGCCTTGAAGAGGATGCCAACTTGTAGGTAGACCTAATTCCATTTGCTTACACAAAATGTATGTGAGTCTTTGCATTTTGATGTGTCAGTACAAACATGTGTACTAGCTAGAACCTAGTGGAAAGCTGAAACAACTCGTGTTGCCAGGCATCTTGATGCATGCTGAGCTGCTTCCAACATTCACACTATGCTGAGTTTACCAAGGAAATATTTCTGCCAAACCCAGAAATATGTGTAAAAGTCAAGTTCACTGTTTTGGATCAGTGTCCTCCGCTGTTCCCTCTCCCACAGTTTCCATGCCTTCCCTTCCCTACACATGATCGACTGATGTCCACCTATCTTTCGCTGACGGAAGAATGTCATTGGGTTTGGGGGCAATTTTAATGGAAGCCACAGGTTTTCCTTGGATCAGTGTCATATAAGCAGTTACGTGGCAGTCTGGATCCTTGACAGAGAGCAGTTCTTGATTAGGAATGGTTCTTCCAAGCTCGGTTTCCCAGAGATGTCTCTCTCCAGTCATCTTCTTTCCTGAATCTCAAAGTCTTTTCCAAGGTCTCTAAGTGATACAGGATGAATACTTTCCATCTTCGCTGTCCAGTATTTAGACTAGGTGCTGTTCTCTAAATGGATTCAGCTCTGCATTCCCATTATAACTCTCGCGTTCTAAAAACATCAACTCACACCTCATGAGAGCGCTGCAATCATGAAGTTCAGGTTTATTGTCGCATTTGTGTGATTGTATTATGTGTGCAGGTGCAGAACTGTCTTTATTTTTCAGTGTGTCTTTGATGTTTGAGTGTTGGTTCTAAAGGTCCTGGTTATTGCTCTAGAAAGCATTCATTATATGTAAAAGCTTAACTGTGAGACTCCACAAGTCAAAATCTGTTTTTCACAGCAACACATTTTCTAATGCTGCCACTTTCGATTAAAATATGTTTACTTTTGGGAAACCAAAGGCAATCTCCTACTGGAGTTCTTCAGCCCACAACGTTGCATTGGCTACTGTGGCCTCAGCTCAAAGTAGCCTCTGCCAGCAGTTATCTGACCACAAATACATTTAGGAGTTGTAAAAAAGGTTATAATAACTCACTGTGCAGTTAAGGCACAGCCCAAGTGTGGAGTGCAACACTCCTTTTAGTTCTATTGTTTGTTATAGGTTACTTTGGAGCTGTTGGATTCGATTGTACGTTGTATTTCCTTTTTTAAGTGAAAGGCGCCAATAGTTTTGTGTTCAGAGGCTTCAGTTCAGCCTGGGGAGACAAGCCTGGGAGAGGATCTAAGGAAACTATGATCTGAAAAGGCGTCCTAGGGTGGAGACCATAAAAAAGAAGAGATGAAAATAACACGTGCTTGCTTAGATGCAATGTTTCCATAAACAGCCTGATGGCGGCACAGCCAGTATCAGGGGTGGGCAGTGTCACAAAGCAGGAAGTAGAACTGGAACAGTGTCAGAACTCACCAATTCCACTATGTTAGCTTGGCGTGAGGCAGGTAGGCACCCGAAGGCAATGTGTAAAGCAGAAGTGCAGCACACACTCATACTGAGACATGGAGTCACACGCAATAAAATGACAACACACCAAATAGTTGGTTAAAACAAGACTCTTTTATCTAGACTTCTTCAAGGCAGGTAAGTAACTTTGCCTAGGCATCAAGTAAGGCATTGGACCTTTCCTAAACATCAGGAAAACATGTCTGTAAAATACCTCGCTATAATGTAGGGGCAAGCTAGGCAGTAACATTTCTCATAAGCAGGTTCATTATAGTCAACATTTCATAGGACTATTTTCAATATAGAACATTTCCTGTGCAAGGGAATCATGGGTATAGTTCAACCTAAGCATACATGGCACAACAGAATGAAGCGTAACATTTCCTCAACTGAGTCACTCTCTAAGTAAGACGGTCCCTTTCTAGGGTCACCTCAGGTACAGTTCCTGTGCATGGGGTTGCTTCCAACAGTATTGAGAACAAAAGCTGATTTAGGGTACCAAAACAGTCATCACCCCAGCAGTCTCAGGCCCAGTTTTGGAGGCCTGTAGTAACATTTCCCTCTCACTCTAGGTCGTAGTAGGTTAATCAGGGCCAACCAGGGCCAACAGCAGTCTTCTGCGGGGAGGGGCAGTAGCGGGGCTGCTTTTCCGTTCACTCCAGGCTCCACAGCAGCCCCCACTTGCTCCTGGGACCGCCGCCTTCCCCCAGGGGTTGGTTACCTTATTCTTCGGCCCCTCGAGGGACCCTTGCATCATAATCCAGGCCTGAAGCAGAGCGGGGGGCTCGCGCTCTCCTTCGAGCCCCTTCGCCGGTGTCGGAACGGGTCCCGGGCCTCTCGTGGCCTCCTTGGGCCCGGGGACCAATTAGAAGCGGCTGAGTGGTGGCACGCCCGCAGCCGCCAATAGCAGAGCGGCCTGCGGGGGTGCGGCAGCCGTGCCCAATGGCTGCGTGGCGTTGGCATGGCCTAGGACGCGGCCGACGCCCCCGTCACGTGACAGTGGTGAAGCAGCCTCGGAGGCCCAGCGCGGCCTACAGAAATCCCACTGGGGCCCTCCCCAGGCTTTGGGGGCCGCGACGGTGAGCATCAGGTCAAGCGCCTGGGCCGCGGCGGTGTTTTACGGGCCCCAGCACACTTCCCAGCAGCGCCCCCAGACAGCGCAGGTAAATCCAGGCCTGCAGCGGTGATCGGTGCAGGGCAGCGCTTTTCGGGTACCAGCGCTTCTAACAGCAAGATCGCTCTCCAGGGCAGGATAGCGCTTGGAGATTGTGATGGGCAACAGCGCTTTTCAGGCCACATCGCTTTTAACAGCACAGTGCTCGCAAGGGCAGGATAGCGCTTGGAGATGATAGCGCTTAGGGGGGAAGACAGTCCCGGCAGCAACCAGTTCTGGGCAGTCCAGGGCAAAGTGGCGCTTGGGAACAGTCACAGCTCAGGTAGGGCAGCGCAGGGGCACAGTTCAGGTGGTAAGCACTGGTTGATCCCCCAGCAGTCCTCACAGCAGGTAGGTGTTTCCTTACAGCACTTAATGGTCCCAGCGACCTTATTATGTAGTTTCTTGGGGGGGAAGAAGTGGGGTTGAGTTGGTGGCTTCAGAGGCAGGATGGTTCCCCTTTGCACACTGGAGGTGGTTCCCTGGGTTCCCCAATGTTGGGCCAGATCAGCAGGCTGGCAGAGTCCCTCACCTAACTTAGAAAAGCAATACCTAGGCCCAGTCAGTCCCAGTGGTGTAGGTTCCTCCCCTAGGCCCAACCGCCTAAACTCCTGAAGAGGTTCCCCCAGGTCCAGTGGTGCCCCAACTGACAGGCAGGTTTCTCCTTCCCCCTTATACCCCTAGTTCAGATGACCACTCTCTAAAGGCGGCAAA